>NW_016107432.1:3503405-3521259 GCF_001604975.1 Cebus imitator
CACTCAGACCCCACAGCGAACACCCCCCATTCAGACCCCACAGCGAACACCCCCCATTCAGACCCCACAGCAAGCACGCACTGGGGACCAGGTTCCTTCTCTGGGCCAGGCAGGAGCCCAGGGACCATGGCGCTGGGCCTGAGAGCCACACCCCACACAGGTGTACCCCGTGCCTGCTCCAGACCACCAGCCCCTCCCTCAGAAATGATCCAACACAAAAAGTGCGGGTCCCTAAACAGCCCCCAGTCCCTGAGGGGAGAAGTCAAACCCTCCAGGCACCCGCCACAGTGCCTCCCGCCCCCATCCAGTCGTGTGTGGCTTCAGAGGGCACCTGGGCTGTACGGCCCATCGTCCCCAAAGAACTGAGGACCAGCCGGGCACAGTGGCTCACACCTGTAATCCCAGCACTTTGGGAGGCCAAGGTGGGCAGATCACCCGAGGTCAGGAGTTCGAGAACAGCCTGGCCAACATGGGGAAACCCCGTCTCTACTAAAAATACAAAAATTAGCCAGGTGTGGTGGTGCACACCTGAGGCTGAGGCAGGAGAATCGCTGGAACCCAGGAGGCGGAGGTTGCGGTGAGCCGAGATCGCGCCACTGCGCTCCAGCCTGGGCGACAGAGCCGAGACTGTCTCAAAAAAAAAAAAAGAGAGAGAGAGAGAACCGAGGGCCTTGGCAGAAGGACTTTCGACTTGGTGGGAACCCAGGACTGTTCCAAAAGAAACACCCGGGACGTGCCCTCTGAGCGCGAAGCTGCGCCCCAGGCCCAGCCACAGCCGCCCTTTGTGAGCCCCGAGGGGCCCAGCCCCTTCCTGCCCCATCTCCGGCCGCGGGGAGGTGCGGCGGGAAGATTCTGGGAGAAAACCGGCTCCACGAGGCCCTGGCCGGGGAAGGCGCAGGGGCCGCCCGCTGTGATCGGGGCCTGCAGCCGCAGAAGGAGGAACGCGACCGACTCCAGCCCCGCGCCCGGGGATGCGGAATCGAGCCAGGACCCCCGCCCGGCTCACGGGCTGCCTGGATCCGAGGCCTCAGAGCAGAGCTGACGGGGCCGCGACCCCCGACACCGAGGCCGGGAAAGGAAGCCAGAAGGACCGTCAGGCTCCAGGGCGGCCGCAGCAGCGGCTCTGCAGGCAGCGGCCCCGCCGAAGGCGATTTTTAAGCGTGAATAATTGCTGCCGTCCGATCCTTCTGGAACGCACCCCCGCCCGGTTTGATGCCTTTTCTCTGCATAGTAATGTGTCTTTTAAAAAAAGAGCCACTGATATATGTTACAAGAAGTGTATCTCTTTCACCGAGACAGAACATTTTAATTCCCCGACACCTTTTAGTGATTGCTTCAATTTCCGAAGATTTTGATAAAATCATGCGGTTTAAGAGCCGCAGGATGGAGCCGGGCGGGCGGAGCATAATGAAACGCTGCTGCTTCGCAGGCTTCATGTGACACAGCCCAGCTTCGGGCTAATAAATGCTGCGTGATAAATGCCGGAGCCACGATTGTAAAAATATACTTGTAATTGGGTTAATATGCCTTAAAATACTACCCATCAGTTATCTTTTTCTCTCCTCTCTGCGGCGTGCGCAGGGGTGCGTGCGGGTGCACACGGCTTTCCTTCCTCGTCCCGCTTCCCTCCTGGCCTGGCAGACCCTTCGTCACCGAGGCCTGGGGACCTGGGTGCCGGAGCGCAGGGCCCCGAGGCTGCAACCCCGCCGGGCACGCGGCTGGAGCAGGTGCACAGCCGGATTCGTGGGCCGGCGTCCTTCATCTGGGGCAGCCAGGGGTGCTCTCCAGGGGACCCCAGCCCGGGGAACACGCTCTCCCTGGGTGGAGGGGGCTCCCTCTCTGTGGGGACTGAGGGGCCTGGGGAGTGGGGGGAGGTGGGGGAGCGGGAGCATGTGCCGGGGGGAGGGTGTTAGGGAGAAGCATTGAAGCTGAACTGAGGGACTCAGGCCCCAGCTGGGACCTCAGTGACTGCGGCCACCAACCCCAACCCTGCCCCAGCGCACCCTCCCCTCCTCCTACCTAAGGTGGGGCCACGGAGCAGCCCTGTGCTCTCTGAAGCAGCTTCGCCCTGGAACATGCCCTCCCCAGAGTCAGGAGAGAGACAGGCATCCCCAGTGCCTCAACCACGGCCTGGCCCCACGGCGGCGCTCCCCGTTATTTGTAGACATGCCACTCAGATGGATGATGGGTGGGTGGGTGGATGGGTAGGTGAATAAATGGGTGAGTGGGTGGGTGGGTAAGTGGTGGGTGAATGAATAGGTTGGTGGATGGGTGGGTGGTGAGTGGTGGGTGGGTGGTGGCTGGGTGATGGGTGGGTGAATGGATGGATGGGTGGTGAATGGATGGATGAATGGATGTGTGAGTGGGTGAGTGCTGGGTAAGTGGTGGGTGAATGGGTGGGTTGGTGGGTGGATAGATGGATGGGTGATGGGTGTGTGGGTGGTGGTGGATGGGTGGTGGGTGGGTGGGTGAATGGATGGGTGGGTGGATGGATGATGGGTGGGGAGGTAGATGGGTGGTGGAATGGTGAATGGATAAGTAGGTGGATGGGTGGGTAGGTGGGGGGTGGATGGGCGGGTGGTTGGTGGTGAATGGATGGGTTGATGGATGGGTGGGTGGATAGTTGTGGATGGATGGGTAACGGGTGTGTGGGTGGCTGGGTGGTGGATGGGTGGTGGTTGGATACATGGATGGGTAACCGGTGTGTGGGTGGCTGGGTGGTGGATGGGTGGTGGTTGNGGTGTGTGGGTGGCTGGGTGGTGGATGGGTGGTGGTTGGATACATGGATGGGTAACCGGTGTGTGGGTGGCTGGGTGGTGGATGGGTGGTGGTTGGATACATGGATGGGTAACCGGTGTGTGGGTGGCTGGGTGGTGGATGGGTGGTGAGTGGTGGGTGGGTGAATGGATGGATGGGTGATGGGTGGGTGAGTGGTGGTGGATGGGTGGGGGGTGTGTGGGTGGATGGGCGGGTGGTTGGTGGTGAATGGGTGGGTTGATGGATGGGTAGGTATATAGTTCTGGATGGATGGGTGATGGGTGTGTGGGTGGCTGGGTGGTGGTGATGGGTGGTGGATGGATGGGTGGTGGATGGGTGGTGGAATGGTGAATGGATGAGTAGGTGAATGGGTGGGTGGGTGGTGAGTGGATGGGCGGGTGGTTAGTGGTGAATGGGTAGGTTGATGGATGGGTGCGTGGATAGTTCTGGATGGATGGGTGATGGGTGTGTGGGTGGCTGGGTGGTGGGTGAGCCACTAAACTATCGTTATACAGAACTTCAAAACAGCTAGAGCCAACCTCAAGCAGCATCAGGCTGGTGACTGAGATGCTGTGCAGAGGGGGCTTCCGGGAGGCCCCAGTGCAGACCAGGTCCAAGGTCTTCTCCCCAGTGGGCTGGTCGGGGTCTGAGGCTCTCAGCTCGGCCCCAGCCCCACCCTGGCTGGACGCCGTCTGCCTCCTGCAGCCATCACACTCCTTTTCTCCTTCCAATCCTGCCGCCTGTCTTACTTGGGGCCCAGCCCTGGGCTCCCCGAAAGGCCCTGGAGCCTCCAGGCCATGGCCAGGAGGACGCATGAGGACCAGGGGAGAGCAGAGATGGGCGGGGACCTGGACACCCAAGAAGGGGCCAGGGACTCAGGGTCAGCTCTGCAGGGAAGGGGCTCCCAGACAGAGGGGGAGGCAGGTGGTGGGAGCAGGTGGAGGGGCCAGCGGACCAAACAGCAGAGGCCACACGTGGGGGTAAGAAAGGCGCCGTGGCTATGGCCAGCACACCTGGTCCCTCTGCCCTGCCCCGCCTGACCACTTGTTTTTTGTTTTTTGTTTTTTTTTTTCTTTTTTGAGGCAGGATCTCACTTTGTTGTCTAGTCTGGAGTACAGTGGTACGATCACAGCTCACAGCAGCCTCAGCCTCCCAGGTTCAGGCGATCCTCCTGCCTCAGCCTCCCAGGCTCAGGCGATCCCCTCCCCTTCCACCCAGCCCTGACCACTTTACCATGGCCGTGTCTTCTGTCTTCTGCTGTGTACACCCTCACAGGGCCAGGTGGCCTCGGAAGAGACAGCTCCTATCAGGCTCAGGCTGTGTGGGCTGGACCTCAGGGACATGGGGACCAGCCCTGCCCTGGGGTCCAGCCCTGGAGGGAGGGTAGATCAAGGCTCCTAGATCAGCAGCCAGAGGCCCCCAGGGCCACACCCAGGGGCTGCCATCTTGTGGCCTCCAACGCAAGAGCCCTTCTGCCCAGCCCTGCCTGGCTGTCAGAGTAAAGGCAGGGGTGGGGGTTGGGATAGTCCTCCAGACCCTGCTCCACTGGGTCAGACCCCACGTCATCCCAGGCTGCCCACAGGCAGGGCCGGAGACCCCCCAGGGGACCTCTGGAACGGCCGCAGGCCTGACACCACCTGGGTCCAGGATGCAGGAAAAATCCGCACTTTCCTGCGCACTGCTTTCCAGCGGGGGTGCCCTTACAATGGGGACACCAGACAGTGGCCAGCTGCTCTTCCCACCACACTTCGGGAAGGGTCCTTCCACCATCCACACAGCCCCGGGATGAGCGGTCAGGGCGTGTCGGGAGGAGCTCTGAGGGACCCGGCCCCTGTCCCCCAGCTCCTGGGCCTCCTCCTGCCCCCCTATGCCTTGCTGCCCCCTCCCAGATGCTGTGCCCCCGCCGACCTGGAAAAGTCTGCAGAATAGGCTGAGCCCCATCTGCAGTGCCCAACCCTCAAGGCCTGCCAGGAGCGCCCGTTCCCCAGGAGCAATGCCTGCCTCTCCTGCCCTCCCCTGGCATCCCCACCCCTGGGCTGCAAGCTCCGTGGGGGGAGGATGTGTCCTTCCTGGGGCCCCAAACTACAGCAGGGGCTGAGCTGCCTAGCCCGAAATGTCCGATGGGGAGTAGGTGCCAAACCAGACAGGCGGGGCCAGTTCAGCTCAGGGAGGTGGTGGCAGGGATGGTGGGTGATACCTTGGCATGGGCAGGGCCAGTCTAGCTCAGGGAGGACAGGTGGGTGGGTTGGGATGGTGGGTGCCACCTTGGCATCCCAGGGCACCGGGACTGGTTCATGGTGGTACTGGTGGCTGCACTCAGGGCCAGGCCTGCCTCAGGCACGTCTGGTGGCATCATCCACACAGCGGCTGGGCAGAGAAGCACGGGGCCCTGGCATAATTAGATAATTCCATTTTAAGAGACCTGGGACAAGATGCTCCAACGGGGGGCCTGGGCCCCCACCTTCCAAATTGCCTCCAAATGAAAGTCTGTTCAGCTGCCTGTGGGGGCAGGAGAGGGTGGGTGCCAGGGCAGGTGGAGGAGCCGGCCTCGTCGTCAATTCCCTGGCCAGGAAGGAGGCGACAGCCTGGGGTCTCTGGCCCACAAAAGGCTGCGATGAATGAAATGGTCTCTGCCTGCTTATGTGAAGAGTGATGAAACTTTAAATGAATCGCTGACCTTTCTGGAATGACAGGTGACCCGAGAGATATCTGAGGTGGGTATCAGCAGCGGCCTCGAAAATTGCTGCTGCTGCCCGAAAATAAACAATAACAGCGCAAATGTGGTTTGAAAGATTGACTCGCTTCGAAGCTGGGGGGGGAGAAAGTGAATTATTTCAGGTCCGCGCCCCGCCGCGCGCCCCTCCCCACCAAGCAGGAGCTTCGAGGCCAGGCTGAGCAACACCCGCATAGGGCCTGGCGGCGGCAAGTGTGGGTGTGACGGTCCCGGGCCCGGGGGTCTCGGCCCACCCACCATGGGAAGGAGGCGCCACTGGAGCCACAGGAGGGGTCTGAGGGCAGCAGGAGCCGGCTCCAGCGGGAGGGGCTTCTGGGAAGCCCACCCACCAGGGCCAAGGCTCACACCACTCCAGGACGCCCCTTTTGTCCACCGACCAGCCCAGCCACGGCACCTCGGTCACGGGGGCCACTCCCCGGCTGCTCCATCCTCCATCATCTCCCTTCTCCGGCCATCCCGGACACATTTCACAAGCAGGGCACTGAGTTCAGAGGTTGCATTTCCTGGAGCCCAGGGCAGAAGCTGCAGCTCAGCAGGATCCCAGCTGTGTGTGAGCAGGTCAGCCAGGCAGTGAGGAAACTCTGTGCCTCAGTTTTCCTGGAGGAGACATGGGATGGCAACAGCCTGCAGGCATGGGGCTGCCAGGAAGAGCCAGACCTTCGAGGGGCCCACAAGAGCCAGGCCAGCCACAGTCCCTGCTCCAGGTCTGGAGGCAGAGCTGACCACAGCGGCAGAGAGGCAGGGACAGAGGCTGCTGGGCCACCATTGCAGGAAGGGGGAGGATGCCTTGCTGACCAGGGCTGGAGAACCCAGTGGGTAGGGATGGCCTGGGGCCTCTCAGGGACAGGGTGGGGCCCTGCACCCCATCCCTCTGCCGATGGCCCCAAAAGGCTTCCTCCCTCTACAGACCCCGGCCCTGGAAGGCTCCAGCCTGGCTCCAGGTAGTGAAGGCAGCCCTGTCCCTCCCAAGCATCCCTGCCCCCACTGACCCAGGTCCCACCAGGGCAGCCCCCCCCCGCCCAGCAGCCAAGCGTTGGCCCCCCACAGCTTGAGGAGCCCCCTCAGGATGTGCTGAAATTGCCCCAAGGGTTACGCAGATTTTTTTTTTTTTTGAGACGGAGTCTCGCTGTCACCAGGCTGGAGTGCAGTGGTGCAATCTTGGCTCACTGAAACCTCCACCTCCTGGGTTCAAGTGATTCTTTTGCCTCAGCCTCCCGAGTAGCTGGGACCACAGGTGTGTGCCACCACGCCCGGCTAATTTTTTTGTATTTTTAGTAGAGATGGGGTTTCACCATGTTGGCCAGGATGGTCTCAATCTCTTGGCCTTGTGATCCGCCCACCTCGGCCTCCCAAAGTGCTGGGATTACAGGCGTGAGCCACCGCACCTGACAGGTTACGCAGATTTAAAGCGGAAGAAGCAATGTCACAAAAAGTGGCCCTGGGAGCCTGGGTTGTGGAGGCCGGAGGCTGGGGGCACCCTGGGCGGGGCCTACGAGGAGCAGGAGAAGGCAGTCCCCACATCACATCGGCCGGTGTCAGCTGTCAGGGGTGATGGGCCAAGGCCATCTTGGGCCAGGCAGGTAGAGGGGTCCCATCCCTCACAAGCCCTCATGAGCACGGCTGCTGCCTCCAGCCTGCCAGAAAAGCCACACCAGCTGCCCTCAGAGACCCCCAACCAGGCCACACTGGGCCCATCATCACAGGGTGGTCCAGGCAGGGTCCCTGCCCAGCTGCCCCCAACTCTAAATATTTGGGGTGGACAGGAGCCCCAAGGAAAGGTCCTGCCCTTGGGAAGGGGCTGACTGGTGGAGAAGCAAGACCATCCCAGGCTGTGTGGGTGGGCAGGAAGGAGGCTTGAGGCAGCTACTGCCACCAAGGGCTGCCCAAGTAGGACCCCACCTGTGCAGTGGTGGCAGGTGGGAGGAGATGGGGAGGGCTGGGGTGTGCGGGCGGGAGGAGATGGGGAGGGCTGGGGGGTGTGGGAGGAAATGAGGGCTGGGGGGTGTGGGCGGGAGGAGATGGGGAAGGCTGGGGGGTGGGGGCGGGAGTAGATGGGGAGGGCTGGGGGGGTGTTGGCAGGAGGCTGCCTGCACAGGTTTGGGTGGGTGCCCCCAGTGCAGTTTGTGGGTGCAATCCCGGAGCCTGGAATCAGATAGGAACATGGAGGGTCCTGAGCTGTGGGCAGGAGGGGGCCTCTGCGGGCAGGAGGGGGCCTCTGCGTGCAGGGCGTGGGACACACCCAAGGTCAGTACATCACTGAGAGACCCCAGGGAGCCCCCACTCACAAAGCCACAGGTGCCCTGGCCTTGCAACTGAGACTCAGGCGGGCCAAGGCCCCCCACTCCCTCCTTCCAACAAGTGCTGTGACCACATGGCCCCCCCACTTACCCCAGGACTCGAGGGACTGCACTGCCCCCTTCCTCCGACAGACACAGCTGTCCTCTGGGGCCCTTCCCCAGGCTGATGTCTCTCCCACGCCCTCCCCCCTCCTGCTTCCCCGAGCGCCCGCTGCAGCCCCACCCCACTCCAGAACAGCCATCTCCAGCCTAGAGCACAGAGGCCACCCCCACAGTGCAGCGGCTCCCCCATGCTCTTCCCCCCCCAAAAGCACTGCATCCGGCTCCCCCAGGACCTCCACCCCCGTGGTGCTGGCTCTGCCCCCTCCTGCCCGGCCTCCACACGCACATCGGGCCTCCACATCTCCTCGGGGCAGGAACTTGCCCCTCTCTGGGATGCCTGCTGGCTTGCCCGGAGCCAGACCCTGCTACTCCACCCGCTGAGGACACCGGGTCCGCCTGGCTGCGGAGTCTGGCGCTCAGGGTCTGCCGCGGCCGCACAAACCACTCCAAAGCCGAACGGCCTCCCCCGAAGACTCCAAAGCCCACTGCCTCCAGGACAGGATTCAGAGCGGGCTGTGGGGGCAGGGCTGTCTCCTCTCCCCCATGTGCGGGGCACTGGCTGGGACGACTCCCAGGCAGGGCTGGAACTACCTACAGGCGCCCTGGCCACGCGCTCAAGGCAGTGCTGCTGTTGGCGGCACCGCCTCAGCTGGGGCTGGAGCGGGAACTGCCGGCGTGGCCTCCCATCCTCCCTGTGAGGCCAGGGCCTCCTCCCAGCCCAGCACCAGGCCCCAGGAGCAAGTGCCCAGAGAACCCAAGAGGCAGCCGTGCCATGACCCAGCCTGGAGTCGCCCATTCCACTTCCACCAAAGGATCCTGCACTCAGCTTTCAGGCACTGGGCATGGACCCTGCCTCCGCGCGGGGCTGTCAGAGGCCCGGGGGTAGATGAGCATGGGAGAGGGATGCCCCACGTCAAGCTTGGAAAAGCTGCTCAGCCAGTCACCCTCCGGCCGCAGTTCCCATCCCTCTCCTACCGGTCCCTGTGTGGAAGCGGCTCCCCGGGGTGCCTCCTCTGCACACCCCAGACAACCAGGTTCCTGTCAGCCCTGCAGGGTGAGCTCTGCCAAGCCCAGCACTCAAGGGTGGGGCAGCCTGGGGCACCCCCAGCACTGCCCACCATCCTGCAGTTCTTCAGCAGTTCCGAAGCCGCATGGCACAGCCTCTGACTGGCACACCCCTTTTCCCACGCGTCCTGGTGGCTCTCACGCCTGGCCCAGCCCTCAGCGTCTCCTTCCCTTTCTGTAAAATGGAGCCTGTCTGTGCTACAAAAGGATTTTCTCGCCTTGCCCTTCCCCACCAAAGTTCAGGGGGACCCTCGTCCTGCTCCTGTCCTTTTTAGCCAGATCTGGAAATGCTCTCTTTGCTTTTTGGGGAGCATGACTGACATTAGCTGGCCTACCAGGGCTGTGCCGGGAATTCTCTCCAAAATGCTGCGGGTCCCTATGATTCTGACTGGGGTCTGTGCCACTAGACAAAAGCCACATTCTCAACCCCCCCACAGTAAGCTCTTCCCCGCCACGGGCTCCTCATCGGGCTGCTAAGACGGCCAAGAGCTGAGGCCCTGAAGATTCTAGAAGCCCTACTATCTCGCAGAGAGGATTGAGGCAGACCCCCTGACCCACAGAGCTTGTGAGGTGTGCGTCCTGTGGACCGCACGACTCAAGTGCCATTCCATGGCAGGAATGCGTATTCACTCACGCATGGCGTGTTCACTCAGCAGGTGTCCTGAAGGTGCACCTTGTCCAAGTGCATCAAAGAATCCCACTCTTTCACAGCCGAGTAATAGTCTGCTGCGTGGCTGGACCACCATATACCACCCCTGCCAAGGGATGCGGCGGCCACGCCGCTGTGAATGTGGGTGCGGGCCGCCGTCCCGGCCCCTGCTTCCGACTCCCCTGGGTGCATACCGGAGGCAGAATTTCAGGATCATGCGGCAGTTCTGTTTCATGCTTTGGAAGCTGCCACGCTCTTCCCCACAGCGGCTGCACCACCTGGCATTCCCACCAACAGGGCACGAGGGTTCCTGCCACTTTCTGGGTTTTTATTTTAATGACAGCCATCCTAATGGACGTCTCATTCCAGTTTTTATTATTATGGAAACATTGGAAACATGCATGCATATACAAAAGTGAGACCTGAACTGTGGGACCTCGTGCCGTTCAGCCGTGGCCTTCACTCAATTGTGGAGCAAAGTGGCTCCCTCTCCTCACCCGCCCTGCAGAGCACCCCGCAGAGTGAATTCTCCACATCACATCCTTTCATCCATTCAGGCCTAAGTGACGCCACCTCCCCCAAACCTCTCCCCCGTCCGACCACCACTGGTGTTCCCTAAGCCACTTCCCTCCTGTGGAAATCAATGCATGCCAAGCCCTGGCTTCACCCTCCCAGGTCGGGTGCAGCAGCTCATGCCTGTAATCCCAGCAACTTTGGGATGCCGAGGTGGGCGGATCACCGGAGGTCAGCAGTTTGAGACCAGCCTGCTGACAGACCTGGAGAAACCCCGTCTCTACTAAAAATCCAAAATCAGCCAGGCGTGGTGGAGCATGCCTGTAATCCCAGCTACTCGGGAGGCTGAGGCAGGAGAATTGCTTGAACCCTGGAGGCAGAGGTTGCAGTGAGCCGAGATCTTGCCATTGCACTACAGCCTGGGCCGGAAGAGGGAAACTCCATCTAAAAATAAAAAATAATAATAATAATAATAATATAAAAAAGCCGGACACAGTGGCTCACACCTGTAATCTCAGCACTTTGAGAGTAGAGGCCGGCAGATCACCTGAGGTCGGGAGTTCGAGACCAGCCTGATCAACATGGAGAAACCCTGTCTCTACTAAAAATCCAAAATCAGCCAGGCATGGTGGAGCACGCCTGTAACCCCAGCTACTCGGGAGGCTGAGGCAGGAGAATCAAATGAACCTGGGAGGTGGAGGTTACGGTGAGCCAAGATCACGCCACTGCACTCAAGCCTGGGCAACAAGAGCAAAACTCCATCTTAAATATATATATATATATACACAAAAATTAGCCCAGCATGGTGCTGCGTACCTGTAGTCCCAGCTGTTGGGGGGCTGAGGCAGGAGAATCACTGGAACCCAGGAGGTGGAGGTTGTGGCAGACTGAGCCACTGCACTTCAGTCTCAGAGCAAATCTTTGTCTCAGAAAAACAAAAGCAAAAACAGAAATTCACCTTCCCAGGACACAGAGAACAAAGCCCCAGCTCAGCCACTGATGCTGTCCCCCATGGCCCCTCTGGTCTCCCCAACCCCTCCCGGCCTCTGTGATCTCCTGTGCATTCCCCACCCAGGGTGCACCCGGAGACCTCCCATCCCAGCGACCCCTCCTGAACTTCCAGACCTCCATGTAAACACGGCCTCCTGAGAGAGCCCCATAATTCCCTCCACAGAGGTGACTGTGGCCTGAAGCTGCGTGGATCTGCTGTTTCCATGTCATGGGCCCCTCCCTGTTCAGGCGCCGGCCCGGTGGGACTGTAGCCATCTTGCTCTCTGCTGTCCCAGAGCCTGTCCTGCTGACTCCTAAGAGGCTCTGTGGCGAGAGGCGGGGCCCCTGGTGGGAGGGCCCAGTGGTGGGTGAAGCTTGGATGCAGCAAGGTCAGGACGGCCAGTGGCTGAAACCCAAGGAGAGTCCTGCCGCCGCGACCCACCTCCGGCTTAGTAAAAGCTCCGGTGCCTGAGCCCCGCTGCCCACCCGAGCCTGGCCTCGGCCCCGTCCATCACTCCCCGTCCTTCACCCATCCCTGCTTGCCGGAGGGAGAGCCGTTTGGATCTGCCCAAGCTGAACAACGCAATGCTTCTGCTGAGCTGTGAAGTTGATTAATAATTTGAAAATGAAATCAATATGGGCCCTGCTTTTCATTCCTAGTGAAACCTCGTACGCTGGGCAGGCTGAGGGCATACAGGACAGAGGGACCAGGCGCCAGGGACCGGGACCGTGCAGCTTTGGAGGCGGGGCCCACAGAGGAGCAGGAGGGAGAGACGCAGACTGCACCCCCAAGCAAAAGGGATAGCGGCGGTGGCCGAGGCAGCTCAGGTTCAGGATCCCCCCGGAACCAAGCCCAGCAGCGCTGCAGACCCAAGCCTGGTTCCCGCTCAGGAGCCCCCCGAGGCCTGGGGGAGAGAGGCCTGTCCAGGTCCGGCCTCACTGCCACTCTCGGGGTGTGGGTCAGGCAGGGCTGTGTCTCCTGCCTGGGATCCCCCACTCCCTGGTATAGGGCCCAGGGCCTGGGGTCCATGGCCAGCCCCTCACCCCCTTCCCTCACCAGCCCCCTCGGGCCTCCTTCTGGCCCCCCGGGTCCCGACAGGCTTTGGGGCCTCATGGCTCCCACGGGATGCCAGGCCTGTGCCTGTCCCAGGGCCTCGGAGAGGGTGCGGCCGTGTCCCCACCTGAATCTCATCTTGAATCACGATCCCCATAATCCCCACACGCCGTGGAGGTAACGGAATCTTGGGTGCAGCTGTTCTGGTGATAGCAAGTGAGCTCTCACGAGATCTGATGGTTTTATAGGAACTTCCCCTTTGCCGGGGCCATTTTCTCCCCTGCCGCCCTGTGAAGAGGCATCTTCCACCATGATCCTAAGTTTCCTGAGGCCCCTCAGCCACATGCAACTGTGAGTCAGTTAAACCTCTTTCCTGGCTGGGCGTGGTGGCTCACGCCTGTAATCCCAGCACTTTGGACGGCCGAGGCAGGTGGATCGCCTGAAGTCAAGAGTTCAAGACCAGCCTGGCCACCACGGCAAAGCCCTGTCTCTACTAAAAATACAAAAATTAACCATGCGTGGTGGTGGGTACCTGTAATTCCAGCTACTCAGGGAGGCTCAGGTGGGAAAATCTCTTGAACTCAGGA
The DNA here is from genome assembly GCF_001604975.1 of Cebus imitator. Classification (NCBI taxonomy): domain Eukaryota; kingdom Metazoa; phylum Chordata; class Mammalia; order Primates; family Cebidae; genus Cebus; species Cebus imitator. The sequence goes on from NW_016107432.1 coordinate 3,516,154, forward strand.
GGCAGAGGCTGCAGTAAGCTGAGATCGAGCCACTGCGCTCCATCCTGGGTGACAGAGACTTTGTCTCAAAATAATAATAAACCTCTTTCCTTTATAAATGACCCCGTCTCGGGCACTTCTTTATAGCAGCATGAGAACAGACTGATACGGCCTCCCTGGAAGCCAGGGCTTTGTGGCAGCCCCGAGACGGGCGTCTGAGCCCCTGCGGCTTCCCTAGGCTCCTGAACACCCATAACCCCCACAACAAATGCTGAGTACCCTGCAGCTCAGTGCCAAGGGGGCTGGGCCTGTCCACAGCGGCTCCTCCCCCTTCCCCACCGCTCCCTATGCCCCTCACTGAGCTGCCCCTACACCAACAGTTTCTCCTGCCCTGGCCCCCAGACCCATACTGCCTGTGGGAAGACCCACCACCTGCCTCCAGACACCCCCGAGCAGGTGAGCCCAAGGGGAGACGGGCGAGGGAGGGATGAACAAACGAGCGCTTCTCAGACGCCCAGGCACGGTGCAGGGCACGGGCCTCAAGGGCCGCGGAGACAGAGACTGGGGAACCCTGTTTTCGGGCCAGAGGAGCAAGAGCCGGACCAAGACCTGGCGGACAGCAGGGATGGCGAAGGGGGAGGCCTGGGGTGGGGAGACTGCCAAGTCCCCAGGCGGGGCACCCCGGCTTGGAGGGACTCCATGACATGAGGGGCGGCCTGGGGCGGGGGATGGAGGCCTGGGCACCCCGGCTGCACCGGTGGCCAAGGTGGCTATGACCCTGGGCCGAGGCTGGAGGGGCATCTCACAGGGTCTCTCCCACTTCACAGCCCCCACAGGGTGGGGCAGCCAGACACCCCCACCTGCGCTGCCAGGCTCTGCGGCCACACTCAACACACCAGCCCCTGCCCCCAGCCTGGGCCCCACTGCCCTCTTCCTGCCCCCCACTCACCCCTGGGCCAGCCCTGCCCCTGGCACCCCCGAGGCCCTCAGGTGCCCCCAGGTGCCCCCACTCCAAGCACTGCCCTGCTCTGGCACAGCCCTGTTGCTGGCACCTGCTGGCCACACAGAGGTGGGCTGGACCACATGGCTTTGAACCCTGCCTGGTGACCCCGGCAGATCTCGGGGACCCAGTGGGTGAGTGGGGGCACGGACGGGGCCTCTGGGCCACCCTGGGTTGCATCTCGACCTCTGGACCCAGCCCGGCTCGCAGGAAGCAGGAACGCAGTGGGCGACGTCCTTGCTGGGCAGTGACACCGTGTGTGGCCCTCACATCCCTTGCTCAGCTCAGTCCTTGCAGCACTGCATGGGCCAGGATCTGGGGGTGTGGGGTCTGTCCCTGGGCCCTTAGAAACACATCTGGCTGGAGGGGAGCACCACCACCTCAGTTCGAAGCCTTGGTGTTCAGTGGTCAGTCTGCCCCCACCCTCCTGGCCTGGCCTGCAGAGCAGCCCGCAGACCCAGCTCAGGCCACTAGGGCCGCTCAGGTCACAGAGGCTCCTCACCAGTCCCAGGGCAGGGACTGAGCTGATCTACGCTGGCTGGCAGAGCCTCTCCCGAGGAGCCCCAGTGCACAAGTAGAAGAGCAGCTCCCGGGTTCAAAGGCCTCATGTAGCCCCTGCTGGGCCTCCAGACACAGGCAGGCACCATGGCCTGGGCAGGCGGCACTGTGCTGGCAGCTCCACGCCAGCAGCAGAGAAGCCCGCGTGGGGACCCTGGCTCCTGAGCCCACGGTCTCTGTCCACTCGGTGGGCAAGGGGCCAGTATGGGGCGTGAGGGCCCCCACCCTGGCCATGCCCAGGATTCTCAGTGCAGGCTGGAGGCAGCCCTTCTGCCAGCAGGTGGATGGTGGACGGCGGCACCTGCAGAGAAGGGGTGACTCTAGCCGACACTGCCGTCTGGCCGAGCAGCTCCCCGAGAGCCAAAGTCCCTTGACCCGTGCAGGGCGGGAGAGGCAGTTTCATAGGAGCCATTGACCAGCCGCATTGATCCCCAAGAATGTATCGCACAAATCATTTTGCACTAAACTGCGGAATCGATGGAGAAATCTCCCGGAAAATTTATATTAAAAGTCTCTGTTTGCCTAAATGAGTTCCCTGTGCCCATATTGAATATTTGGCTGATGAATTGAATGGGTTTAAATTTGAACATTGCAGACCCATTAAAGAATGAATTCTTAAATCAAACCCTGCCATTTATGATTGAAATGAGATTTCCTCTGCGATGGGCCAGCTGCTATATAAATCAGCTGTGCGTTTTATACTGAACCATAAACAAGATATAATTCTTTTAAATACACAACAGGTGCCTTAAATCTTTTGATGCATCTTGTATTTATCTGAAGTGTGGATTGCTGTATTTACACCAGGTAGTGCGGGACCTCTCACAGTGCCGCCAGTGAAGGGTAAGGTAGATGCTGGGCTCCCGCAGACCTTCCCAAGACGCCCGGCCAGGGCCGAGTGCTCTCAGCCAGCACGCTCGGAGGGTGAGCCCTGCGCCCCACAGACACACACACACAGCACACATGTGCACACCCCACTGACCTGCCCTCACACATCACGCCCAGTTGCACAAACACACACGTAGTGGGTGCACAGATGCACACAGCCTCGTGCCTGCACACATGTGCACAGAAACATGCACACGCTACCATGCCTGCTGCACGCCACACGCTTACGCTGACACTGACACAGCACCCATGTGCACACAGCATGCACAAGCAGACACACACCAGCACATTACACACAGTGCACACATGTGCACACCTGCACCCACTCACCTGCACAAACGTGGGCGCTCACATGCTCACAGGCATATGATCACACACTCATGTGCACACCAACACACAGGCATATGGCACCCATCTGCACACACGCCAACACACACGAGATGGCCTGCTAGGCGTGTGTATCTGTCTCCACAAATTCACTAACACAGGTGTGCTCACACAAGCACACACATCTGTGCTCACACTTGCATGGCCTCCCACCCTCCCCAATGACCAAAGCGTCAGCAAAGGCAGCTCCTGCTGCCCCCACCCGGCAGGGACCAGCTACTCCAGAAAACAGAGAACAGAGAACAGAAAGCAGGGCCGCTCCCACCTCTATGCGCAAGGCGTGGCCGACTCTTGCCTTGGTCCTGGCCCTGCTGCCGTAACAAAATGTGCAGACTGAGTAATTCACAAAGAACAGAAATGTATCGGGGGCCAGAAGCCCAGGTCAACACGCCGGCAGGTCGGCGTCTGGTGAGGGCCCAGGCTCTGCTCCCACAATGACGTCCTTTCATGGGGTCCTCACCCTGTGAAAGGGCAGAATTGAGTGACCCAGGCCCTCAGAACCCTCTGTGAGGGCCCTAACCCCATCCAGGAGGGCAGAGCTCTGAAACCTGACCATCCCCCACAGGCCCCTCTCTTAGTCCTGCCGTCGGGGCTCACGTTTGAACGTGAGCGTTGTCGGGAGGCAAACATGCGAAGCCCCGAAACTCGGATGACAGAATAAAGCTCTCGCAGGCAGCACGAGAGGAGAGCGTCCTGGACACGCGTGAGGTGCACACTGGCATGGGTGGCTGTGCGTGGGTGTGCCACAGGCAAGCTGCATCCGTGAAAGCCAAATGCCACCAACTGAATTCAACAGTGCACCTTAAGCGACGCTGTGTGAAGGAGGCCAGGTGGCTGGGATCGCTCCACACCAGAAGACCCACCCCTGTGGCTAGTTCTGCCAGGAGCCACGGGAGGAAAACCGCACAATTGTCTCAGAAGACTTGGAAGTGCTTCTCATGAAGTTCACTGGCTACTTTTTAAAATAACTCAAAAACTAGGAATGAAAGGTCATGGGATCGTCGTATGGAGAACAGTACAGCTGCACCTGCACCCCGGGCCCCACACAGATGGAGGGGCTGAGAGCACATCAGCAGGCTTTGGAAACTGATGTGAAAATGTCAGAGAACCTGGAGAAGTGAGCAGCAGAGACCCGGCCATTCTCAGAAGGACGGCACCAGCTGCCTGGCACGCTCATGAAGCCGGAGCCGTCCACACTCAGTGTGGAGGAGCAGACGCTGGAGGGACAGGGCACAGCCACTGCCGGCGGGGACGGGAGGATCGGGGCCCTGCAGGCTGCCGAGGCCCATCCCAGAGGCTGGCCGCAGGACTTGCAAAAAGGAGGTCTGCAGACCCTGAGGCCCCACGGCCCCACTCCAGGCCACACGGAATCACTCCTGGCTGCCACAGGAGCACCCAGGAATCCCCCGCTGGCAAAGGGGTGAGGGGGATGCAGAGACACACCAGAACACGAGAAGAGGCGGGGCCCCAGGGGAGCGTCACCGCAGCAGCAAGAGGACAGGGCGCCGGTCGGCCCTCAGTGCCCCCGGGTTCTGTCTAGGAAGCCTCTGCACCGGGAGCCACTGCTCCTGGGGGTGGCGCAGGGAGGTTCCTGCTGCCTCTGGTCACAACAGCTCCATCCAGATCAATACCCGGTCATGCTTTATGTGTGGCCCTATTCCAAGACACCGCGCTGAGCATGTTCTATTGATCCTGGAGCATCGAGCTCACAGCTGGCGGTGCCAGAGCTCCCGCCCGGAGGCAGGTCGCCCACATGCATTTCTCCATGGGGCACCCCACAGCCGTCCTGTGCTGACCACACAGATGGCGTCTTGGTCCCAGGCACAGGGGCCGCTTCAAACAGCAACATCACCGAGAGGGGGACAAGGGCAAAAACATGGCACACGTAAACCACACAAAAGGACATCTACAGGCTGGGCGTGGTGGCTCACGCCTGTAATCCCAGCACTTTGGGAGGCTGAGGCAGGTGGATCATGAGGTCAGGAGTTCAAGACCAGCCTGGCCAACATAGTGAAACCCCGTCTCTACTAAAAATATGAAAAAAATTAGCTGGGTGTGGTGGTGCGTGCCTGTAATCCCAGCTACTCAGGAGGCTGAGACAGGAGAATCGCTTGAACCCAGGAGGTGGAGGTTGCAGTGAGCCGAGATCTCACCTTTGCACTCCAGCCTGGGTGATAGGGTGAGACTCCGTCTCGGGGGGTGGGAGGAAGGATGGATGTTTACAGATGAGCAGAGACAGAAGACAGGACATAGCCATGCCCACCTCCCCGGCACACACACAGAAGACAGGACAT
>NW_016107432.1:3521789-3548671 GCF_001604975.1 Cebus imitator
ACATGGGCATGCCCACCTCCCCTGGCACACACACGGAAGACAGGACACGAGCACACCCACCTCCCCTGGCACACACAGAAGACAGGACATGGGCACGTCCACCTCCCCTGGTGCACACACGGAAGACAGGACCCAGGCACGCCCACCTCCCCTGGCACACACAGAAGACAGGACATGGGCATGCCCACCTCCCCTGGGCACACATAGAAGACAGGACATGGGCACTCCCACCTCCCCTAGCACACACATGGAAGACAGGACATGGGCACACCCACCTCCCCTGGGCACACATGGAAGACAGGACATAGCCATGCCCACCTCCCCTGGGCACACATGGAAGACAGGACACAGCCATGCCCACCTCCCCTGGGCACACATGGAAGACAGGACACAGCCATGCCCACCTCCTCTGGGCACACACGGAAGACAGGACACGGGCACTCCCACCTGCCCTGGGCACACACGGAAGACAGGACACGGGCACGCCCACCTCCCCTGGGCACACAGGAATGTCCCGAATTGTTTGCTCTTGCTCCTCATGTGTCCAAGAATGACCACAAAAGCACCACAAGTATTGATTTGGGGGTTGCCACTTTACCAAGGAGGCCAATGTGCAAACGCGGAATCTGAACGAGGGATCAGCTGCACCACAGATGCAGGGCCACGCGCTTTTCTCAAAAGCCACGATGCTACAAAGACCTAGCGCAGCCACATTAGGCAAGGCTGGGTAGGGCTGTGGGTGGCGATGTTTCAGGGACATTGGTTTGGCTGTTTCAACAGAGACCCGCCTGCCACAGCTCAAGGGACAGCTGCTGGGAGCCCCTGCCTGTCATCACCCCTGGGGTGCTGGGTCCCAGGCCGAGCAGCCCACCGCACAGGCCCAGGCCCTGGCCAGCCTCCCAGCCCCAACCATGGGACCAGGCCACCGGTCCAGCCACAGCACGAGAGATTCTGGGATTCCAGGAAGGGAGGATGGGGATGTGGGATGCAGTGAGCAGGTTCTCGTGCAGGAAACCAAGACACCAGCAAGACGAAGGGGTGGCCCGGCCAGTACAGGAAGCAAGGGAGACCACAGAGCCACGTGAGATGCAGAACCACACACAAAAGAAAACCACAAAATAAAACAAACCCAAAATAAAGCAAATCACAGGAATCACAGGACACCGGTGCTGCCAACGAAGACAGTGTCAGGAGCCCAGGAGCGGCTCACCAAACCAGCCCCTCGGGTCCCCACAGCCGAAGCTGGAAGTGGGGAGGCCCCGTCCCTCCCTTCCAAGCCCAAAGGCCATCTAGAGGGGCCAAGCAAGCTGGTGCCCCCCAGGCTGGGTGACTCGGGAGCTGAGCCACGAGGAGGGACAGGTGAGGGGCACCCGCACTAGGGGACAGGCGGTGGAGGAGGGCGAGCCAGTCACCGTCCCTCCTGGGCCCCTGCCTCAGCCCCTGCTGGGGATGCTCTTCAGACAAGACCAATGGCCGGACTTCACCCCACGAACCCTGAGCCAGGACCCAGCTAAGCCACATGCAGATTCCTGACCTGGGAAATGGGGTCATAATCGCTGTGGTTTGAGGCAGATGAGTGGGCTAATTTGCAGTGCAGTGATAGACAACTTAGGAACCCACAAAACAGCCACTGTAATTTGCAGTGCAGTGATAGACAACTAAGGAACCCACAAAACAGCCACTGTATTTAGCAAAGCCACAGGATGCAAGGTCAAGATACACAAACCAGTGTTATTTCTATAAGCTAGTAGTGAACAGTTAGAAAATGAAAAAAAAATTAAATCTTTAAAATGAGCACCCAAAAATAAAATACTTGGGAACACATCTAATAAAACACATGCAAAGGCCAGGCACAGTGGCTCACACCTGCAATCCCAGCACTTTGGGAGGCTGAAGCAAGTGGATCACCTGAGGTCAGGAGTTCGAGACCAGCCTGGCCAGCATAGTGAAACCCCATCGCTACTGAAAATACAAAAAGATAGCCGGGTATGGTGGCGGGTGCCTGTGATCCCAGCTACATGGGAGGCTGAGGCAGGAGAATCACTTGAACCCGGGAGGCGGAGGTTGCAGTGAGCTGAGATGGCACCACTGCACTCCAGACTGGGCAACAGAGTGAGACTCTGTCTCAAAAAAAAAACATGCAAAACCCCTCTGCTGATAATTGACAGAATTCAAGAAGACAAGGAAATGGGAACCAGGGCCACGTTCATGGATTGGGAAACTCAATGGCGTTAAGATGGAAATCCTCCCCTACATTAGCATGTGGATTTAACACAATCCCAATCAAAACACCAACGGCCTTTTTAAAAAAATTGCTGAGTTATATGAACATGGGTTCTTATATGTAGAAATGTAGAAATTCTAGAATGGCCTAAAATTTTGGAAAGAAAGTGAAAAAATTGGAGGACTAACAGCATCTGACTTCAAGACTTCCTATAAAACTACAGTAATCAAGAGTGTGATTGTGGGATGCAGACAGACCAACGGACCAACAGAACAAAATACAGAGTCCAGAAACCTACTTCTGTGTGACAAAAACAAAATCTATTTATTTTTGACAAGACATCAGTGCTCTTTAATGGGGGAAGGACAGTCTTCAAAAGATGGTGCTGGGACGACTCCATACATGTATGGGAAGAAGTGAGCCCCAACTCCTGCTTCACAACACACCCCAAGATTAATTCAAGATGGATCACAGACGACACTAAAACTGTGACTCTTCTAGGAAAACACAATGAAATTGTAAAAAGTTTATTTAAGCAAATACATTCTTTGAACAGAGCAGCTGCAAACCAGAAGAGGTTCAGGAGCTCCAAGGAGGGAACGCAGGTGGAGGCTCTGATGAGACGGACGCAGAAGTAAACCAAAGGAAAGCTTGGATGGTGACAGTCACTCTGTTCCCTGATCTGCCCTGTCGCACAGAGAGGCCTTAGCTGTATAAGTTTATCAGCTGCTTTGGTTGGCTGAGCTTCAGTTCTGTTTTTCTTTACTATAGGCTCAAGTTAAGTTTCACTTATGGGCGGGTTGTGGTGGCCCATGCCTGTAATCCCAGCACTTTGGGAGTCCGAGGCGGGTGGATCATTTGAAGGCAGGGGTTCAGGACCAGTCCGGCCAACACGTTGAAACCTTGTCTCCACAAAAAATATAAAAATTAGCCAGGTATGTTTGCACATGCCTGTTGTCCCAACTACTAAGGAGACTGAGGCAGGAAAATCACTTGAACCCGGGAGGCAGAGGTTGCCGTGAGTAGAGATCGCACCACTGCACTCCAGCCATATGCACCCCACTGCACTTCAGATGACAGAGTGAGAATCCATCTTAAAATTAAAAAAAAAAAAAAGGTTTTGGCCAGGCGCAGCAGCTCACATCTGTAATCCTAGCACTTTGGGAGGCCAAGGCAGGCGGATCACCTGAGGTCAGGAGTTCAAAACCAGCCTGACCAACATGAAGAAACCCCGTCTGTACTAAAAATACAAAATTAGCCAGGCGTGGTGGTGCAGCCTGTAGTCCCAGCTACTCAGGAGGCTGAGGCAGGAGAATTGCTTGAACCCAGGAGGCAGAGGTTACGGTGAGCCGAGATTGCGCCACTGCACTCCAGCCTGGGTGACAGAGCCAAACTCCATCTCAAAAAAAAAGTTTCACTTATATTTGCAAATCAAGCAAGATTGACATCACTCACGAGTCCTGCGTGGATTTGTCTGCTCAGGATCTTTTAGGCTCAGTCTCCATTTTAATTTGCTTTAGGAAACAGGAGAGTATGTTCCCAGCGTTGGGATCATTTGCTGAGTTATTTGTGGTGTTTTGAGTCTATCTCTTCATACACCGTTTTAGTTGCTGTTCCGGGTTATCACTTATACACGGCTCGTGATGGTTCACTGATGCTGACATTCTACCAGTTTAAGGGAAATGTTGAAGCCTTCCCTCCCAAGGGTCCATTTAGTTCTCCCACCTATAACGTATCATAAACATTTCCTTTACATTTATTGAGAATCACATCAATCAGTATCCTAATTTTTTCTTCAACCATCACACGTAATTTAGAAAACTCAAGAGGAGAAGGAAACCTATTACATTCACCCATAATTCTGCTTACTGTGTTCTTTCTTCCTTCCTGATGTTCCACGGCTTTTTCTTTCATTGTTTGCATTTCTGCCTTGAGACCTTCCTTAGCCACTCTTTTAGGGAAGGTCCGCTAGTGACAAACGCACTTGTTTTTCCTTCATCCGAGAATGTCTCGACGCCCCTTTCATTTCTGAACAGTCTTCTCACTGGGTATAACATTCTCGGTTGACACTTCCCTTTCAGCGGTGAGGACGGCAGCGCCTCAGGCCTGAGGGTGCCCATGCCGGCCCCTTGAACAGAGCGGCTGCATGCCAGGCGCACCCAGGAGCGGTCAGCAGCTTCCTGGGAACAGCAGCACCCCCTTCACCAAGAGGGAAGTCGCTGCGATGGGTGCCACCACAGCCAGCACTGACGTGTGTCGAGTCTGCTTGGCATGGAGCCACCCATGAGCAAACAGCTGTGAGACACCGTGAAGATGGGAAGGCAGAGGACTGTGCTGTGTCACAGCAAAGCATTTAAAGAAACAGTCCATGAGGCAACCTGGAAGGAAGACGGGGCAGGTGAGCGCTGCCTCTTGGGGAAGAGGAGGACAGGTGCTGCCTCGCAGAGACAGAGTGAGGCTGGCCTGGAGCCTGAGGGCCTATCACGGCAGGGGTGCATCCAGGTTGTGGCCTCCAGGCGGCCACCCTCCATGGGGATGGCCTAGGGAAGTGTGCCTGAGGGTGGACAGGTGAATGAATGGGCAAGGAGCTGGCCAGAATCCCAGGAAAACCAGGCGAGGCTGGAACACCAGTAACTGGTGGGGCCTGACCACAGCTCCAGGCCCGAATGTCCCTGCATGGGAAGTGGGCTGGCAGCACAGCCCGGCCCCCAGTCCCCTTCAGACAACCCTGGACACGCCAACAGAGAGGGGGCCGGGGTTTCCTGGCCCTGCCGTGCCCACCTGGAAGTGTGGGCTGGGAGCCACATGGGGACGGTGGCTCTGGGCTGGCTCCCCTGGGGAAGAAGATGGGAGGGGAGGCTGTTTGGCAGCCGGAGGAGTGGACAGGAGCTCGTGGCTGTGGCCACCAAAGATGCCCCTCCCCCCCCGGCTGAAGCAACTCCATGCTGCCGGTCTCCCAGGCCATGGGGTGTGGGCAGGAAAATGTGGCATGAGGGAGGGGACCCAGCCACAGAACCAGCCACGAGGGCCTGTGTGTGTAACCCCAGCATCACCCCGAAGGGGAACGCCGCCACCACACAGGATGAGCCAGCCCCGACCCCTGGCCCCCGACCCACAGCCCTCTCACTGGGCTGGGCTGAGGCCCCCATGGGCTCCCCAGGGCTCAGGGCTTATCTGCAGCAGCCACAAGCTCACCTCAGTGAACACAGCACGGAAATACATCAATCTGCACCCAAACCCAGCAACGCTGCTCCGCGCTGCGGGCCAGACAGGGGAGGGGATGCCACAGAGGCACCTGCAGCTAAGAGCTGGGGTCCACTGAGCACCCACCCCAGAGCAGCCCACGCGATGGCCTGAGCTCTCTTCCTCCTGGAGTCAAAGACAGGCAGGCCCGGGGGCCTCGCTGCTCACCCCATCTCCCTGAGCTCCAGCACCTTCCCAGCAAAGCAGGTCACTAATTAGCCACTGAACTTTGCAGCCACAGGCTGAGGCTGGGCTGCAGGATCCCACCTCATGGCCCCTCACCCCTGCCCCGGGCTAAGCACACACGGAGCTGGAGAGGGAAGAGGAGGCACCGCCAGGGCGGCCACCGACCCGGCCTCACCAGGGCAGGCAAGGCGAGGGCAGAGGCCAGGGCCAGCTGGGGGCGCGAGGGGAGGGTGTGGCGGGCAGGGCCTGGGCTCCCTCCGGTGCCCAGCTCAGCATCTCTGGGGTTGGCCCACTTCAAGGCTGGCCGGCCTTACCGCCCCGTTCCCAGCCTCCCACGCCTGCAGACACGGGCGGTTTCCTCCACGCCGCCTCTCCCTCCCACGCCAGGCTCTGGCCTGACCGTACGTCTAGACCCAGCGATTGGCTGCTTCCCAGGCCTTCACCACCCTGGCCTCCTGTGACGCACGCTCCAGGCCTTGGCCTTGCGCTTTGTCACTGACTGCAGATCCGAGCTCTGCCGGGCATTAGAGCTGCATCTGTGCCACTCGGGGCCCTGGCAGGAGCGCAGGCTCACGGATCTGCATACCCAGGCCTGTCCTGGGCAGGTCAGGTCCTTTGTGCCCACTCTGGCCCCTGCATCTGCGTCATCTCCTCTGCCCCGTGATCATCTACGCTCTCATCTCTGTCTCACGGTCTCCACATTTCCTTACACTTTATTAAAAAACAAGTTGGCTGGACACAGTGCCTCATGCCTGTATTCCCAACACTTTGGGAGGCCAAGGCAGGTGGGTCACCCGAGGTCAGGAGTTCGAGACTACCCTGGCCAATGTGGCAAAAGCCTGCCTCTACTGAAAATACAAAACCTAGCTGAGTGTGGTGCGTGCCTGGAATCCCACCTATTCGGGAGGCTGAGGCAGGAGAATCACTTGAACCTGGGAGGCAGAGGCTGCAGTGAGCTGAGATTGTGCCACTGCACTCCAGCCTGGGTGACAAAGCAAGATTCTGTCTCAAAAAAAAAGAAAGAAAAACAAGTCCACGCTTTTAAAAATGTCATCTAAGCCAGGCACAGTGGCTCACGCCTGTAATCCCAGCACTTTGGGAGGCCAAGGCCGGCAGATCACAAGGTGAAGAGTCTGAGACCAGCCTGGCCAACATGGTGAAATCCCACCTCTACTGGAAATACAAAAATTGGCTGGCATGATGACAGCTACTTCAAGGAGTCTTCTGAAAGTCCTGCCCAACACTTTCATTCACATCTCATCAGACAGAAAGTCACGTGGCCACACTCCACTGCCAGGAAGACTGGGAGGTGGGGCCCAGCAGCTTGAGGTGGGAGACAGTGGGTGGATCTGCCCCACCAGGCTCCCCAGCAGGGAGGGAAGATGGTGAGGGGATCAGGATTAGCTCCACTGGGTCCTGGCCCCGGTCGCTGAGGCAGCGCCAGCCCCTCCCACCGGACTGGGGTGGTCTCTGCACCCAAGGCTCTTACAGGGTACCCGCCCTCTCCGGCTCTGAGACCCCAGCCTGGGTCTGCAGGAACCAGCAGGTCACACACAGCGTGCTGAACATCTGGCCCCCTGCCATCCCTGGCACTGTGTTGGGGAGAATCCCTGCTGTCATGGGGCTCCCACCCACTGTGGCGTGAACGTGTCTCCAGAGGCTCATGCGTTGGAAACCTGATCCCCGCTGTGGTGGTGCGGGAGGTGGGGAACCTCCTGGGACGTGTTGGGGTCTCAGGGCTCCGCGTTCGCTCGTGAACGTGAACGGATGGATGCCCCTGCCTTGTGGGCGGGGCCGTATTCAAGGGCGGTTCCAGCCCCACCTGTTCTCTTGCCTGCCCCCTTCCCCTCCGCCCTGGGCCACCTGATGGCACAGCAAGGGGCCCTCACCAGAGGCAGCCCCACAATCTGGGACTTCCCAGCCTCCAGAGCCTTGAGCCGGCCAACCCCGTTCACAATCAGCTACCCAGTCTCGGTGCTGTCACCGTGAGGATGCCAGCCTCAGCGTGCAGCCCCCAGGGTGGGGTGACGACACGGACGGAACAAAGGTGGCTCCTTCCCTGAGAGTCACTACACAGACCCCGGGCTGAAGGATCTGGCTGGGGCAGGCGCCTTGCCGGGGGACTCCGTTGTGGCCTTCCGGCTCCCAGCCAAGCCAATCACCCCACGGCCCCTCCCACGACCTCCTTCCAGTGGGCTTCCCCTCCTCCCAGGGCACTGCTGCCGAGGGGCCCCCACACGCCCTGCGCTATGGCTGGCAGGACAGCCGGTCCCCAGTGCCCACTTTAAACGCCTCAGACACACACACGGGTGGGAGGCAGGGTTTCTGGGCCTGCATGCCCGTTTGGGCCTCTGGGCTGGCTCCCGCAGGGAGGGAGGTCAGAAGCAGCAGCTGTTAGGCTTGGCCCAGGCTGGAGTCCAATCCTGCCCGCAGCCATCTCTGCCTCCCTCACACTCAGGTGCCACATTTCCAAGCCCTCCAAGGGTCTCCCAAAGCACCCACCAGGCCTGAGGCCAGCAGCAGCCACCCTCCGCCTCGAGGGGCCACCCCAGGGGCAGGACAGACCCACAGGCAGCTCGGGGAGAGTGCTGCTGCCTCTCTCGGGGGCTGGGCGGCACCGGGGGAAAGGGAGGCCACACACACGTGCACAGCACGACCTGCACGCTTTGCCCAGGCTGGCCTGCACGTCCCTCCCTAAACCACAGGTGGAGGCACCGAGGGATCGCTATTCTGCACATGGGGAAACCGAGGCACAGGCGCAGAAGCCACCCTGACGTCATGCAGCTAACAGCGGTGCCCGAAGCTTCATGCTTCCCGAAGCTTCATGCCACCAGCCTGGCATCCGGTGTCCACACTGAACAGCAGAGAGTACAGCAGGCCCAGCCCTCCAATGGTCCGTGGCCAGGGCCCTCGCATGCCCACCCCAGGACAGGGACATCGGCTGTAGAGGAGGCTGCGTCCAGCCGAACGTGGATCCTGAGGTGGGCCCAGGCTCCCCCGGCATGAAAGGCAGCACTCCGTCCTGGTCAGCACCTTCCCCACAAAGAGGTCCGGCTCCTGCCACCACCCCCGCCCCCGCCCCCACCGTCGCCTCAAGCAGAGGTGGGTTTCCAAGCCCCCAGGGACAGTGGCTGTGAGGCTTGCCCACAGCCTCGGGCCACAGGCCCCAGGGCTCGCCCATGCTTTCACCGGATGGACACCGGCTGGGCAGTTCTCAGGAGCCCACCCGGCCACCTGCTTCGGAGCTGCCCACCTTCCCCGGCCGCCTAGCTGGCCCCTCCTGCGGTGGGTGGTGGCTGCACGTTGACCTTGCAGTAACCCAAGTGCCATCCGTCAGCGGCCGGCCGCCCGCTCGGGAACACGGCGGCAGCTCATCTGAATTCAAATTACCCCAGGAGCCGCGCGGTGCCAGCCATAACTCAGCCTGCGGAGGAGTGCGGCCGCTGTGGATAGGACGTTACCATACATTCCCGGGGCGTCGGACAGGGCTGCTAATGAAAATATCAATCAGAAACTCGGCTGACTTAATGGTCAATTTAAATTAATTAATTGGGGAGGAGAAAAAAGTTGAGGAGGGTGGCGTTGATGGGCTCCCTCTCTGGCAGGCGGGGAGGAGAAGCAAGTGCCCAACTGGTCACAGCCCCCAGGCCAGGGGATGGGGCCGAGTCTCCCCGGGGACCCTGGGGCTTACCTGAGGGCCCAGGGGCCGTGCCTGCCTGGGGTGGGTGTGAGGCCGGAGATTCCCTCCCGCAGTTCCTGGCCGGCTGTGGGTGGCCTGTCCTGCTCCCACTGTGTTGCCTGCAGAGACCATTCGTGGCCAGGTGACCCCCACGCAGGTGCAGAAAAGCCCCTTGCTCAGTGGACCAGGGAGGGCTGGCACTGTGGCATGGGCGTGGGCAGCCACTGACTCAGGCCCCTGGGCCTCATCATGTCTGTGCATAGTGGCCACGTCCACCGCCCAGGATGCCGCAGGGCCCAGGGCAGGCGGGAGGCGGGGGCGGGGTGCGGTGCTCACTAAGAATGCCCCCAGGTCAGGCGCCGCGTCAAGGGAGACACAGGTGTCCCTGCCTCACAGTGGAAAAACTGAGGCTCTGAGGGGGGCAGTGGTGCCCCAAGAGGCAGAAAATGCTGTGACCCCCGAACCCCAGAGTGACAGTGCCAGAGACAGGAACAAGGGCCAGAAGGACAGTGGGGGCGACAGGGCAGGGCCCCCAGGGCCCCCGTTCCAGGCAAAACCTGGTGGAAAGTTCCCACGCAGCCCCGCTGGGAGACATTTACATGCTCAAAGGCAGTAACAGAGCCCTTCGCGCACGACGCCGAGGTGAGGGCACAGCCAGCCTGCACCCCCTCCTCCGCCCACCTCCACTCCCCCTCGGCAGGCACAGCTGCACGGCAGGTCTGGCTGAGAAGGCACCTGGAATTCCGTCCCAGACGCTGTTTCCCACTGATGCTTTCACTCGGGTGTACTGCAGGCCTCCTCAGAGGCCCTCCTGGAAGAATCACTAAAGGACCCAAGGGCCAAGCCCTGAGACGCAGCAGAAGGCCCCATGTTCCCACCCCGTGGTCAGGGGCCACGCCAGGTAGAGCCTTAGGGGAGGCTGAAGCCACCACCCTGGCCGCAGCGGGTCTTGTCTGGGCAGCCAGGAACTGTCCAGGGACCTCAGAGGCAGGTTCCTTGGGTGGGATCTGGGCTCCCAACCCCTTCCCCTGGGTCCACCCATCAGAACGCTCCACAGGATCCCCTGCAGAGCCTTCCAGAAGGCAGCCTGGCGAGTTCTTCCTGCCCCAACTCCAGGCTCTCAGCCATGCCTGCCGGGGTGCAGGGAGTGGCGTGAGTTGTGCTGGGCACAGGGCTGTGTCCCATGCTCTGCCCATGCCAGGAGCAGAGCAAGCCAGAGGCCAGAAGGAGGAGGTAGGGGTCAGGCCAGACCTGACCTCGAGCCGGGCACCAAGGCCCACGTGGCCCAGGTGGCTGCAGCTGCACGGGGCAGGAACAGAGGGCGGCCGTCAGGAACCGCCCAGCAGGGCCTTCCTTCGGCGGCATCTCACAGCAGCAGCTGACCGGGACAGCAGAGCCAGGGAGCCCGACTCAGACCAGAGGCTGCCCGACTCACAGCAGAACAGGAAGAAATCGCATCCCGAGACCCAATGGGGGACCCAGGGAGGACCCAGGGCAGTGTAGGCTCTCCGCCACGGCCATGCCCTGAGCCCCGGGACTCAGCCTGGCAGTGCCAACACACAGCCCTGAGTCTCCATCACAAACCCACCCACTGGCCAGAGCTCAGTCACAGGCTCTGTGGCCTGTACATGGGGAGGGGCCAGCCGTCCCCCAGGCCTCCAGGTGGAGAGGATGGGGGCCTGGCCTGGAGGCTGCCAAGGGCAGGGACTGTGGGACAGGACAGCCTGAAGCTTGGCAAAGAGTGACCCCCATGGGCCCAGTGAGGCCAGCCAGAGCCACAGGACCAAGTGTGGCCACGTGGACAAAGGCCAGAGAAGGGTGGGGCTTCACTCTGGTGCTCCAGAAGGTCAGCCCCCAGGAAGCCATCCAGTTCGGCCTTGCAGCCTGACACACAGCCTCCCTCGGCCACCCAGGTCCCCACCAGCCCCAGCACTGGGCACTCAGGGCCCGCCCCAGCAGGAGGACGGAACACAACCACCACCCTTTGACTCCAAGCCGCCTGATCCTGCTGAGGCCACAGCAGCCATTCGGCTGGTGCTTCTGTGCCCCTGAGCAGCTTACAGACCAGCTATGAACTGTGACCGATGCACTCACCTCCCAGAACGCGTGCTGACCGCGGCCACTCCAATACTACAGAGCTGCTCACTCAGGAGCCTCAGACGGAGGGACCCTGAGGTGCCGCACACACCCAGCCCCATGCCCGGAGCCCGCCCAGCCACAGCTCCCCTGCAGACCCCGCCAGGCAGACCCCTCCCCACAGCCTGGTGGAGAGCTGCAGCACCCAGTGGCCCGAGGCCTCCCATCCCACCTGGGCCTGATCAGAGACAGTGTCCACACTGGGGCCAAGTGGCCAAGAGCTGCAGCTGAGGCCTGCAGGGGAAGGAAGGGAGGAACCCAGGGCCAGAGGGGTCCCACTGCCTCCCTCCACCGCCCTCTGGCCCTCTGGTGCTGGTCCCAGCAGCAGCCCCACCTGGGGGTCTCCACTCAGCAGGCAGCCCCTCCTGAGGTCATGCAGGGGGCCTGGGGCTCCCGTAAGCCTCCCACCCACGAGTGACTCTGGGAGAGACGGGCTCTGCTGGACACCTTCAGCCAGGTCCCACCCACCCATCAGGGTCCACCTGTCAACTGCAGCATTCAGCAATGAGCGGTAGAGGATTTCACAGGCCCTGGGGACACCTCTCAAGTACCTGAACAGGAGGGTGGCACAGGGAAGGGTGAACACCTGGGTGGGAGGGTGGCATGGGGAGGGCGCACCTGGGAAGGGAGGATGGCACAGAGGAAGGGCGCGCCTGGGTGGGGAGGGTGGCATGGGGGGAGGGGTGCACCTGCACTAAGACTCCCTGGGCTTCGCCCACTGCAGGGTCCCCTACCGCAGCCCAAGATAAGGGGCTAGGCCTTGTAACACCGGAGTGAGTCCATTTTCCCCGGGGCCCTGCGTGCCTTCGGTCCATGACAGTGCCCCGCGATGGCGTGGTCTCCAGGAGGCCGGGGCCGTGGCGTTCCCGTCCCACCACGGCCACCCCGGATGTGCAGCATGTCCGCTCTCAGGGACAGCACCTGGATCCCCTCCAGGCGGATACCTCGCCCAGTCCAGCTGGGAAAGGGAAGGAGCAGGGTCCCTGGGGCACTGGAGGGCTGCACCCATGGCGGAGGGAGCCCATCCCCGCTGCACCTGGGACTCCGGGGCCCACAGAGCAAGGCTGAGGCTGTGGCCACCACTGAGAGGCAATCTCTGCTGCCACCCAGCGGCCGCCATGGGAACTGCGGGCAGAGCCTCTGGCCAGGCGGGGCACCCCCCACCCCGCCAGCAGCTCACCTCGCCAGGCCGCCAGGGAAAGCGGAGCCTCCGGCCTCAGGACTCGTCTAGGGTGGTCCGAGTCAGTCCTGGGCCTGGACTGTGCCCTGGAGGCCTGGCAAGAGGGCAATGGGGGACACGTCCCTCCTGAGGGCCACTGGCCATGGCCTCGCCTGGCTCCACCAGCTCTGCCCCCCAAACCCCACCCAGGGGAGGAAAGGCCAAGGTCCATGCATCCTGCCTGTGGCCGCCCTCATGGGCCTTCAGCAGACAGGAAATGCCCAGGGCTAAGGCAGGGCCTTACCAGTGCCCGGCTTCAGTGCAGGGTACAACGGGGGCCTCCCAGAGCAGGGCCCTCAGGCCCAGGCACAGCCCCTTGAGAAGAGGGACCCAGCCTGGGGTCTCTTTAGGAGGCTGAGGCAGGAGGATCGTTTGAGTCTCCAAAGGCAGGTGGTCCCGGAAGCGGGGGACAGCCTGGGCCTGCCACCCAGGTCAAAGCCGAGGTTTACTCAGACAGGCCTGGCCGGAGCAGGTGCGGGATGGAGCTTCCCCACTCCGGGCCGTCCTCCTCCTCCCCATATACACCGCCCAGCACAGAGAGGCCTTGGTGAGAGCCTGCTGGATGCCTCACCTGGCTGCCTGCCTGCCAGGGGTGGTGAGGGGAAGGGTCCTGGAGGAGGGCACCAGCTTCTCACACACAGGGTATCAGTCATCCCTTCCGAGCTGCCCAGAGCTGCCCAGGAGGCAGGTGCGCAGGGCAGCTGGCCCTGGGGCCTCTTGCTGCAAGGGCCTGAGACACCCTGTCCTCTGCACCACCTGTGACCTGGGAGACAGAGCCCAGCTTGGTGTTGGAAATGCGTGGTGTCTGCGGAGACCAGCCACCTCTGCCACTTCAGCCAGAAGAGCCCAGCCGAGGAGAAAACAGCCCAGCCAAGGCCTACACGAATGCACACCCGGGGGTTCCCGTCAAACTCTCCAGAGATGGGAGGGTTGGGTGTGGCTGTGGGCCGACCCACAGATCACACATAATGAACTGGGTACGGGGACAGGCGGGCGAGAGCAGGGTCTAGAGAAACCCCCTCCGTGGCCCCGCTCAGCCAGCCTGTCCTGCACCGAGGCAGCTCAGCAACTCCTGTCAGGCTCACTTCCACTCCCAAGACGAGCCAGGAGCCTGCTCTCAACACCACCGCGGAAGCCAGACAGAGAAGGCCCACACTGCATGACCCCACATCTAGGAAATGCACAGCTGCACAGAGAAACACGCAGAGGGGAGGCCGGCAGAGCAGGGCAGGGTGGGGAGGGGCCTCACTTGGGCAATGGGAAAAAATGGTTTGGAATCGGATAGAGGTGGCGTCTGCACCATCTTACGAATGTAGTAAATGCCAATGAACCGAACACTAAATTTTATGTAGAGGCTGGGTGCCGTGGCACGGGCCTGCAGTCCCAGCACTTTGGGAGGCTGAGGCAGGAGGATCATTTGAGTCCTGGAGGTCGAGGCTGCAGTGAGGCATGATCACACCACTGCACTCCAATCTTGGTGACAGGGAGAGATCCTGTCTCAAAAATATTTAAGTAATTATTAATTCACAATGATTAATTAATAATTAATAATGTATTAATACTAACAATAAAAAGGCTGTTTCCCATGAGTTATTATAGCACTTAAGAGGGGAAAGATTGGGGTAAGTGTGGCTCTGACTCCTCCACCTGCAGCAAAGATGCATACGGCTTGGAGCAGGGCTCAGGCAGGCGGAGACCCTGCTCAGGGCTTCCCAGCAGCCTTGCCCCAGGAGCTCCAAGAGCAGCAGTGGACAAGCCAGGACAGCCCCAGGCCTGCTGTCCAAAGCAAAGGTCTCTGTCAACCCCGGCTACGACTCGCTGTAATCCCAGCTACTTCGAGAGGCTGAGGCAGAGGAAGCGCTTGAACCCAGGAGGCAGAGGTTTCGGTGAGCCAAGATTGTGCCATTGCACTCCAGCCTGGGCAACAAGAGCAAAACTCTGTCTTAAAAAAAAAATTGCTGGGCATTGTGGCAGCACCTGTAATTCCAGCTACTCGGGAGGCTGAGGCATTGGTGAACCCGGCAGTGAGCCGAGATCCTGCCACTGTACCCTAACCTGGGCTACACAGTGAGACTACATCTCAAAAAAAAAGTTTAGTGCTTGGAGAGAGGCTCTCTAAAGAGGTCATTAGGATTAAATAAGGTCACACGAGTGGGTTCTAATCCAGTCTGACCTGTGTCCTCATAGGAAGAGAAAGAAGACGAGGACACAGACACACACACAGGGACGTCCACGTGCAGACAGGGAGATTGTGGCCACCTGTGAGCCGCAGAGGGAGGCCCCGGGAGAAGGTGGCCTTGCTGACGCTTCCGTCTCCAACTTCCAGCCTCCGGAACAGGGAGGAGAGACAGGTCTGCTGTTTAAGCCCAGTGTGCCGTATTGTTATGGCTGCCCAAGAAGACTGACCCACAGATGACAGGAGAAATATCACATGACCATCTCAACAGACAAGTCACAAATAATAAAAGCAACACCCGTTTGTGGTGTTTTATAATCAGCACCCTCAGAATGGGGCCACGTGGACAAAGCCAGAATGAAGCCTGAGCCTTCTCATCACTGTCCTTGACTAGACAGCCGTCTGAAGCCACGGAATGCTCCACACGTGTACACACACATCTGCCCACACACGCAGGCACGTGGTCACAGTTTGCATACCTCTGTGTACACACACCACACAGGCACACATGACACAGGGCTCACACATGTGCAGGTTACAGTTGTACATGGACACACATGCCCACGTGCACACAGACCCACCTGCAAATCCTGTGGGCACATAGTTACCTGGGCACGCACACAGGCACACTTATGCACAGACCCCATGCAGACAATGCAGGCACATCTGTAGTTACACCTGTAGGCACATATGCACACATCTACAGGATGTCCTCACAGGCACACACACGCTCAGGCGCACATTCATGTTCACACACACGAGCACTATCTCCCTACACTCCAAACAGTGAAACACTTAAGGCTTCATTATTTAAACCATGATTTACACCAATGCAGTTAACATAGAAATTAATGCAAAGATCTGAAGAAGCGGCCAGATGATTGGAAAATTCAGAAATCCTCTCCCAAACAACTCCTGGGTCAGAGGGTAAATAAAATTGGCCATGAGAGACGATCTTACAATATATGGAAAGAGAAACTGCACGTCCACGAAGCCAGATTCAGGAGGAGTTGCTGGAGAATTCACAACTTTAAATGCTTTTATTACTGAGCAAGAGAGACTGAAAATAAATGAACAAAACGCTCGACACAGGAGGAAAAACATCCATAAACCAGATTCTCGGGCGGCAGGAGGGGCGGGGCGGAGATAAAGCCGGAATTAATGAATTGGAAACAAGAAGAATGGGAGAGCCCATCCGTAAATCCAAGAGCCGGCTCCCCAAAATAAATAAATAAACAAACGAAGCAAGGCTCCGAGCACCTCATCAGCACAGCGGGAAGCGAGGGAGCCCGGGAGGAGAGGAGATTGAAGGTGACAGCTCACGCATTCCGTGTTCCTCACAAACTGACCATTCTCCAAGAACATATAAATTACCAGAATTAAGGAGGTTTAAAAAAATCTATATCCATAACAGCAGAGAGAGGAAAACAGGTGTGATTGGGGGGTTCTGGCTACAGGGCCTTACTTCCCGTTCAACACCAAGGCAGAACCCACCATTTGGAGCAATGAGGCCCTGGCAGGGAGAGCGCCAGGGGTTTTCGGGACACACAAGAGGACCAGCCAAACACCGGGAAGGGCCGAAAGCCAAACCACAGGGCAGGGCAGGGCAGGACTTAGGGAGGGGCCCTCTGGCAGTGGGTAGCAGGTAGTGGAGGGAGTGAGGGGCTTGCAGCCTACGAGGGAACCGGGCCTCTTCACTGGCTATGGGGGTTGTGGGGGGAAGCTGGATTGGAGCACACGGTGGACTCTGCCTGCCTGTGACCTTGACCTTGGGGTGTGGCAGGAGGTGTCTGAGCTGCTGCATGCAAACAGGACTCCCCTGTTTGGGGTCCCAGGGGGACAGGGCAGGGTGGGTGGGTGGGAAGAGGTCTCTGCTGGGGGCTCCTGTTACCCTCTGAGCTCCATCCTTGCCCCCACATCCCCTCCACACCCATCCACACACACAGGGGAAAGCAGGGGAGGGGTGGAGCCAGCCCTGAGGTCTGATGTGGCTCTCAGGGCACCACCTTGGCCACCATGTTCAGCCGCCAACCAGCAGCTGCCTCCCCTGTTTCTGTCTGGTTTCACATAATGATCATACATGCCTTGGCCATAATTTGGAAACGGTCTTTTTTTTTTCCATTGTCTCAACGGAATTATGAAAGGCCAGAATTTCTTCCCTTAAGCATTTTGTGGAGGGTTGCCTACAAAATCATCTGGGGGCCGGATGCAGTGACTCACTCCTGTAATCCCAGCACTTTGGGAGACTGAGGCGGGTGGATCACCTAAGGTCAGGAGTTCAAGACCAGCCTGGCCAGCATGGTGAAAACCCTGTCTCTACTAAAAACACACAAAAAACTAGCTGGGCATTGTGGCACAAGCCTGCAGTCCCAGCTACTCAGGAGGCTGAGGCAGGAGAATTGCTTGAAGCCAGGAAGCAGACGCTGCAGTGAGCAGAGATCGCGCCACTGCACTCCAGCCTGAGTGACAGAGCAAGACTCCATCTCAAAAAGAAAAAAATAAATCATCTGGGGCTGGGGCTTTCTTCGAAGGCAGATTTAAACTGTTCATTCTGGCAAGTGGCTACAGGACTATTTACAGGTTCTCTTTCTTCTTGAGTCAGTTTTTGGCAATGTTTTTTTCAGGAATTTGTCCATTTCCTCTAAGTCATTCATCATATTCTCTCACTATCTTTATAATCTCTGCTGCATCTCTAGTTCTGCCTCTTTTCATTCTTCATAGTATAAATTTGCTCCGTCTCCCCTTTTCTCAAGCTAAAAGACTTTTGCCAATTATTTAGCAAAGAAAAAATTGTGGATCTTCTCTGCTGTGGCTTTGTTGTCAGTTTCATTCATTTCTGGGTTTTGTTTTTTTGAGAAAGGGTCTTGCTCTGTCATCCAGGCTGGAGTGCAGTGGTGTGATCACGGCTCACTGCAGCCTCCACCTCCAGGGCTCAAACGATCCTCCCACCTCAGCCTCCTAAGGAGCTGGGACTACAGGCATGAGCCACCACACCCAATTAGTTTTTTAATTTTTAGTAGAGATGGGGTCTTGCTATGTTGCCCAGGCTGGTCCCAAACTTCTGAGCTCAAGCAATCCTCCCTCCAATTGGCCTCCCAAAGTGCTAGGATTACAGGCACAAGCCACTGTGCCCAGCTATTTTTCACTCATTTCTCCTAATACAGAAATTGAGGACTGTAAATCCCCTTCCACACACCACTTGGGACCCACTGCACAAGCATGGCTATGCCGTGCGCACACACTATCACCCAGTTCTGGGTCTTCTAATTTCTGTTGATTTCTTCTATATCCCATGAGTTACATACAGTATATTTTTTGGAATTTGTTAAGCACACGAGGTTTTGTTTGCTTTTTGTTATTGAGTTGTGGTCAGAAAATAGGATCCATATAACAGTATTTGAAATGCACTGGCGTTTGCTTTCTGGCCTATTAATACTCCATTTCCCACAGGCTCCATGTGCGCCTGAAACTAATGTGACTTCCCAGCTGGGTGAGCCCCCCCCACTCTGCAGGCGTCCCTCCACTCAAGCTCGGGAGCCAGCACCAACAAACCGCCGTGCTCTTCTTGTTTCTTTTGAGTCTAATCGACGGATCACCCACTAAGAGTACTACCGAGACCTCTGCCTAGGATGGTGGGCTTGTGAATTTCTCCTTGTGATTGGCTGGGTTTGCCACAGCGTTATCACTTTTGGAGACAGCATCCCATCTGCAGGGCTGGAACACGACAGTGCCCCTCCAGCGGTCATCCATGGCCCTGACATCTGCCCCTCCTCCCTCCAGGGCACTGGCTGAGCTGCACACGGAGCAGCCAGTGTGAGAATGAGGTGCTCCTGCTGCAGCAGAGGACGGACAGGCCCCTCTCCTGGAGAGTGCCACCTGGCGAGGGCCAGCGCCTCAGCCACCATCGCTGTCTGGGCCTGGGGAGTTCCTGGGCGGACAAGCTCTCAGCAGAGGGAGGCCCAGGGCTCTCAGCTGGACTAAGCACCCATGACAAGGGACAAGAGGTTGGACAAGAATGGGGCCTGTGACTGCAGGGGACTGGCTGGCCCTGAGGCTGTGGCACAGAGACTGCCACCCCAGGCTGCCAGGGAGGCTCCCAGCTAGGCCATAACCACCTCCCTGGGTTTTCAGAGGCTCTGGGTAGAGCCAGAGGGAGCAAGGGTGAGGCTGGTCCTCAAGGGGCAGAGGGAGCCTGGGAAAGGATGGAGGCGTATTCAGGAGAAGATACAGGGGTGGATGCCTGGGGAAGGGTGGGGAAGCCATCCCTCTCTCATTCCCACGTCCCCACCCCACCTCACCTCAGCCCCTTCCCCTCAGGAGTCCTCCATAGGGACAGAAGCCCTGCAGTGGGGAAGGCCCCAGGAGAGGGGGTGGGCTGGGGGTGGGCTGAGGCTGCAGGGCTGGGGGCCAGGGGCAGGGAGGGCCTGTCTGGAGCATCCCAGCCTGGGGACGGAGGAGTGGCCTCCCAGACCCCCAGTGCACGAAGGGAGCTGCCCTGGGGGCCCTCCTACCAGCTCTGCCCAGACATGGCCTAGCCCAACCCAGAGGATCCTGCAGGGGCTGACACTGAGGTAGGTGCCCAAAACAGGCTCCAGAGACCCAGGGGCTGTGATGTGCTACAGCCCCCCAAGTCCCCACCTACCTGCCCATAGTGCTGAGGTCCCCCCAGAGGGCCCTGGGACCACCTGCCTGTGGCCGGCTGAGGCAGGACCGAGCCCAGGCCCCCTGTGGGTGACACAGCTGAGCAGCCCCCACCCCACGAGCACTGCCTGCGGCTTCAGGAGCAGTTTCTCTCCATCCCCAGGGGCCACACATCCACCAAGGCAGCAGGCCAGCCCCCCAGGATTCCCCCGGCCTCAGGCAGGTGACCCCGCAGGGCCAACCAAGGGACCCAGATGCCCCCGGTGAGGGTCCTGCCTGCCATCTCAGGAGACATACAGACACGCCCAGGGAAAATACACCCTTGGGGACAAGCTCCGGGGGCCGGGCTGTGAGCTCACTCCCAGCACACACACGCCACCCTGTGCCTGGCAGACGAGGGACCCAAGGGTGCCCTGAACCTTCCCCCTCAGTCTCCCCACCCGCAGAGGACACAGCAGGTCTGCACTGCAGAAGAACTGACCGCACTGCCCGACAGGGGCCCCACCCCACCAGACACCCCAGGTCCCAGACTACCTACCCCAAGGGCACCGAGGCTCAGCCTCATAACCAGCCCAGGAGAGCTGGAGGTTTGGGGAAGGATGAGGTGAGCTAGGGTAGGAGGTGAGACGGGCAGGGGAGCCCTGGGGGCCTCATCGAGGGAAGGGGGGAGTCGGAGGGTGAGAGGTGGGGCGGTGACTCCACACACAGATGCCAGCTCACCTCACATCCCCTGGCTCCCACACACCCAGGCCAGGCTCAGAGCTGGTGAGGGCCCCGGTGGGAGCAGAGTCATGGGCCCCCTCCTCCTGCCTGTCCTTGAAAGGGACTCAGGTGGTGAGGGCTGCTGGGAAGTGTTCCAGATTCAGGTGACACAGTGGACGGATCTCCCAAACCTGGGTCACCATCCAGCGGGAGGGGACGACGGGTGGCCTCACAGCCGTGCTCTGGAGTGACTGCAGGAAGAGAGCAGGGCCCCACCTGTCCCAGAGGGTCCAGGCCCGGGTGGGGACCACAGGGCCCTCTGCAGTCACAGCCACACGCCCTGCTTTGTCTCTGACGCCCTCCCCGGCCTGCAGCAGAGGGCCCAGTGGGACCTGGCAGGCATGACACCACCAAGACAGCCCCACAGCCCCATCTCCACGGCTGTCCAGGCTGCCGTGTCCCACAGGCCAGGGGCCAGTGCCCTGGAGGTCACTACAGCCCCACAGCCGGGCTCTGAAGGACCCTGCCCTTATGAAGTCATCTCAGAGCACCGCTCGCCTCACTCCACATCCCATCACCCTGCACGGTGAGCTGACTATGCAAGCCACTGGCTTTTGCTATGTCACCCAGGATTGATCTCCACAAATTTACCCAAAACACAACCTCCCCATGCAGCCTGGCAACTGCATCAAAGTCCAGCGCCAGAGGCCTCCCTTCCCTCCACGTGGGGCCAGGGGTGGCTCTGGGGAGCAGCTGACACTCTCAGGATCCCGAAGCCTCTCCACACTTCGGGGGCCAACTGGCTCCCATCTCTCAAACCCCTGCTCTGTCCGCCTCAGCACAGGAGCCACCCAGGGCCTGCCAAGGACAGAGGGGCTCCTGATCCCAAGCCAGCACAGCAGGAGTAGGCACTGCCCCAGCGGAGGAGGGCGGGACCTGGGCAGGGCTCCTGCTTACTAAGGCCCCAAATCCCCCAGCCCCATCCTCCATCTCACAGGGCAGAGACAGAAGAGTCACCCAAGCCAGAATCTTTCACCAGGGCAGCTCGGCCCCAGTAGAGCTGATCCAAAACCACACCACTCGCCACCTGTGCCCACCTTTGATCTGCGGCCCACGTCAGTTAAGAAAGTGGTACTCATCAACTTCAATACCTTTCCATGAATTTTCTTGGGGGAAAAAAAATCAAGAAAATTCCCCAAAATTGTTAATGTTTTCTTTTGCTATCGCAAACCCGAAACCCCTATGATTTTATTAAAAGTGCAGGATGGGCTGGACACAGTGGCTCACGCCTATAATCCCAGCACTTTGGGAGGCCGAGACGGGTGGATCACGAGGTCAAGAGATCGAGACCATCCTGGTCAACATGGTGAAATCCTGTCTCTACTAAAAATACAAAAATTAGCTAGGCATGGTGGTGCATGCCTGTAGTCCCAGCTACTCGGGAGGCTGAGGCAGGAGAATTGCTTGAACCCAGGAGACGGAGGTTGCAGTGAGCTGAGATCGCGCCATTGCACTCCAGCCTGGGTAACAAGAGGAAACTCCATCTCAATAAATAAATAAATAAAAGTGCAGGATGAAGAACAAAGTCCCTTGCCCCGTCTGGTGCTGAGCCAGACCAGAGGCCTGAGGCGAAGCCAGGTCCACTTCAACTGGTGAAAATGAAAATTCATCAGAGTCATAGTGCATAGCAAGCGCCTTTTATTAAATTCACAGAGTGGGTGCTGCCAGCAGGACGGCCTTCCCAAAGGCCTGGCGCCACACCCCACCCAAAGGCGCCCAGGCCTTCCCAGGCCACAGGAACCATGGACTCATGGCAGCTCGGCTTGCCCCAAATGGTCTCCCCGTTACCAGTGGAAAGCCAGGCAGCCACAGCTGGCAGTTCACTGGCATGTGGGTGACAAGATTCACGGGCACAGATGCCCTGGCACAAGCCCCAAGCGTCGTGACCCTCTGGAGGGAGGGACGCACAGGGCCAGCGGGGCCCTCACCACCAGGCCTGGGCTTTCCCAGCAACTAAAGCACGCAAGGCGCCCTGCATGGCAGGCTTTTCATGAGGAACACAGACCCGTGCTAATCTATTTGCAGATTCATGTTTAATAGAACGCCCTTCTGAAATGCATCCAAAATAGAGAAGCTCTCTCCCGAACTGCAAAAGCCATAAAAATGCAAAATACTTCTTTAGGAAAAGCGGAATGAAAATCATGCCTCAGTGTTCAAAGTAGCGTGAGGCCTACTCTGTGCACCAGGGCAGGTGGGGGCGGCACCCGCTGCCCCAAACAGCTCCCCCCAGCCTCAGTTCTTCTCTATCTGCTCCAGGTCCAGCTCCTCTCGGGCCCGGGGGAAGACACCCTCCTCCCCGGCGCTGTCCCCATCACTGGGGTCCCCGTTGTTCCTGCTGGAGCCATCACCGGCCACAGACTCCCTCGAGGCCCACCGGCCGGGGCTGGTCCTGCAGCCCCTCTGGCTGCAGCCAGACATGGCAATGGCCGGGAGGCCCCGCGAGTCACATGGAGCGGTCAGAACCGTCTTCACTGGGGAGTCATCCTCGTCGTCATCTTCGTAATTGAGGGAACAAAGGCTTTTTGAATTTTTTAAAGTCTGCAATAGAAAAGATACAGGCTTAAAGCATTCCCAGCAGGTCACCTGGGAGGCAGCAACCCACCGACCCGTCGAGGGGTCCATGTGCTAGGGGTCTGGCCACCCCCAAGACCACACAAAGCAGTCGTCCTCTCTAGACTGGCCACAGCCCTTGGGGCCCCTTCTTCAGATCCTGCCCACGCCCACCCCGGCCCAACCAGCTGGTCCCTCAGCTTTCCTCGGCCCCCTCCCAGCTGGTACCAGAGACACACAGCCTGGCCCTGCCCAGCCCCGACAGACCAGGCTGGTGGGCACCTAACACCTGAGCAAGCCCCCCAGACACCCGGGGCTCACAGGTGACAGCCTTGTCCCAGCCACAGTGGGCTGGCCGAGGAGGGTACCTAGTGCCTCCACTTCCGACAACAGCCCACCCAGGGGGCTCTCAGAAGACACCTCACAGCCGCCTCTGAGGCCCTGCAGTGGCTCCATCTCTCCCTGACCTGTGCCCATCAGGCCCCTGGTGCCCCACCTCGTCCACATCCTCAGGGGCCCGCCAGGCGTACCTCCCACCTTCTCCATCCTCGCACCTACTCCCCTGATAGTTACGCAAATAGAAATGCATACAAATCTTTCTCATCTCAAAATACATGCGACAGGTGCACACACAGGAGCTCCCTGGGCAAAGCCCACCCTCATCCCAGGCAGGCAGCTTCCAGCCCCCCATGCCATGCCCAGGCCTGCCCACAGCAGGGCCCTGAGTGTCAGGCCCTGGCACTCCCTCTGCTCTCTGGAGGTGCTGCCACCACCCCCTTCTCACTCTGGCCCTGGCCAAATCTCAGCAGCCCCCTTCCCAAGGCCTATGAGGGATAGGGGCTCCCCCAGGATGCACCCACCAACTGGAGTGCTCTGAGCTGCTGGCAGAGTCTCCACCCACCCAGGCGTCTCCAGGGTCCTGAGACCCAGCAGGCGGGTCCAGTTGGGGCATGAGTCCAAGGCCATGGCCAGGGCAGCAGCCCCTCAGCACGCCTGGGCCCTACCCCTGCCACCTCCTAGTCCTTGCCTTAAGACCCCCACCTGTGGTGCCTAGCACCATCCATGCCACACGTGCACCTCCACCGTGAGCAGCCTTCCTACTGAGCCCCACTCCTGGGACACCTCCAGGCCCCCTCAGGGTCAAGGCTACCCTCCTGGACCATACCCACGCTGGCCTCAGACACCTCGCCTCGTGGCTCAGGCTTGTGAGGGCACGTGGGTGCCACTGGCCACGCCTGCAGGGCACAGGGCACCATGATGCCAACGACAAGGCACAGGCCACACTGACACAACCCCGGCCACTTAAAATTATAACCTAGAGAACAAGCTCGCCAACTCCACAGGACCCAAGAAACTCCCCAGACCACCTTCATCCAGAGCAAGAAAACGCTCCACAGACAGGAACCGAAAACACTTCCCTGCTGGGCGCCGTGGCTCACGCCTGTAATCCCAACACTTTAGGAGGCCAAGGCAGGCAAATCATCTGAGGTTGGGAGTTCAAAACCAGCCTGACCAACATGGAGAGACCCCGTCTCTACTAAAAATATAAAAAATTAGCTGGGCATGGTGGAGCATACCTGTAATCCCAGCTACTCGGGAGGCTGAGGCAGGAGAATAGCTTGAACCCGGGAGGCAGAGGTTGTGGTGAGCCGAAATCATGCCATTGCACTCCAGCCTGGGCAACAAGAGTGAAACTCTGTCTCAAAAAAAATAAAACACTTCCCAGCAACTGTTTTTTATAAAGGCACATGGGCCTTGGGGACAGAGCTCCTTTTTTCTAAGGACATTATTGGGCTCTAAAAGACAAAATGACGTATTTTCTGTCTCTGTGGTTCTCCTATAAAAAGTGAATCACTGAGAAGTAAAATTCTAAAGAATAACTTTTTTTTCTTTTTGAGACAGGGTCGCACCGCACCCAGCTGGAGTGCGGTGGTGCCATCACAGCTCACTGCTGTCTCCAGCTCCCAGCTCAAGCGATTCTCCTACCTCAGCCTCCCGAGGGGCTGAGACCACAGGCATACACCATCGTGCCCGTCTAACCTTCATATTTTTTGCAGCAGTGGGGTCTTGCTTTGTTGCCCAGGCTGGTCTCCAACTCCTGGGCTCAAACAATCCTCCCACCTCAGTCTCCCAGAGTGCTGATATTACAACCATGAGCCACCATGCCCCACTTCACTCAAATCTTTAAAGATATAATTGGCCACATGTTTTGGTCACAAAATAAGGATGCATAATTTCTTTTTCATTCAAATCAAAGTGAATTTTCCCATCAGCATCACTTGTATGTGCAAGCCCCAGGCCCACCCTGAGGATGTGGCTGGCCTCCAGGCTCCTGCTGGATCATATGGAGACCGGGTCTCAACCATGACTTTGCAGCCTGGCTGCTGCCGGGCTGCCCACACAGGATGGCCTGTTGTCCACGGCACCGCCAGGCCGAACCACGAATGCACTGGAGGTGGCGGGGAAGTTATACACCTTCAGGGGCCAGTTTCCTTCCACTTCGAACCACAGCACTGTTTTGATTCAGAGTTGACCCTCAGGACTGACGGCTCTGACCCAACAGATGGCGCAAGAGCCACGACGAGGCCTCGGGCGCGTGACTCGCCCTCACGGGCACAACTGTGAGGCTAGAGCCTGAAATGAGTGGGCTCTGAAAGCCTCTGATGACACGGTCAGTGGAGAGAAACCACTGCTGCCCACAGACACGGCAGCTGCAGAGCCAAGCACCCAACACCGCCAGCAAAGGCCGCACAGGGCCGAAGGGGCCGCGCGCTGTAGAGACGGTGGAAACCGAGGCTCCTGGGCTGGTGCTGGCCTGGACTGTGCCGCCCGTCCACCTCCACCCCACCCCTGGGCACCAGGCCCCGGGCTCAGTCCCAGCTTCTGCTATCATCACTGCAGTTGGAAGGTCACCTCCACCTGAGCATTGAAACACAAAACTCTTGTTCAAAACACAAAGATCACACCTTCAAATTCTAAACCAGGCTCCAGAGTACAGAGGCCTTTCAAACTGTGTGCGAGACCCTTCCATCAGTCTAGGGGTGCACCGGCCCTGGCTGACAGCCGGAGAGTCTCTGGCACCTGACGTGGATTAACTCAGCCACTGGAAGCCAGTAAAACCCTGAAAGGTCAGGGAAGCCTCCTACAAGCCAACCTGCAGTGGCTCAGCAAACGCCCAGGGCCCCATCTCAGCCACATCCGTACCTACTCCTTGCCAAGGCCTCTGGTTTTTGTCAAACTCAAACACTGGTTTTCTCTCTTGTGAAAGCTCAAGCTCCATCCACCATGTGGGAGGGGCTCATATGGTCCCCTCACAGCCAAGGCGGCCCTGGCCACTGGGTCACTCTGCAGCAGGGCCAGGCAGCAGCCAGGGGTGGGGAGGGCTCCCCAAGGGCCTGGTGGTGCCTGGAGTACAGCATAGCACGTGTGCAAACAGGCAGCCAGGCAGAGCAAAGAATCTCCCTCCTGCCAAAGGAGGAAGAGGCCAGCCCGGCCGAGCCACAGAGCCCACAGGGCATGGGCAGGGACAGAGATGGCCACAGCAAGCTCCATGCACAGGTCAGGCAAGAAGGCCAGTGTGAGAAGCACTGAGACCTAGACCCCTTGCTGCCTCTGGTGAGCGCCCTCCCATCCCTGCAGGTTTCTTCTGAGGAAAGCACGGACAGAACATTCTAGACTGGGGAGCTGGCCGACAGCACATGCAAAATCCAGCTGAGCGAGGCTTGCTCAGACAACCTGCTCGGACTGTGAATGAAGGGTATGTATATGAGTGAGAAATGAGCCTTAATATTCCAGGAAGCCGGCCGAGCGCGGTGCCTCACGCCTGTAATCCCAGCACTTTGGGAGGCAGAGGCTGGCAGATCACCTGAGATCAGGAGTTCAACAGCCTGACCAACATGGAGAAACCCTATCTCTACAAAAAATATAAAACTAGCGGGGCAGGCCAGGCGCGGTAGCTCAAGCCTGTAATCCCAGCACTTTGGGAGGCCAAGGCGGGTGGATCACGAGGTCAAGAGATCGAGACCATCCTGGTCAACATGGTGAAACCCCGTCTCTACTAAAAATA
>NW_016107432.1:3548936-3573073 GCF_001604975.1 Cebus imitator
TACTTGGGAGGCTGAGGCAGAAGAATCGTTGAACCCAGGAGGCGGAGGTTGCGGTGAGCCGATCTCGCACCATTGCACTCCAGCCTGGGCAACAAGAGCGAAACTCCGTCTCAAAAAAAAAGCCAGCAAGCCAGAGACCAAAGATCCTCCCTGTCTCCCAGCCCTCCACACAGAGGCAGGAGGGGGACTTTCTACCCCAACCGTGCAGCTGCTGATGGCACTGGCTCCTCACCCCAAGGGGCATGGGGCGGCTGGTGCCCCTCCGGATGTGTGGAGTGAGCACCCAGCAGCATGCCCCCTGCCCAGCACTCGCCTCTGCCACCTCACTCACCACCTCTGACCACCCTGAGCGTGGCTCCTGGAGAGAAGGTCTGAGAGCACAAGCAAGAAAAATCAGCAGCTACAAATTCCAAATTTCCAGTCTGTGTTGTCTCAGACTCTCCGTGTTCCTGATGGTCCCTGCTACGGTTTGGTCCCTTCAAATCTCTACCGTGGCGTTGGGAGGCAGGGCCTTCTGGGAAGCGATCGGGTCCTGTGGGCCTGCACGGGACATTAGAGCCTTGTAAAGGGCTACAGGGAACCAGCTCAGTCCTCTGTGTCCTCCGTGTCCTCCACCAGGTGAGGACACAGCAACAGAGGCCGACTTGGAGGCAGAGACCAGGCTCTCACCAGATACCAGACTTACTGGGGCCTGGGTCTTGGGCTCCCAGCCTCCAGAACTCTGAGAAATATATTTCTATTATTTAGAAATGGCCTAGTCTGGGGTATTTTGTTACAGCAGCACAAACCAAGTCAGTCAGTCCTTTCCTTGGTACCAGGAGCTGCTCTAAGCTTTTGGCTTTTCAGTTTTCACACAGGGAGCATGAAGAAAATGGCTCAGCAGGTGCAGGAGGGACGCCCATGGAGGCACCATCTGCTCAATAAACCCAAGACCTCCAAACACACAGCGGCCTGACAGTGTCAACACAGCCACATACACCTCCAGCTTGGCCTTAGGTTTCTGACCCCCGAGGTAACTGCTGACCCTGAAGCTGACTGCCATTCTGAAGAACTCCTCAGGTTCCAGATGACCCTGCTGCAGGACCACACAGGGGGCTGTTTCCGTCTCTGCAGCAGCCTCAGTCTCTCCAGAGACGGCTGAGCATCTTCTCTACGCGGCAAAAGCTTTCGAAACCCTAAAAGCACATGCTTTTACAGAAACCAGCAGCTGCTCCCACACTCTGCTGGAACCATAACTGATGTGCATATTTTCAATGGTCATATTTTAATTTCAACTTTGAAATGCAGCTTTGCCAATAAAAGCAGAAAACGCAGCTTCACCAATAAAAGCCAGGTGCAGTGGCTCACGCCTGAAATCCCAGAACTTTGGGAGGCCAAAATGGGTGGATCACCTGAGGTTAGAAGTTCGAGACCAGCCTGGCCAACAAGGTGAAACCCCGTCTCTACTAAAAATACAAAAAATTAGCCAGGCACGGTGGCGGATGCCTGTAATCCCAACTACTCCAGAGGGTGAGGCAGGAAAATCACTTGAACCTGGGAGGCAGAGGTTGCAGTGAGCCAAGATTGCACTACTGCACTCCAGCCTGGGCAATGACAGCGAGACTCTTCCTCAAAAAAAAAAAAAAAAAGCAGAAAATCCTCAATGTTTTCCTGTGAAAACATGCAACAGCTGCAAGAGCAAGGCAGGGAAGGTGGTACCCCACACCCTGCTCAGTCAGATAGCAGCCCCCCGACAACTGCAGTGGCCGTGTGAGCATAGACTCAGACCAGAGGGAGGGGGTGGCAGGAGAGGGACAATCACCGAACTGTCCCAGTGTAAGCCCCAACGCAGGAGCCCTGAAGGGCAAGCCCAGCCACAGACCACACAACACATGCCAGGGACGCCGACTGGAGCTGGGCCGCATGCGAGTCCTGCCAGGTGAGAGCACTGCACAGAAGAGGTGCAGGTGTGAGTGAGTGTGAGTGTGCACAGAAGCGCGGCGGTGAGTGTGCAGTGGGTACATGTGTCCACCCAGAGCAAGGACTGATTGTCTGCAACACACAATTAGAAAAGTTGTTGAGGACAATCAGAGCATTTATTTTTGGCCCTGAGGTGGAGAGGAGCTTGACACAAACGGGAACTGGCAAACACGCTGTAATCCCCCAGCACTTTGGGAGGTGAGGCAGGACATTGGCTTGAACCCAGGAGTTTGAAACCAACCTCGGCCAGTGAGGCTCTGTCTCTAAAAAAAAAATTAAGAAAATCAGCTGGGCACAGGGGTGTGCACCTGTGGTTCCAGCTACTCAGGAGGCTGAGGTGGGAGGATCGCTTAGGCCCAGGAGATGGAGGCTGCAGTGAGCTGATTATGCCACTACAGTCCAGTCTCGGCAACAAAGAGAAAGAGATCCTGTCTCAAAAAAACAAAATGAAAACAGGAACTGACAGGTAACCTAGGCTGGGAGCCACCTATTCACCAAAGGTGCCGCAGGTTCATGTGGGTGTGGGCACAGGCTAGGGGCAGGTGGCTGTGGGCGCAGGCTGGGGGTGGATGGGAGCGGGCAAGGGCCAGGGGCGGGTGGGGGTGGATGCAGGCAGGGGACAGATGGGGGGGGTGGTACAGGCAGGGGGCCGGTGAGGGTGAGTACGGGCAGGGGATGGGTTCGGGGTGGGAGTGGGCAGGGTGCGGGTGGCACAGGCAGGGGGCAGGTGGGGGTAAGTGCTGGCAGGGGGCGGGTGGGGATGGGCTCAGGCAGGGGGCAGCTGGGGGGTGGGCTCAAGCCGGGGACAGGCAGGGGTGGGTGAAGACTGATTGGCTGACAGGGAGAGGGGTGCATAGGTGGCAGATGAGGAACATGGAAAAAGGTGGGGGCCCATTTTCAAGTGGGATAAGCGAAGAGCTGAAATGAGGGACAAACAGGCAGCCCTGGGCCCTTGGGATTCCTGGAGTGGTCCTCCGCAGCCGAAGCCCGCAGGGCTCTGCGTTTGCAGACGTGGCCCCTGAAGATACTGCCTGTCTCTTCACGGGCTTTGCTGACATTTGACGAGGCCCCCTGCCCCATAAGCCTGCTTTTTACCAGAAAGTGATGAGTACTGTCACATTGACAACACTCATGGGCAAGCAGAAGGAAGCGGCTAAATTTAAGGCAGGGCACACTGCAGGGCGAGCAGGTATCACCCAGCACTCCATGAAGCAAATAAACGAAAAGCTCTGATTTCATGTGGAGCTGAGTCCCGGGAGCGGAGTGGGGTATGCAGCACCCACACTGCTCTAGCTCATTAAGAAAGTCACTAAAGAAAACGGGACAAGCTGGGCGAGGCGGCTCACACCTGTAATCCCAGCACTTTGGGAAGCAGAGGCGGGTGGATCACCCGAGGCCAAGAGTTGGAGACCAGGCTGGCCAATACAGTGAAACCCCATCTCTACTAAAAATACAAAAATTAGCCAGTCATGGTGGTGGGCGCCTATAATCCCAGCCACTTGGGAGGCTGAGGCAGGAGAATCTCTGGAACCTGGGAGGCAGAGGTTGCTGTGAGCCGAGATCACACCACTGCACTCCAGCCTGGGTGACAAGAGCAAAACTCCATGAAAGAGAGCAAGAGAGAGAGAGAGAGAGAACAAGAGCGCAAGCAAAAAGAAAACAGCTGTGTGCACATCACCAACAACGAGCAGAAAACGGGAGTTTCCGCCCTCACAGGGCAGCGCACTGACTCCCAATCACGAGACATCAGGGCCTTCCTTAAAATACCAAACTCTAGTGATTTTGCACACACACACAAAGTCACTGTTAACGAATGTGTACCCACGCTTACCGTGTAACACCACACCTCCGCCTGGCCCTCTGTACCCGCCTCTCCGCTCTGTAAGCACGCCACCTGTCTGTGACCAACCAAACTCTAGCACAAGCGCCGGGGAGACACGAGAGCCAACATTAACAACACCACCCTTCCACAAGCACTGTTCCTGACCGCACTCCTTACGGAGAAGAGAGGTTTTGAAATCACTCCCTTCAAAAAGTGAAGCCCGATCCTCCTCCCACTGAGTAGGGGCTGGGCAGAGTCAAGGACCAGACAAAACCTCGGCTGGTAAGGATCAGGTCACACAGGGCTCTGTGGGACCCACTCGAGCCCACTGGGGTCACGCACTATGGGAAATCCAGCTGCCACATTGTGAACACGCTCAGGCTGCCCCTCAGAGAGGTCCACGTGGCAAAGAACTAAGGCCTCCTGCCAAAAGCCACGTGGGTGAACTTGCCCAACCTGGGCAAAAAGAGCGAAACTCTGTCTCCAAAAAAAAAAGATTTTCAGCAGGTCCTGCAGCCCTGGTCAAGCCTCCAGGTAACCAGTTTGGCTGACTGCAGTCCCAGGGAGGCCTTAGCAGAGCCTCCCCACTGGCCTCCCAGATCCCTGAGGCGACACGGGCCCAGCGTTTGACCATGAGGCGGCACGGGCCGGTGTTTGACCCTGAGGCGACACAGGCCCGGCGTTTGACCGTGAGGCAGCATGGGCATGGTTTGGGTTTTGGCTTCTTGTTTTGTTTTTCTTTTTGTTTTGAGACACAGTCTTGCTGTCATCCAGGCTGGAATGCAGTGACGTGATCTCAGCTCACTGCAACCTCCAACTTCGAGGTTCAAGCGATTCTCCTGCCAAGTCCCACGTGGCTGGGACTACAGGCGCACACCACCACGTCCAGCTAATTTTTGTATTTTTGTAGAGACAGGGTTTCACCATGTTGGCCAGGCTGGTCTCCAACTTCTGACCTCAAGTGACCTGCCCGTCTCGGCCTCCCAAAGTGCTGGGATTACAGGTGTGAGCCACTGTGCCCGTCCGGTCTGGTTTTGTTTTTAACACAGACGTGGAGTTTTAAGCCTGCCTGGTCTCAGGTTTGCTTGTCCGAGGAGAGGACTAGGACAGCGCTCATTGCAGAGAGTTCACTCTGCCAGTGGTATCAAGACTGAGGGTGGGCCGGGCCCGGGGGCTCACACCTGTAACCCCGCACCTCAGGAGGCCAAAGCAGGTGGACCGCCTGAGGCCAGGAGTTCAAGAGCAGACTGGACAACATGATGAAACCCCATCTCTAATAAAAATATAAAAATTAGCTGGGATAGTGGCGAGCACCTGCAATCTCAACTACTCGAGAGGCTGAGGGAGGAGAATCGCTTGAATCCGGGAGGCAGAAGTTGTAGTGAGCCGAGACTGTACAGTTGAATTCCAGCCTGGGCAAAAAGAATGAAATTCCATCTCAAAAAAAAGATTGAGGGTGACAAATTAGAGGCAACAAAGCCACTAGGATGATGTCTCAGTAGCCAAGGAGGGTGTGAAGGCCTGGGGCAGAAGAACCGGGGTCAAGAGGAAGGAGGACTCAATCAGAGAAACACCGAGGGGACGGGACAGCAGCCTGGGCGGTCAGTGCTCATGTGGACAGGGACAGGCCAGCTCAGCAAGGGGCCCAAAGCTGGGGCTATGGGGATCTGACGGATGGATGCCCCGCGCAGCCCCAGTCCTGGGGTCAAGGCTCCA
The DNA here is from genome assembly GCF_001604975.1 of Cebus imitator. Lineage (NCBI taxonomy): Eukaryota > Metazoa > Chordata > Mammalia > Primates > Cebidae > Cebus > Cebus imitator. Next base: position 3,554,434 of record NW_016107432.1, read on the forward strand.
GTTCCCGCACAGCAGGGGTTTCTCCTCCCAGAGAGAAACCAGCACTCACCTATGTACCAGACACACACACTACAGAGATCACACATCACACACGTCACATATACGCCACACACACACACCACACAACTATACACAGACTACACCACACACAGATCACACATCACACACACCACCCACTCCACACACACCACACACACACCACATACCATACATCACACATACCACACACTACCACACAGACCACATACCACACACCACACATAGATGTCACACACACCACACATCACATCTACCACATACACACCACATATCACATACCACACACACACATCACAGATGCCCCACACCACACGCACACGATACCCCACATACATACCACACACACATACGACACACATACACATCATACACACCACAGCACATACCACACCCAGAGCATACACCACATGTGCCCACACACATACACACACACCACACACCACACGGCATTGGATGGCAGCCCTGACCTCCTCTCATCTGTCTCCCCCACACACCACATACCCCGGATGCCCACAAGCCCTGGTCCTGGGTCTGGAGAGTCCTTGCCTCTACCCACACCTCATACTCTGCCGGGGGTACCCCATCTCCAGATTGAGCCCCATGCAGCTTCTCCCAAGGGTCCTCGATCACCACTCACCCACCCCCTTGGTCAGTCTGCCCCCCAGGGCAACTGAGAAACCTAGGGTTGTCTCGAGGGCGTGCTGATGTTGTCCGGTCATCAATAGCCCCTGGCACCATCCCTTCCCCACCCAGCAACATGCAGAGCCTGCAGCTCCCTCCTCTGCTCCTGTCCCTCCTGATCCCAACAGGTCCTGACACCCTTGCCGTGCACACCCAAAGCCCTGGCAAGCAGGAACAGCCTGGTGTGTCCAAAGCTCACCACCAGCTTTCCAGCATGTGCTGGCTTCCCCAGGTCAGCCCATCTCATAGCAAAAGATGAGAGGCTTCTTCTCTAAACCCTGCTCTCTGCAGAAAAGTTTCATAGCAGGGAAGTCTGGGTTTTCAACTCACCTCAAGCCCCCAGGAAGAATCATCTGGAGAATCCACTGATCAGAAAAGGCCATGCTCATGGCGCCCTTGGCGTGACCAAGCACCAGCGTCCTGGAGGACCCTGGGAATCCCCCCGGCATGCCAGCCACACTGTTCTCTCTAAGCTGTAGCCAGGTTGAGGAGGACCTGGGTCATCTGTGCCCCTTCTCCAGTCCCCACAGGATGCCCAGGCCCAGCCCACCAGAGTAAAACTGCACAGCACACATCTGAGGGACAGATGCCCCACTCACACCCTGTGCACAGCTCCACCACATCCATGGCCCTCAGAGGGAGGGCATGGGCAGGCCTGTGGCCCGGAGGATGGGCCTGGGGGCAAGAGGTCGGGGGCTGCCAAGGCCACAGGTTACTGAAGAGAGAGACTGACACTGATCCCGTCCCACCTCAGCCACAGCCCCATTCAGGCCTGGTTTGCACTCAAGAGTTGGCATCAAAAAGTCCTGTTAATTCCTGCCCAAAGCTCCCTGAGCGCTGCCAGGGTCCCAGAGGTCTCTGAGCACACGGAGGTGAACACACCCCCTTAGTAACACAGAGCAAGACCTCGGGACACCTCCTCAGTCCTATCTCCTTCCTGAACTCTGTGCCAAGCACGGCCTGTGATGGGGGTGGGTGTGGGCAGGTGGGCGGCACTGAGAATCTTCAGGTGGGTGCAGGCTCTCTCACACATCCTGACAGTTTCTGCAGGAGGTGCCTGTGGAGTTCCGAGGTGCACAGGCGCTGCTGGGCTCTGAGCTGCAGCATGGGCACCCACTGCCTCTCACAAGAGAGGACCCCAGGCTCTGCCTCGAATGGGGCTCCCAGGATAGCCTCTCACTTCCTGAGACATCACCCCAGAAAAAGCTGGGGGGCTCCCCAGCAGCTGAGGTAGGTGGCTCAGCTAGGCCAGAAACGCACAGATCTGCTCCTGCTGCTTCCCCCAGGCCACACCCCACGAGCCTAACGGGCCACCCTGGGCCTGTGTGGGGCTCTGCCTCTGAGGGACAGGTGGGACGACCTGGGTGCTCTGATCACTCCAACCCACTCTGAACGGCTCTCCTCACTCCTTTCTTCCCAGTCCAGAGGAGGCCAGCCAGATGGTAGCAGCCACATCCCAGGGAATCGGCCAGCCTTACCCCAGCACTGTCGTTCAGACCTGCCCTCCCTGAGCCCTCAGAAACAAGAAAGTCTCACCCGTGTCATTTTCAGGAAGTCCAAAGATGGGCGCGTCCACCTAGCGTCCTCCTCGCGCCTCCGTTTGCGCCGGCTCCTCTTCCCACTGAGCACACATGGCTGTGAGCGGCAGCGGAGCAGCCCGCGGGGCCGGCCCAGCTCAGGGGTGGACGTGGGGCTGCTGCTGGCCGAGGGCAGGGGGGTGCCCGCGCCTGCGAGTTGCTCCTGTGAGAGGGACAGGCGGCGCCTCACGGAGAGCAAGCAGGGCTCTGTGGAACACCAAGGTGGACCTGAGCCTACACTGCCCTCGCTGCTGTCCACGAAGCCGCTGCTGGCAGACGACGGCCGGGGCGTGGCAGATAAGGTGGGGCTGGCCAACCACAGGGTACTCCTCAGCAGAACGGCACCCGGGCTTCCCTGCAGCGTGGCGCTCCCACCACTGTTGCACCGCCTCTTGGAGACTGGAGTCCAGACCTTGGAGCCACCGGGGCGCCAGGGGGACCGGCAGCGCACCAGCTCCTCAGGTTCTGACAGGGACCGGCAATGACGCTTGGTGGGCGGCGCCGTGGACGGCCCTGTGCCTTCACTGGGGTCTACGGTGCTGACTGCACCCAGGCCCGCACCTAGGCCCGGGGACTCTGGCCGCCACTGGAGACCCATGGTGTGCGCAGCAGACAGGCCCGGCAGGAAGGAGAAATCAGGGCCCACGGCTGCCTGGCTCCCGACAGGCCGTCCTCCACCTAAGACCTTCCAGGGACTCTGGTCTACAGAAAAGACACAAAGAGGCAGGGGAAGAGAAAGGTGAGCCACAGGGCAGGCCCAGCCTCTTCCCACTGCATGGGGCAACAGCCATCCTGGCAAACTGCCCAGCAGAGCCGTCAAGGGTACAGCCATTGCCATCACCCCAGGCATGCTTCTCAGAGATGTCCATGGCGCAAAGTGGGCATCAGCCCCACCTGCCCTCACCAGGTTGGCTGCGGGACTTGGCTCACTTTTTAAGGGGATGCTGTGTCTGAAAGAGGTGTCAGCCTCCTGGCCAGTGCCTCCCTGAAAACAATCACGAGGCTCTGCTCTCCCAACCGCTTTGCTAAAACTTTCTTCCTACATTTTCAAAACACTTCCCTCCCTCTGCGGCCACGCATCTCACGAGTGTGGGCTTCCCCGGCCAGGACCCCCCAGAGCCTCTTCTTAAAGCAGCTCAGGTCCCATGGGCAACAGAGGGTCCCACCTGTGGCCAGGGTCTCCAGGGAATCTGAGCCCCAGAAACTCCTCGCAAACCTCAGAGCCACCAGGCCCAGGACTCAAGCCCCTCCTCAGCCTCACATCCCCCACAGCTGTCCCGGGGCCGCCCGCCTGATGTGCTCCCCAGCCCCGCTGCCACTGCCTGCTCATCCCATCACTGCTGGTTGGGAGAAGCCTTGAGAGCAAGGCCAGGTGCGTGGGCCTGGCATGGAGTCGGCCTGGGCAGGGGCTTGTGGACCCCTAGGACACCCCCACTGGTTTGTGCAGTTGCCATCCAGCTAAGGAACCTGGAGTGGAGGCTGTAAGACCCGCCTTTGGGGAAAGGCCCTGGGGTGACCCTGGGGTGGCAAGGGGAGCTATGGGAGTTGTGGGGAGGAGGCAGAGAGGTGGAGGCGGGGAGAGCGCCCAGGTGAGGTGTGTGGGAAGCCCTGCGGGGCTCTGAGCCAGGATGAAGGTGGCTGGTCTGGCCTTGTGTGCAGGATGAACCCCAGGAGGCTGAGGTGAGGACATCACAGCACAGGCCGGGCAGGGGGTGGGGCTCAGGCCAGTTAGGGCCTCACACCTCCTACTCCCATCTATTCATCAAAGAGTCTGGTAAAACACCTTCACTTTGGTAATACGGCACTCAGCAAGGTGAGCCTCCTAACGGATCCCTGCAAAGGCCCGCTCTAGGTGACAGAGGGCACTGGGCACTGTCACAACCTGGATGAACAGGGCCAACAGAGGGTGAGGCCCCAGAACCTTTGCTGGAGAAGGAGCTAGGACCCCACAGTTACCCAGATAGTGAACACCAGCCCCCACACTCCGGGTACCTGCTCTCCATCAATGAAAGCCCCACCTGCAGGTGAGCCAGGCACAGCCACGTCCCCCATGGTATGGACAGCAGGTGTGCCGCCCAGTGTGCCACAGCACCCCCCAGCTAACACTGATGCCGTGCCAGCCACACTGTCTTATTCTTTTAGTGGCCACAGGGTGGGCCTTGCACCTTCCAGCAAGGGCGTAGCAGGCCCCTGGGCCCCACCAGCTGAGGAGGGAGAGGCCTGGCTGGGCTCGCACCCTATACAGGCTGTCCTGCTCACAGACTACTCCTGACCACTGGCCTAGCCGTGGGAGGGCGGCAGCAGGCACCATCCATGCCCCAGTGTAGGGCACGTGAATGCTTTCCTTGGCTTCTGAAGATCAGGCTCATGTTCTGCGTCCAGGACCCTCCCAGCCCAGGAGCCTGGCTCAACCCTGCTCAGGCCTCCGGCCACAGCTCCTAAAACACTCACCATGGAGCTCCAAAGGAAAGAGACGACCACTCTTGCTCAGGGTTTCAGCAGAATACTGAAAGTGACGGAGAAGAGACGTTTCAATACTGCTACTGACATGTGAGAATTCAGCAATAACATCCCTGCGTTCTCATCACTGCAGCACGTTCTATTTTCCCCACGTTTTCTTTCTAGTTATTAAAATAAAATGCGCTAGTCATGGTGGCTCATGCCTGTAATTCCAGCACTTTGGGAGGCTGAGGTGGGTGGATCACCTGAAGTCAGGAGTTCGAGACCAGCCTGACCAACATGGAGAAACCCTGTCTCTACTAAAAATACAAAATTAGCTGGGCATGGTGTCATGTGCCTGTAATCCCAGCTACTTGGGAGGCTGGGGCAGGAGAACTGCTTGAACCTGGGAGGTGGAAGTTGCAGTGAGCCAGTATCAGGCCATTGAACTCCAGCCTGGGCAATAAGAGTGAAACTCCATCTCAAAAAATAAAATAAAAAGCACAGTTTTATTAAGACCTAACAAAATTCAACTGTGTAAATGGATATTTTTTAACTTTTTTTCTTTATAAAAGTGCTCTAACACTAAACGGACGTTTTTATTCCAAGTCACAGGCATGCGTCCTGTGGCTGCTCCTGAAGCTCAGGCACTCCTGCCGTTGGGCGGTCCTTGTGGCAGCCGTCTTTGCAAACCTCACCGACTTACTTTTCAGCAAGCGCTTCAGCCAAGACCCAAGCAACCCTTCCCACTTGCAACAGCTTAGACACAGGACAGGAGCCCCTCAGCCAGGCTCTGTAGTGTGGCACTGGTCTGGGGGATGTCCAGAGGGCAGGATCTCCTCCCTCAAAGCAGGAAAGCCACTGGGCATGGTGGGAGCTTGAGGGTCTGCAGGGAGGCAATAAGGGAAACACCACAGGGCTCCCTTCCCTGCCCCATGCAGTGCCAGGGAGTTGCTTGGCAAGTCATGGCTTGGAGCCCACTCTGTGTCTGCTTTCACACACTCTCCCATGCAGGCAGGGCGCAGGGCCCTGCAAAGGATGGGGCACAGGAGGGGGTCCTGATGGGCCCCCAGCAAGCTCCCTAACCTCCCAGAGCCTCCTGGTCTGTGAGAATATGGAAGGCCACCTGTGCAGAGGACATGGCTGTCCTGCAGGGTCTGGGCACAGCAGCCCCTCTGCTTCTCTGCCACACCTCAGAACCTCTCAGTTACCACCTAAGTCCCCAGCATTGCCCCCTGTGATAACATTTCCAAACATGATAAAATTAAAAGGAAATCCTTCATTGCTTCCCATAAAGGGAATGAAAGTTGGGTCTGTAACCCCAAAAAAAGACACCCATCCACAGACAGGCTGCCTACACATGGGGTCCCACCTCAGCCAGCACGGTGGTGTGGAGCTGTGAACGCCTGGCCACACCACGGGAACCAGATGACCTCCAGGTTCACCCACCCTGGGGAAATGAGGAGAGGTGGCTCTGCTAGAGATTCACGCCACAGACCCTTGTTGCTGTAGATCCTCCCAGGCCTGGGCCTCCCCTAGCAAGCACCATGACCTCACTCTCTTCCTGCTCCACACAGCAGCCCTCCCCCAGGGCCACATGAACAGCACCCAGCCCCATACTGCCGCGGAGAGACGTCCAGCAAGGAAAGAACCTTCCCAGACAGGGACAAACGCCCAGCAAGGAAAGGACTTTCCAGCCGGGGACAAACATCCAGCAAGGAAAGGACCTTCTCTTCAGGCAAGACGGCCCCCACAGGCAGCTCGAAGGAGCCACAGGCCTGCACGGTGGCTCAGAACCTCTCAGTTACCCCAATGTGACCACCTCTGTGCAAAGACACACCAGGGGCAGCAGCTACTCCCAGTGGTGCTGGCCATGGGGGACACGGGTATAGCAGGCAAACAGAGCCGGGGTCCCCGGGAGCCAGGACAGGCCGGACAGCCAGGTCCCACAGGCTCAGGCGGGGACTTACCAAAAACACTTATTCCTCACAGTCCTGGAGGCAGGAAGTCCAAGTCAAGGGACTGGCAGATTCAGCGTCTGGTAAAGCCATCTCCTGGTTCACAGATGGCCCTTCCCCTTGTATCTATGCATGGTCGAAGGGGCTGGCTTCCTCTCTGGGGCCTCTTTCTTAAGGGCACTTAATTCCATTAACAAGGGCACTGCCGCCACGACCACTAACAGAGCCAGCCGAGTCAGCAGGAGCAGAAGCAGGCTGTGACGGGACCCTCATGACCACTCACCCTGCAGGAGTCCCAGGCTCCTGTCCTAAGGCCAAGGCTGACCAAGGAGCTGCCCATGCTGCCTTCGGTCAGTGGACAAATGCTCCATAAAGGGATGAAGAATGGGAGACAGGGAGGAGGCAAAGGCTGAAGAGCTACCTACTAAGGACTGCTCACAAGCCAAGAGCAGTACACCCAAGTGACAAATCTGCACCTGTACCTCCATATCTAAAATAAAAGCTAAAAAAAAAGAGAGGTGAAGAGCGGTCACCTAAAGCGCAGAGGACGTGGAGGTCTGTGGGTCACCCCACACCAGGACATCTGTGCAGACACCTCCCAGGCCCAGCAGGCATGCTGCGCAGCCACCTCCCTGGAAAGCCGCCCACACCCTGGCTGACGTCCACTTCCCAAAAATGTCCTCAGAGGCACGCAGCCATCTGATAGACATGTGCTGCTTTGGTCTTGGTTACAGACTCCTTAAAAATGTTTTCTCTTTTTTTTTTTTTTTGAGACTGAGTTTCCCTCTTGTTGCCAAGGATGGAGTGTAATGACACGATCTCGGCTCACTGCAACCTCTGCCTCTCAGGTTCAAGTGATTCTCCTGCCTCAGCCTCCCAAGTAGCTGGGATTACAGGCATGAGCCGCCGCACCTGGCCCTAAAAATGTTTTCTCAATTAGCCAGGTGTAGTGGTGGGTGCCTATAGTCCCAGTTACTGGGGAGGTTGAGGCAAGAGAATCACTTGAACCCAGGAGGCAGAGGGTGCAGTGAGCTGAGATTGTGCCACTGCACTCCAGCGTCGGTGACAGAGTGGACTCTGTCTCTAAATAAATAAATAAATAAATAGTTTTCTCCATTTAATCATAAAAGAAAAAATGGGGCCGAGTGCAGTGTCTCACACCTGTAATCCCAACACTTTGGGAGGCCAAGGCGGGCGGATCACTGAAAGCCAGGAGCTCACGACCAGCCTGGCCAATATGGAGAAATCCCACCTCTACTAAAAATACAAAATTTACGCAGGGCGCAGTGGCTCACACCTGTAATCCCAGCACTTTGGGAGGCCAAAGCAGGCAGATCACGAAGTCGAGAATTCAAGACCAGCCTGACCAACATCATGAAACCCTATCTCTACTAAAAATACAAAAATAAGTGCCTGTAATCCCAGCTACTCAGGAGGCTGAGGCAGGAGAATCACTTGAACCCGGGAGGCGGAGGTTGCAGTAAGCCGAGATCACACAATTGCACTCCATCCTGGGTGACAGAGCAAGACTCCATCTCCAAAACTAAATAAATAAATGCAAAAATTTAGCCAGGTGTGGTGGGTACCTATAATTCCAGCTACTCAGGAGGCCGAGGCACGAGAATCACTTGAACCCACGAGGCGGAGGTTACAGTGAGCTGAGATGGTGCAACTACAGTCCAATGTGGACAACAGAGCAGGACTCTGTTTCCAGAAAAAAAAAGAAAAAGAAAAAAGAAAAGATGGGAACCAGCCACGATATCTGGAAAGAACACAGCTTTGCAGCCAGCAAGTCTCTGAGACACCAGGCAAGCACTACCTTCCCCGCCTCAGCCACCTCCCACACGTGGCCTGACAGCTGGAAAGGTACTGACTGCAGGACACAGCCAGCACTGCGACAGTCACCTCGGTCACAGTGGCCCTGAGCACCAGGCCCCACAAGCAGTGCCTGCAAAGGTTCGGGGCACATGCCACCTCCCACAGCCCAACATCCACACTCGCCCGCTCTCAGGAGCAGTGGCTTCAGCTTGGACCCTCAGACTCTCACTGGAACCCCCTGAGGTGAAGACGGGTCACACGAACCCAGTCCAGAGGCCTGAGACTTCACAGCTTTCCCATTGCCCTCTCATTTCCATAACTTGCAAGAGGTTACAAATGCAGCATGCCCATGCCTCCAGAGCCACACCGAAGCCAGGCCCAGGACAGGCAGGCACTCCAAGAACCCCTGCTGGCTCTGAGGCCCTGGCAAGACCCTCCAGGCTAGACATCAGCCATCTCCTTCTGCATCCGCCGTCTAACCAGGGCGGGGAGCCCTGCAGGTGCCACATCCGAAGTCCATTCACCACGGCTGCAGGAAAATCAACCCACCTGTAGGAATTCCAAACCCAAAGAAGCTAACCTGGTGATGAAATCCAAAACAGAGGCTCCCTTGGCAGGGGGGCTAGGAGGGAAGGGACAGGGAGTCCGTTGGGGATGCGTGCTGCTGCTTGACTGGATGGTAACAGGCACACCTGCACTTGGGGCTCTGGGGCCCACATGTGTACCAGACACCCCCATCCGTGGCCAGCAGAGCCCCCAAGCCCCTGAGAACTTAGCCCTGGCCTCCACCTCCCAGTGTGGCCATTCCCCTGTGACAGCATGGGGGAGCAGCACCCAGCCTCAAGCCACCCACAGCTGCTTACCGGGCCAGCCTCGGCCTTACAGGTGAGGTCATCCAGGCTCTGGCTCTGCAGCTTCTCCGTGATGAGTGTGACCATGGTCGGAGCCCTGTGTCCTCCGTTCACACCAACAGGCACTGAAGTCCTGGAACATCAGACTTGAGAAGGCCCCGGCATTGCTAGGTCTGAACCAAATCTCAAGGTCATGTCTCCACTTTACTGATGAACGGTCCACACCCACAGGCTCTTCAGGATTTGTGTCTGTTTCTCAAAAGAGAGAAATCACGCAAAACCATTTCCTTGATGTCGCTGTTACGTGCCGAGTCCCGGTGTATAAAGTATTTCTGAAATCCCGCCTCACACCCTCCCTCCCATTTTCAAAACTACCATGCGAGTTCTGTTCTGGAAAATCTAATCACAGTGGTCTTCTGGTTAAAGGCAAAGGCATGTTAGACCCACCCTCCGGAAGCCTCCACTGAAAAAAGGCCACCCCAGGCCCCTGCTCCAAAAGAGAAAACAGGACGGGAGACAATGGCAAGGACATCTGGAAGCTGGGAAGCTGCTAGAAAGCCAATATCAAGCCAGGAATGCAGAAACCCTGACTACCCACCCCCTTCTGCTCCAAGTGGCCAAACACCACCCCCACCCCCACACCAGCCAGCTGGGCAAGCGCTCTGCAATGAAGCTGGGGCACAGGGAGCCTGCCAGGGTCTGCACCCGGCCTACTGACAGCAAGGGGCCGGCTGAGGAAGAGCAAGGACTCGGGGTCTTTCAGGCCCTGAGCGCTCCAGCCCCAGGCATGGGCAGCCCCAACTATACTGCAGGCAGAGGCTGCAGGGCAGCCCTGGGGCTGCTCCCAACAGACACTAACTGGCCAAGGCACCCAGCAAGGTGGCCCTGTGCCTAGCGTGTCCCCACCTGCCCCAGCTTCGACCCTTCTCAGGGTCCCACTGTTGGGTGTGACAGCTGCCAAGGCCACCTAGTTCAGACCCAACAGAGGCCAAAACAGACGAGCGGGGGCAACCAGGCAAAACCAGCAAGATGGACGAGAGCACCAGGGGGAAGGGGAGACCTTCTCTGGCAGCAGCCTCTGCACTCAGAGTGACAGTGCACCTCCGTGAAGACCAGGACACCCTTAAAAAGGAACTCCAGGCCGGGCGCGGTGGCTCAAGCCTGTAATCCCAGCACTTTGGGAGGCCGAGGCGGGTGGATCACGAGGTCAAGAGATCAAGACCATCCCGGTCAACACGGTGAAACCCCGTCTCTACTAAAAATACAAAAAATTAGCTGGGCATGGTGGCGCGTGCCTGTAATCCCGGCTACTCAGGAAGCTGAGGCAGGAGAATTGCCTGAACCCAGGAGGCGGAGGTTGCGGTGAGCCGAGATATCGCGCCATTGCACTCCAGCCTGGGTAACGAGAGCGAAACTCCATCTCAAAAAAAAAAAAGGAACTCCAGAGAAAAAGAAAAGTGCCTGGTAGTGAAGACAGCAGTGACGGCACCTGCACACAACCTCCAGGGTGTTCTTCCTCAGCTGCTGCCTGGCTCTGGCTTCCAGCCCGTCTCCTGGGGCCCACGGGCTGCCCTCGGCAAGGACGCCAAAGCCTAGGCTGTACCTCCACCAACAAAGGCAACCCTGCTGGCCAGGCTGGTCTCAAACTCCTGACCCTGTGATCCGCCCTCCTCAGCCTCCCAAATTGCTGGGATTATAGGCCAGAGCCACCGCGCCTGGCTAAAAAACATTTTCAACATTCCCAGTACACTGGTGAAAAATATCTGTTTGCTTCGTTCCTCAAACCCAGGTGAGGTGCTCGTGGCAGCACCACTCACGAGCATCTGCCCCAAAAGCCTGCCATGTGGGAGCCACATGAGCCATCCCATCAGAAGGACTGCCCAGCCATGAAAGCCACACTAGGAAGGCAGGCAGCATCCAAGTTCATGGCACCGGCCAGTAAAGTAAGAGGCCAGAGGAGACTCACAGGCACATTTCTGCCAGTGCTGACAAGGTTTCAACACGGTTAATACCCGCATTCCATGCTTAAAATGTACATATACACCTGCTCTCAACAGGAACCAACAGGCATCTCCCCAGAACCCAAAAGCCAGCATCTTCCTGAACAAGGGGCAGGGAAAAGGCGCCACCACCAACACAACAGCTACATGCACAGCGGGCCACCTGGCCTGGCTCGAGGCCTTCCCGTCAGCAGGTACAGCCCTGAGGCTGCCAGGCCCAGAGGACTGGGCGATCAAACCCAGGCACAGGTCCTGACAGGCGCCACCACCCATGGGGCTGCTCCCAGCCAAGGGACACAGCACATCAGCTAAAGGCTGTGCCTGTCTGGCTCACTGGATCTGAAATTGCACGCTCAGCGCTGACCACTCCCACCACCCTTGGCAGCCACCATCACCTCCAGCCCACAGCCAAGAACCCTGGACTCCAAGAGGGGTGCTGTGCGCCAGGCCAGGGCCAGCCGGGCCCACTGTGATGCCTCAGAAGGTCTCTCCGCAGCAGGGGCTCCATTCAAACTGTCTCAAACTAAGGAGCACAGATCAGAGCCAGCCACACTGCATACCCAATACTGGCCCAATGTCAGCTGGGGAAAAGCCACAGCAACTGGGGTGCCAGCTCACGGCCAGGGCCCAGACTCACCTCCGTCCCAGCTTCAGAGCCCTCATAGGATGGGGCTCTATGGCTGACAAGCTGGCCTCCCTCCCTAATCCCACCACCCACTCCTGCAAGGAAAGGGGCCAGCTTCCTTCAACCATGCACCACGAGGGGCTTGCTCACCTGCCCTCTGAAACCTCCTGGTCACACAAAGCACACATATAACCCTAGAAAGTCGACAGCAGCCACAATACAACTTGAAAAAATAAGAACTCAGATTTTATTTTAAAAATAGGCCTCACTGGCCGGGCGCGGTGGCTCAAGCCTGTAATCCCAGCACTTTGGGAGGCCGAGGCGGGTGGATCACGAGGTCAAGAGATCGAGACCATCCTGGTCAACATGGTGAAACCCCGTCTCTACTAAAAATACAAAAAAATAGCTGGGCATGGTGGCGCGTGCCTGTAATCCCAGCTACTCAGGAGGCTGAGGCAGGAGAATTGCCTGAACCCAGGAGGCGGAGGCTGCAGTGAGCCGAGATCGCACCACTGCACTCCAGCCTGGCAACAGAGCAAGACTCTGTCAAAAACAAACAGGCCTCACACTCATAGTCTGTGTAGAAATGGTAAAAGGGACTGATTTCAGGGCTGGGGAAAAGAAAAGAGTTGGAACCCGTCAAGGTACAGGAAGTGAGGATGGCTCCCCAGCAGCCTACAGGTAACACAGAGCAAAGTGAGTGGCTGCAAACGCAGGAACCCGGGAACCCACGGACCCAGGAACCCACAGACCCAGGAACCCAGGAAATCCCACAGATCCAGGAGCCCACAAACCCAGGAACTCATGAACCCATGGACCCACTGACCCAGGAACCCACATCCTTAGGAACCCATGGACCCAGGAACCCAAGGACCCAAGAACTCACAGACCCAGGGACCCAGGAACACACGAACCCAGGGACCCAAGAACCCACAGACCCAGGGACCCAGCAACCCAGGAACCCATGGCCCCACGGACCCACGGACCCAGGAACCCACGAACCCAGGTGAGGTGGGCGTGGCAGGAAAGCACCTCCTCACAGGGCAGTGGGGAGCCACTAGTGGGTACACAGGGAATGAGGAAAGTGCTTTAAAACCACCACCTGACCAACACCCCAACACAACAGTCTCAGGCCAGATGCATCCATGCTGCTGGATGTGTGAAGAACGCATGGCGAGAAACTGCACTCACAGCCTCAAAGTAACCCAGCGATCAAGGTGAACACCCCCAAAAGCCTCCTGTGGGAGGCCCAGGACACAGACACAGAAACCTGGATTTTCTTTTTTTTTTTTTTTTTTATTGAGACGGAGTTTTGCTCTTGTTACCCAGGCTGGAGTGCAGTGGCGCGATCTCCGCTCACCGGAACCTCCGCTTCCCAGGTTCAAGCAATTCTCCTGCCACAGCCCCCTGAGCAGCTGGGACTACAGGCGTGCGCCACCGTACCCAGCTATGAAACCTGGATTTTCTTTCTTTTCGAGACAGAATCTCACCCTGTCACCCAGGCTGGAGTGCAGTGGTGTGATCTCGGCTCACTGCAACCTCCACCTCCTGGATTCAAGCAATTCTACTTCCTCAGCCTCCCAAGTAGCTGGGATTACAGACATGTGCCACCACACTCGGCTTTTTTATTTGTACTAAAAACAGGGTTTCGCCATGCTGGCCAGGCTGGTCTCAAACTCCTGACCCTGTGATCCACCCTCCTCAGCCTCCCAAAGTGCTGGGATTATAGGCCCAAGCCACCGCGCCCGGCTAAAAAAACATTTTCAATGTTCCCAGTGCACTGGTGAAAAAATACCTGTTCGCTTCGTTCTTTTATCTACCCACTAAAATGTGTCCTCTCTGAGATTAGAGCCTCTTCCTACTTCTGCTTCCTGTGCACATCACTGCATGTGAGCAAGTACCTCCATAACTAGAAAGGCCTCCATGCATCCGCTAAAAACAAAGAAAAAATTACTTTGGCATTCTCACTTACACACTTCAAGTAGCAAGAGACACGTTCTGTGGACCCCAAGTCCAACCTAAGTCAAAGAAATGCAAGGATCCATCCACAGGGGCTGAACCATTACCACGGTCTCGGCCAGGGCGACCCTCAAAGTGGCAACACAGAACACAGCAGAAGGACAAAGCTGCAGAACCGAGCTCCAAGGCCAAGGGACAGCACGGGGCCTCATCTATCAAGCCACAGAAGGCTTGGTGCCCAGCGTACAAAGAGGACTCAAGGAGGGGGACAATGGCGCGGGCCAGGGAGACTAGAACTGTCTGGAAGAACTACCACCTAGTTTCCCTGCGCTAACCCAATTTAATTAAAAGCCACTGTTTCCAAACAATGTCGATTTCCGCTCTGGGGTAACATTCAAGAGCTTCGAATGAACCAAAACCGGTTCCCAGCCTCCTGCCTTCAGGCTGCAAGGCTGCACCTCCCTTCTCGCACCCACTCTGATGACGGATGCGCTCGGGCGACAGTAGGGTCTTTAAAGCAGCATCAGTAAGTTCAGGTTAAATTTCTGAAATCGTGTGAAACGGAAGCACATTCTTTTCGTTTTTGTTTCTGAGACCAGTCAAGTGTAGCAGCGACGGGGGAAAGATGGAACAGGGAGCTGGATCTGCAACGGAGGTCAGCAGCCACGGAGGCAGCCCGCTCCCTGGCACCGGCCGCAAACGCATCCCGGGTGAAAAGTTCTCAGTGCTGGGAGGTCCTCACGGGCGCGCCAAGGGTGAGTGCGCTTTGAGTTTAAAACGAAGTGCTTTAAAGTTATGGAAGCCCGGCTTCAAACAAGAGGCACCGAGGATGCCGTGCGAAAACTCACGAGGCCACTCACGGGCTGCGCGGGAACCGGGGCTCCGCGACCGCGCTCCGACCGAGGAAAAGGCCCCTCCAGAGCGGGCGGCAGCGGGGCGCGGGGTGCGGGGCGGGGGCGCGGGGTGCGGGGCGGGGGCGCGGGGCGTGGGCGCGGGGTGCGGGGCGGGGGCGCGGGGCGTGGGCGCGGGGTGCGGGGTGCGGGCGGGCACCGGCGCCCCGCACACCGGAGGCTCGAGGCCGCTCACACCCTCCAGGCCACGCAGAAAAAGCGGCCTCGGAGTCCGCCCAAGTCCCCTCCTCGGGTCTCCGGGCACGTCCGGCCTCCCGCGGCCGGGTCCCTCTCGGGACGCCCCAAGGCCCCGTTTACCGCTGCGACGCCCGCCTCTCGCGACACCGAACCACGGCGCGCCGCCACCAGGCCGGGCCTCGCCTCGTGCGGGGAAGTCGCCCGGACCCGGGCGCGCACGGCGGGGGCTCGGGCCCGGCGGGGTCGTCCACGCACCCGGCCCGGAGCGCAGGGCCCCGCGCCCTCCGCGTGCCGCGGGAAACACTCGCAGCCGCCGCGCTGAGGCATGGGCGGCGCGCTCCGCCCGGGCTCGGTACCTGAGCGCGGCCGCGGGCCGGCAGAGCGGCAGGAGGGCCGACCGCCCAGGCCCCACCGAGGGCGACGCGCCTCAGCCCCGGCGGAACAAAACCGCGGCCGCCGCCCCACCCCCTCCGGCCGCCGCCCCGCCCCCTCCGGCCGCCCTCATTGGCCGCCCGCGCCCCGCCGCCGCCGCGAGCCCGTCCGTCAGCCGCCGCCGCCTCCACGCCGGCCTTCGGCCGCGCCGCGCCGGCAGAGGGGGCGGGGCCTCTGGGCGTCCCGCCTCCGCACCGCCCGCCGGGGCCGCCGTGCGCCCTCTGCGCCGGTCTGGCCCCGCCCCCGGGCCGACGCCCCGCCCCCTGCGCGCGTGCGTGCCCTGCGCTCAGCGGCGTCTTGCGGCCCCGGAAGGAAAGAACGCGGCGGCGGCGACCTGAGGCGACGGGGCTGGACGCGCAGCGGGGAGGTTGCGGCCGGCGCTAGCCGTGGCTCTGGCCGTTGTCCCGCCCAGGGCGCGCGGTCTCGGAGCCCGAGGCTCGCCGCCGCCGCCTTCCCCCCTGCCGTAGGCCGGTTGTGTGGCCGTGGGCAGGTCGCTCGCCTTCTGGGGTCTCACTTCTGCACCTGCACAGCGTGACGGGCAGGGCGGTGTGAATTAGACCTTCGCGCGTGGGCACCCAGGGCGGACCCCGCTGCAGGGCTCCTTCCGGCCACGGGTGGGGTCGGGCCTCGTTCCGCCTCAGCGCAGCTGGCCCGGGGGACTGGACTCCTGGGGGTCCCTGAGGATGAGCAGCCTGCACAGAGGGTGGCGGCCGCTGAAGGAGGCCGCCCCCGCCCTCGGGGTTTCCAGCAAACTTCCAGGAGAGGGACCCTTTCCTCCCCCTTCAGCCTCCCGTGCTGGGGCTCGGGTGTCCTGGGTGAGATGAGCTGCCTGACCCAGGGCGGGCCTCCGATGGGTGGGCTGGCCCTCGGCTGGGGGGATAGCAGCTGACTCTGATTCCACCGAGGTAGGGCGGGGTTTGTTTCAGGCCAGGTGGCTTGTCAAAGGTGCAGGAGAAAAATGCTCCCCACCCCTGGAGGGGGGGCCGGGCAGTCCAGTGCCTCCCCAGGTGCGTCCTCAAGCCCTGAGGGTTTGGTGGGGGTGGTGAGAAGGGGTGGTCTGACGGGAGGAGGAGCTACCGGTGTCCCTTGGCCACCGTGGGACTTGATGGCCGGGTCCCACAGTGGACACTGAGAGCAGACAGATGCCTGGAGGCCGGCTAGTTCTGAGAATAGGCGATGGGTGAGGCCCCAAGGCACCCCTGGGGCTGGATGTTGAGGAAGGCAACCGGGCTCCCAGGGGTCAGGCTGGGGCCTCCAACAGGTTCTGGGCCTGGTAAGCTGGTCCTGTGCAGGCTGGGAAGCCAGGCCAGCTGACGCCAGGATGGGCTGGAGCCACCCTCACCTGTCCAGAAGAGCGGGAGTCCCAGCAGTGCTGGGGAGTGATAAGGGCTGGGCAGGCGTCCGGGCCATTCTCTCTGCTGGGGTCGGGTGATCCCCACCTCCAGCAGTCAGTCTGTGCTGGCCCAAGGACAAGTGGCTTTGTGACCTGGACCAGAACAGAAAATGGCTAGAACAGGATGAGGGCACCTGTGCCCGGGGCAGGGGCTCTGCCCATGGCAGACCTTTCTGAGCTGGGTTTCCATCCTGGCCTCTCTGGACCTGAGATAACCACCTGAAATCACAAAGGTCAAAGCTGTGTCCCTGGTTCAGTTATATCTACTTGCCCCTCTCAGCCTGTATTTGGATAATTATTAAGGCCTTTTAGTGGATTAAGAAATAGAGTTGGCCAGATGCAGTGGCTCATGCTTCCAGTCCTAGCTCTTTGGGAGGCTGAGGCAGGTGGATCACCTGTCAGGAGTTCAAGACCAGCCTAGTCAACATAGCAAAACACCATCCCTACTAAAAATACAAAAATTACAGGGCACGGTGGCTCACACCTGTAATGCCAGTACCTTGGGAGGTTGAGGCAGGTGGATCGTGAGGTCAGCAGTTGGAGACCAGCCTGACCAACGTGGTGAAACTTCGTCTCTACTAAAAATACAAAAATTAGCAGGGCATGGTGGTGCATGCCTGTAATCCCAGCAAACTGGGAGGCTGAGGCAGGAGAATCACTTGAACCTGGGAGGCAGAGGTTGCAGTGAGCCAAGATCAAGCTGCTGCACCCTCGCCTGGGTGACAGAGTGAGACTCCATCTCAAAAAAGTAAAATTAAATAAAATGGATTTCATGGCTGGGAGCGGTGGCTCACGCCTGTAATCCCAGAACTTTGGGAGGCCGAGTCAGGTGGATCACCTGAAGTTGGGAGTTGGAGACCAGCCTGACCAACGTGGAGAAACCTCGTCTCTACTAAAAATACAAAATTAGCCAGGTGTGGTGGCACATGCCTATAATCCCAGCTACTTGGGAGGCTGAGGCAGGAGAATCGCTTGAACCCAGGAGGCAGAGGTTGTGGTGAGCTGAGATAGTGCCATTGCACTCCAGCCTGGGAAATGAGGGAAAATCCATCTCAAAAAAAAAAGAAAATGGGAATGGGTGTTTTTTTATACAGTCTGACAATCTCTGACTCTTAATTAGAGTATTTAAACCATTTATATTTAATGTGATTATCAATATAGTTGATTACCACCTTGTTTTTTGTTTTTTGTTTGAGACCAAGTCTTACTCTGTTGCCAGGCTGGAGTGCGGTGGCTCACCACAATCTCTGCCTCCCAGAGGCTCACCACAATTCTCCTGCCTCAGCCTCTTGAGTAGCTGGGACTACAGGTGCCCGCCACTACGCCTGGCTAATTTTTGTATTTTTAGTAGAGAAGGGGTTTCACCATGTTGGCCAGGATGGTTTCGATCTCTTGACCTCGTGATCCACCTGCCTCAGCCTCCCAAAGTGCTGGGATTACAGGCATGAGCCACCGCACTGGCCTCACCTTTCTGTTTTCTGTTTTTCCATGTATCCTATCTCTCCTTTGTCCCTTGCTTGCTTGTTTCCAGTGTTCTGGATTGTTTTGTTTTGTTTTGAGACAGAGTTTCTCTCTGAAACCCAGGCTGAAGTGCAGTGGCACGATCTCGGCTCAGTGCAACCTCTGCCTCCCAGGTTCAAATGATTCTTGTGCCTCAGCCTCCTCAGTAGCTGAGATTACAGGCATGTGCCACCACGCCTGGCTTTTTTTGTTCATTCGTTTGTATTTTCGCTTTTTTTGTACTTTTGTAATTTTTTTTTTTTTTTTTTTTTTTTTTTTT
>NW_016107432.1:3573100-3575053 GCF_001604975.1 Cebus imitator
CTGGGACTACAGGAGCACGCCACCACACTCAGATTTTTTTTGTATTTTTGTATTTAGGCTTTGCCATGTTGACCAGGCTGGTCTGGAACTCCTGACCTCAAGCAATCAGCCCACCTCGGCCTCCCAAAGTGCTGGGATTACAGGTGTGAGCTGCCACGCCAGGCCTAATTGTATTTCTCACTACTGGAACATTAGTTATATGTCTTTTTGGGTGTGATACTGAATTTGGAAGTATCAATTTAAACTGTGGAATATTTTATACACACACATCATACAAACATAGACACACACACAATTTTCTTCCTTTATCCACTGAAAGAACCTAGAAGCAATGATAACCGAGTAGCAATCAACACACCTGGTGGCCAGATGCTGATTTCTGAATACCATTCCTCACTGAAGGAATCAGGGCTTCTTAAAGAAATTGCTGATTCCAGAGAAGGGACAGTCGGTATAAGATGAGCCTGGAGCATTTTGCTGTGACAAAAGGTGAGAAATACCTCCCAGCACAGGTGAACTTCAAAGACATTATTCTAAGTGAATTAGGCCAAACACAAAAAGACAAATACAATATGAATTAACTTATATGAGGTACCCAGAATAGTCAAATTCAGAAAGTCGAATGAAGGATGCCAGAAGCTGGGGGAAGGGAGAAATAAGGAATGAACGTCTAATGGGTACTGAGTTTTGGTTTTCCAGGATAGAAAGTTCTGGAGATAGGTGGTGATAATAGTTATACAACAGTGTGAGCGGACTTATGGCACTGAACTGTACACTGTCAAATGATAAGATACCTGGCTGCATCAGGGCAGACCTGTGGTCAGTGAGACCCTTCTCAAAAAAGTTATTAATTCTCATAAAGATACACGTCCTTTATTTGATGTGTGGTTTACACCAGCAGTCCCCAACCTTTTTGGCACCAGAGACCGGTTTCATGGAAGACTGGTTTTCCACGGACAGAGTGGGGTAGATTCAGCATGAAACTATTCCACCTCAGATCATCAAACATGGAACAGTTGTAAGGAGCATGCAGTCTAGTTCCCTCACATGCGCAGTTCACAGTAGGGCGGAGGCGCCTGTGGAGCAGAGGATCTAATTCGGCAGGCGGAGCTCCGGCAGGAATGCTCACTCACCCACCACTCCCCTCCTGCTGTGCGGCCCGCTCTTAACAGCTCACGGACTTGTACCGGTCGGCAGCCCAGGGGTTGGGCACCTGTGGCTTACACGTATTCTCCTCTAACCTATAACTTGTCTTTTCATTATTTTAACAGGGAATTGGGCAGAACAAAAGTTTTTAATTTTTTTTTCTCGCTCTGTCACTCAGACTGGGTTGCAGTGGTGTGATCATAGTTTACTTGAGCCTCAAACTCTTAAGCTCAAGGGATCCTCCCACCTCAGCCTCCAGAGTAGCTGGGACCACAGGTCTGTGCCAGCATGCCCAGCTAATTTAAAAAAATTTTTTTTTGTAGAGATGGGGTCTTGCCATGTTGCCAGGGCTGACCTCAAACTCATGGCCTGAGGCCGTCCTCCTGCCTCAGCCTCCCAAAGTGCTGGGGTTACAGGCAGGAGCCACCATGCCTAGCCGAAGGTTTTTAATTTTGATGAAGTCCAATTTGTCCATTTTTCCTTTTATGGATTGTGATTTTGCTGTCCAGTTTATGAACTCTGCCTACCCCAGATCCCAACAATTTTCTGCAAGTTTTATACTTTACATTTAAGCCTGTGATCCATTTTGAGTTCGTTTTTCTGTAAGGTATGAGACTTAGGTTGAGGCTTGAACTTTTGCTCTTGGATTTTATTCCAGCCACTTGCACATTTGTTGAAAATACCATCCATGGCTGGGCACGGTGGCTCACGCCTGTAATCCCAGCACTTTGGGAGGCCGAGGCGGGTGGATCACGAGGTCAAGAGATCGAGACCATCCTGGTCAACACGGTGAAACCCCGTCTCTAC
>NW_016107432.1:3575398-3580152 GCF_001604975.1 Cebus imitator
TAAGACAGGGTCTCCCTCTGTCGCCAGGCTGGAGTGCAGTGGCACAATCTCAGCTCATTGCAACTTCCATCTCCCGGGTTCAAGCGATTCTCCTGCCTCATCCTCCTGAGTAGCTGGGACTACAGGTGTACAGGCACAGCTATAGTTTTGTATTTTTAGTAGAGACAGGGTTTCACCATGTTGGCCAGGATGGTCTCGATCTGCTGACCTTGCCATCTGCCCACCTTGGCCTCCCAAAGTGCTGGGACTACAGGCGAGAGCCACTGCGCCCAGCCTAAACCTTAAATAAGATAAGATTCTCTTCACCTTATTTTTCAAAATTGTTCCTTTACATTCACATAAATTTTAGAATCATCTACAAAAAAATATTGCTGAGATTTTTTTTTGTTTGTTTTTGGGGACGGAGTTTCGCTCTTGTTACCCAGGCTGGAGTGCAATGGCGCGATCTTGGCTCACCGCAACCTCCACCTCCCAGGTTCAAGCAATTCTCATGCCTCAGCTTCCCAAGTAGCTGGGATTACAGGTGCACGCCACCACACCTGGATAATTTTTGTGTTTTTAGTAGAGACAGAGTTTCACTGTGTTGGCCAAGCTGGTCTCAAACTCCTGACCTCAGGTGATCCACCCACCTCGACCTCCCAAAGTGCTGGGATTACTAGCATGAACCACCATACCTGGCTGACCAGAACTTTTTTTTTTTTTTTTGCCCACGTTTCTTAACCTTTGGGACCATATGGTTCTCAGGAAAGTCTGCCTGCCCCAAGTTCCCTGTGCTTTGCGTTTGTAAAGCTTCCTAGAGATTGGGCTGTTCCTCTTGCCCCTTTTGTGCACTCAGCACTGTCTCCTCCCTGGTGGTCATTTTGGGGATCTCCCAGGATTTGGACAGCTCCAGCCCATGTGTCTCCCTCCCTCGGCCCTCACTCACCCTATGGAGAGGACAAAGGCATGGCTGCTCTTCTCACACCACCTGAGTGGCTTCCAGAGACACAGACAGCTCCTCTGGGCTCCCCTGTTCTTGGGGCCTCAGCTCTGTCACCTTCTCCCTCTACCCTGCCAGTTTCCGCTGCCACCCAGGTCGTCGGGCTGTCAAGGGTTTGCTCTACCACTTGCATTTGGGTTTTGTGAAAAGATCTTGTCACATGGCTTGGTCATCACTGTTGTCCACGGGAGCCTGGTTCTTGCCACCCTGCTTCTGTTTTTCTGTGGGGATTTGGAGAGAGCTAGAAGCTGGTGCCCTGCCCAGATCCCCAGGTTTGGGTGAGCTTTGGAGGTACAGCTGACAGCAGCCCGTTAGATTGGACAGGGCTTCGGGCACAGAGCAGGCCCGCTCTGTGCATTCCCAGTGCCTGCCCTCCCCAAAGCAGGGCTGGCTGCCTGCAGCTGGATCAGTAAGTTTGAGACCCAGGAGAGGAGTAGGCAGGGGTGTGTCTTGGAGTTTTGGGGTGAGAAATCCTGGAAGAAGAGATGAGCAGCACCCAGCCCCCAGCCAGAGTGAGACTGGCCCTCGCCAGCTCCAAGCTGGATGGCAGAGAAGGCCTACCCTGTCCCTCTAGGTCCAGGGCTGCTGTCCCCCTCCACTTAAGGTGCTCAAGGGGCCCTGCAAAGGCTGGAAGCAGGGAGATTTCAGGAGGCCAAGGTGTCTGGCAGCAGCACAAGGGCCTCTGTGGAAGGCTGACTTCTTTTTGTTTTGTTTCGTTTTTTTGAGATGGTATCTTGCTCTGCTTACCCAGGCTGGAGTACAACGGAGCCATCTCAGCTCTCTGCAACCTCCGCCTCCTGGGTTCAAGCAATTCTCCTGCCTCAGCCTCCCAAGTAGCTGGGACTACAGGCGCCCACCACCATGCCTGGCTAATTTTTGTATTTTTAGTAGAAATGTGGTTTCACCATATTGGCCAGGCTGGTCCTGAACTCCTGACCTCATGTGATCCGCCCGCCTCAGTCTCCCAAAGTGCTGGGATTACCATCATGAGCCATGAGCCACAAGCCCAGCCTGGGAGACTGACTTATAAGAGGCCCTCCAGCAATCTACCTCCTGGGATTCAATCCCTGGTGTAATCCCCTCCCCCTGACAGCAGCCTGGCAGGTGACATGCTTCTAACCAACAGCAGAGAAAGGCCATTGCCACCAAATCATGCTGTACAAGGCCAGGACCAACCTCATCGTGCTGCACCGTCCTGTGCCCTCTGCTCAGAATGACGACATAGCTGCCATATGGAGAAGCCCACCTAGCCAGAAACCTAGGGCCAGTTCAGGCCAGCAGCCACACGTGTGAGCTTGAAGGTGGGTTGCCCTGGCCCCGCCTTGAGATGAGGGCTTGGCCTCAGCCAGCAGCTTGAGTGGAGCCCTGTGGGAGCTGGAAGGAGGACCCTGCTAAGCCACACCCACATTCCTTGCCCCCAGAAACTGTGGGATAATCAAGACTGTTCCTGTACACAATGAGGCTTTAGGGTGAATGCTGCGTTAATGACTCACGACAGACCCCTACCTCCGCACTTCTGCCCAAGGGGTGGGGTCCTCTGGAAACTCTGGGGTACGCGTTTTCTCTGAGGAGCGCAGCCAGCGCTGTCAGCCATCACCCCTCTCAAAACCGCATCTGGGGCCACCAGGGAATGCTACATGCCCCCATGTTCATGTTCACCTCAAGGACTGGGTTCCAGAGGCCTGACGGGGTGACCAGAACCCCTTTGGGCGGAACTGTCCCCTCTCAGCCTCCACGAAGCAGCGAGGATCCCCTGGTGTGGGCATCACACTTCCTCGGTGCCTGCTGTTGATATCCTTGCCTGAAGGCCTTACCCAGCCCATTAGTGCAGCCCAAGGAGTGAAGGGATGAGCAGGGATGAGGGGGCCCTGAGCAACACCAACTCCATTTGTCTTACGTTATTATTATGATGCGGTTGGCCTCCTGCCATCCCCTCCTTTAATCCCTAGAGCCATCCTCTGCGGTAGATGCTGCTATGCCCATTTCAGACGGGAACATGAAGGCCATGATGCAGCTATGAAGCAGCACAACTGGGACGGGATGACAAGTCTGCATTCCACATCCCACCACACAGAAAGCGCCAGGCCAGGCAGCAGGCGCCAGGAATACCCTACACAGTCAGCGTCTCTGCTGGAACCTCAGCTATGGAGTCTGAGGGTGGCTTTTCCTGAAAACTTGATGAAGTTTGTTACCAAGTGGCTTGGGGTCCCATCCACACATTAAAATGCAAACAGCACAAATAAAAACAAAAAACCCTAGGGTTTTTTGTTTTTTGTTTTTTTTGAGACAGAGTTGCCTTGGCTGGAGTTCAGTGGTGCAATCTCGGCTCATTACAACCTCCGCTTCCTGGGTTCAAGTGACTCTCATGCCTCAGCCTTCTGAGTAACTGGAACTACAGGCATGCACCACCACACCTGGCTAACTTTTGTATTTGTAATAGAGATGAGGTTTCCCCATGTTGGCCAGGCTGGTCTTGAACTCCTGGCCTCAAGCAATCCACCTGCCTCGGCCTCCCAGAATGCTGAGACAACAAGCATAAGCCACTGCACCTGGCCAGGATCCTTAAATGTACAATTATATGCTGACGGGTGATTAAATAGGCATGCTTCTCCCCCGAAACCAACCAAGGTTCAAAGCAGAAGCCAACACACCAATATGCCAAGCACTTTCAGTTTGGCAGGTACTGAAATGTGACTTCTCCTAGCAGACCTTTCAAATTTGCCTCCGTGGAAAACAAAAGATGCTGCAATCTAGCCAGGCAGGTGACTCACCCCTGTAATCCTGGCACTTTGGGTGACCAAGGTGGGCAGATCACAAGGTCAGGAGTTTGAGACCAACCTGGCCAACATGGTGACACCTGTCTCCACTTAAAAAAAAAATGGCCAGGTGCAGTGGCTCATGCTTGTTAATCCCAGCACTTTGGGAGGATAAGGTGGGCGGATCACAAGGTCAGGAGTTTGAGACCAGCCTGGCCAACACAGTGAAAACCCAATACATGTACAAAATGTATTTTAAATTTTGTAAAAACACAAAAATTAGCTGGGCATGTTGACCGGCATCTGTAATCCCAGCCACTTGGGAGGCCAAGGCAGCAGAATCCCTTGAAACCTGAAGACAGAGGTAGCAGTAAGCCACGATCGTGCCTCTGCACTGGAGCCTGGGTGAAGACTCAAACTCCATCTCAAATTTAAAAAAAAGAACTATTTAATTAAACAAACAAAAGGTCCTGAAACCCATCAATTAATCATAAGAGCCACCCCCACAGGTCCAGAAAGCCAAAAGTGGCTGGGCCTTGGGCTCAGGCAGAGGCTGCTAACTCCTGGGAAACCCTACTGACATCTTCCTACCACAGGGATGGAGGAGTCAGCAACTTGGTGGCAGAATTGCTGAAAGAGAACGGAAGGACAGGTTCCTGACAGGCCAGCAGGAAACAAGAACAGCTTCACAATACATGGAAAACCTCGGGGGAGGTGGGATGACAGCCCTGATAAGCTGACCACAGCCGTGTGTGGAAAGACAAGAAAAGGACTCCCTGATGACGGGGACGAGATAGCAATCAGTGTGGGATTGTGAAGAATTCATCATGCTGGGCAAACTTAATTTAGTTCTGACACTTCTTGGTTCGATGTACAAGAGTCGAGAATAAAGACAGCTCAGGCCGGGCGCGGTGGCTCAAGCCTGTAATCCCAGCACTTTGGGAGGCCGAGGCTGGTGAATCACGAGGTCAAGAGATCGAGACCATCCTGGTCAACATGGTGAAACCCTGTCTCTACTA
>NW_016107432.1:3580322-3587306 GCF_001604975.1 Cebus imitator
AAAAAAAAAAAAAAAAAAAAAAAAAAAAAAAAAAAAAAAAAAAAAAAAAGACAGCTCAATCCTAGCCCATTGGTTATTTGTAACACTCATACAGAAAATACCAGATTACGTTAACAGCAGTGAAGAGGCAAGAACTGAAGTCTGAAGATTGATTTCCTCAGTACTTAAGGGCATTCCAAGAATTTTGGCCAGGTGCAGTGGCTCACCCCTGTACTCCCAGCACTTTGGAAGGCCAAAGGACGCAAGATACACTCAGCCCCTGCCAGGCCTCCAGGTTCGTCCACCACAGCATCAGCCCAAAGTCCCGAATCTCATCTGAATCCACTCCCTCATGGACAAGGCTCCTCAGACAGCTCCCATGTTGAACCTCTTTCCATTAAAGACTGTCCCCACCCCGGTCCCCCCCAGCCCACCCACACTGCGAGCACACGCGCACACACACACCCCGACACCAAATGGCAGCAGCAGAGCTAGGATACCTGCCACAGACACTCCCAGGAGTCCCTGGCCCACAGTTAAGTCTGAACTCCCAACTGGGCACACGTCACCTGGCAGTCCCCCAACTGCACCCAACTATGCCCAGCCTCACTCCTCCAGGCTTCCCGGCTCATGGCTCCACCTTTGAATTATCTATCCTTTTCACGAAAGGTGGCCTGTGTTCGCAGCTGTAGTTTCATCTCCCTGCTTCCTGCTGGTAGGAACTTCAGGGTTCAAGGCCTCTTGAATTTGTATTGCCTGGCCCTTTCAGTCCAACCTGGCAGCAGCTTCTGCCCATATAATTCTGTGACTCTTAATAGGGTTCAGTTCATTAGAAGCCATACCAGCAGGACTTTTCAGAGTAACTGTTTTGGGCTTCTGCAGAGGAGAAAGAAGCACTGTCGTTGGAAAGAAAGCGTGCCCGGCAGCCGGGCACGGTGGCTGAAGTCTGTAATCCTAGCACTTTGGGAGGCTGGGACAGGTAGATCACCTGAGGTCAGTTTGAGACCGGCCTGGCCAACATAGTGAAATCCCATCTCTACTAAACATACAAAAATTAGCTGGGCATAGTGGCTCACACCTGTAATCCCAGCACTTTGGGAGGCTGAGGCAGGCAGATCACTGGAGGCTGGTGGTTTGAGACCAGCCTGACCAACATGGAGAAACCCTGTCTCTACGAAAAATACAAAATTAGCCAGGTGTGGTGGCGCATGCCTCTAACCCCATCTACTCGGGAGGCTGAGGCAGGAAAATCACTTGAACCCAGGAGGCGGAGGTTGTGGTGAGCCAAGATCGTGCCACTGCACTCCAGCCTGGGCGAGAGTGAAACTCCATCTCAAAAATAAATAAAAAATAAAATAAAAATAAAGAAGGCCCCTTACCCAGTGTGTGTGTGGGGAGGAGGGGTGGGCAGGGCTGAATGGTCACAATTCTCTTTCCAGCTGTACACCGCCTCACCAAGTGCCGCTCACTTCAGACCCAAGACAGACCTAACTCTGACCCTCCAAAGATGCCAGCTGTGATGGCAGCTGGCCCAACCGGCAACACCCTATATCAGTTAAAGAGGGTTCTTTTTATTTTTGCAATATCCCATACAAAAGCAATAGAAACATAACAGTCTTAACAAGAAGTTTACAAATGAATAAACAGAAAATCTGTACACATCATCATTTACAGCAATTTTACAGGTAACTTAACTGTTTAAAAATGTTCTTTCTAAATCGCTCTGCCGCCCCAACTCTTAGAGTATTATAAAGAGCCTGACTAGTGCTATTTACAAGTACCAAATTAAGACTGTATAATTTACATAAAACCCATTAGTTTAACAGCTAAATTTAAGAATGATCTGACTTCAGAGCTCTGCTGTGACATATTGATAAAAGGCCAAAAATTAAGTCTCCATGAAGATATTAAAGGTGTCTGACAGAGTACTTTGTCTGGTGCCTATAAAAGTAGCTGACTCTCAAGTGGTCCCACAGATTACATGGTTAAATCCAAAACAATTCATCTCACAAGCAGCAACTTAAGATGCCTGTGGAAAACTAGTTAAGTATACTTGTCTGCTCATCTTGGAGGACGATAGGAATTAAGCAATTACGCTTGCTGGAAGATTGCTTTAAGTATAACCTTGCTTGGATTTAGCTCCATTTACAATTTTAAAACATGCAAAATACACTCACTATACATAAAATTAATGTTTCTTAAGAAAGTAAGGCAAAAATAACAATTCGTCATGAAATAATGGACTACTAACAGAGAAACCACCAGGTACAAGTGCACACACATGCTTGGCGCCTGGCCATCCTTCCACCTGGTCTGGGAGGAACTGTTTCTCTTCCTGGCCGCCAGGTGGCAGTTAGCTCATGGCAGAGAAGTCTCTCAAGGGTTCAGTTAAACAAGCTTCCAAATCAAACTCGTCCTCCGCTTGACTGTCCATGTGTCTAACTTTAGTGGGTGTGCCAGAGTACATGTCCTGGAAGACAGAAGCATGGGTCAGCTGACATTCACCTCACCCTGAAAACAGAGGCCACTTCCTACACCCCACAGCTTACATGGTGAATTGTGATTTAATGCACAGCATGTACACCTCACATGCAACCGAGATAGATTTTATTCATGACACTGAGAAGAGAAACTACACGTACTATTTACAATACACTGAAGTTAGGTGTACACACATTTTATTTTTCTTTTGCAGAGTCAGAGTCTATGCTGAACTCCTAGGCTCAAGTAATCTTCCTGCCTCGGCCTCCCAATGTGCTGGGATTATAGGCAGGAGTCACTAGTCACTACGCCCGGCCATGACACATTTTACGAGTACAGAAAGAATTCTGAAAGCCTAGAAAAAAACACGAATAGTGGCTGTCTCAGGACAGGAGGAGACTGTTTAAATTGATACGTTTTAAGATGGTTTTCTTTTCTCTTTTTTGAGGATGAACCTGCTCTGTCACCCAGGCTGGAGGGCAGCGGCTCAATGTCAGCTCTGTCACCTCTGCCTCCCGAGTTCAAGTGATTCTCCTGCCTCAGCCTCCTGAGTAGCTGGGATTACAGGCCTGAGCCACCACACCCAGCTAATTTTTTTTGTATTTTAGTAGAGACAGGGTTTCACCATGTTGGCCAGGATGACCTCAATCTCCTCACCTTTTGGTCTGCCCACCTCGGCCTCCCAAAATGTTGGGATTACAGGCATGCGCCACTACGCCGGGCCATAGCTGCATCTTTCTATGTTCGAATACAGTACAGGATCTTACAGAAAGCATGACAATTTTATAACAAATGTTTACATTTTCTAGTTGTTGTTGTTGTTGTTGTTGTTGTTTGTAGAGATGGGGTTTCACCATCCTAGCCAGGATGGTCTTGAACTCCTGACCTTGTGATCCACCTGACTCGGCCTCCCAAAGTGCTGGGGTTACAGGACTGAGCCACCACACCCAGCCCCTTTTCTAGTTTTTAACCTGCTTTTTCACTTCATATGCTGGGTGTTTTCACATGCAATTAGGACAGTCTTCTTTGTAAAAATACTAAAGGTTGGCCGGGCACAGTGGCTCATGCCTGTAATCCCAGCACTTTGGAAGGCAGGGGTGGGCAGATCACCCAAGGCCAGGAGTTCAAGACCAGCCTGGCCAACATGATGAAACCCCATCTCTACTAAAATACAAAAATTAGCTGGGCACGACGGCGGGTGCCTGTAATCCCAGCTACTTGGGAGGCTTAGATGGGAGAATTACTTTAATCTGGGCAACAGTGGTTGCAGTGAGATGAGATCATGCCACTACACTCCTACACTCCAGCCTGGGCACCTGAGCAAGACTCCGTTTCAAAAAAAAAAAAACCATACACCACTAAAGTATCTTTTTACTGTACATTGGTACACATGCAAGGTCTAGAAGAACATGCTCCCAATCATTAACTACAGAATTAGACATGAGCCAATTTTGTGCACTGCTTTGAACAAACATGTATTTTTTTCAAAACTGGTAAATGTAAAGAAAATCCCTAGGTACAATGCACTCCTCCCTTATTTGGTAACAATTAGCAGGTAATTCCTATGCCAGCACAGACTGCATGGCCCACACCTGAATGCTAGTGACAATGCACATGTAGATCCCAGACTCGGAGAAAAAGCTTTTCTTTTCTTTTCTTAATGTATTGTAGGTATTTATTTTTTGAGAGAGGGTCTTGCTCTGTCACCCAGGCTAGAGTGCAGTGATATGATCACAGCTCACTGCATCCCTGACCTCCTGGGCTAAAGCAATCCTCCTATGTTAGCTTAACTAGGTGAGACTATAGGAACGCACCACCATACCCAGCTAATTTGTTTTTTTGTAGAGACAGGGCCTCCATATGTTGCCCACGCTGATCCTTAATTCCTGGGCTGAAGCGATCCTCCTGCCTCAGCCTCCCCAAGTGCTGAGTTTATAGGTGTGAGATGCCATGCCCAGCCTCTTTTTTGGAGGGTCCAGGCCAGGCACAAGGCTCCCACCTGTAATCCAGCACTTTGGGAGGCCAAGGTGGGTGGATCATTTGAGGTCAGGAGTTGGAGACCAGCCTGGCCAACATGGTGAGACACCCTCCCCCATCTCTACTAAAAATACAAAACTTAGCCAGGTGTGGTGGCACACACCCGTGTTCCCAGCTACTTGGCCAAGGCAGGAGAACTGCTCGAACCTGAGGGATGGAGGCTGCAATAAGCTGAGAATGTGCCACTGCACTCAAGCCTGGTGACAGAGTGAGACTCTGCAGCCCTGATCCTGAACCTGAGCTCAAGCAATCCTCCTCCTTCAGCCTCCAGAGTAGATGAGACCGCATGCAGACTATGCCACCACAGCTGGCTCCTTTGACTTCAAATAAATGAAAATGGTGAAACTGATTTGTTAGACTGAACTAAAAACCTTTAAGGTCATTACCTCAGAATTCAATCTTATGATCTCTGACATCTTGATGATGGGAGTCATCAAAAGTAGAAGTCCTTTCCTGTGAGCATCAGAATCAAACTGCAGTTTTTTGTGGGGTTTTTTGAGACAGAGTTTTGCTCTTGTTGCCCAGGCTGCAGTGCAATGACACGATCTCAGCTCACCGGAACCTCTGCCTCCCAGGTTCAAGTGATTGTCCTGCCTCAGCCTCCCAAGTAGCTGGGATTACAGGCACCTGCCACCACGCCCAGCTAATTTTTGTATTTTTAGTAGAGACAGGGTTTCACTATGTTGGCTAGGTTGGTCTTGAATTCCTGACCTCAGGTCATCTGCCCGCCTCGGCCTCCCAAAGTGCTAGGATTAC
Organism: Cebus imitator; assembly: GCF_001604975.1. Classification (NCBI taxonomy): domain Eukaryota; kingdom Metazoa; phylum Chordata; class Mammalia; order Primates; family Cebidae; genus Cebus; species Cebus imitator. Next base: position 3,585,576 of record NW_016107432.1, read on the forward strand.
AGGGGTGAGCCACCACACCCGGCCCAAACTTCAGTTTTTCTGTTTGCTTTTGAGAAAGAGTTTCACTCTGTTGCCCAGGCTGGACTGCAATGGCGGGATCTCAGCTCACTGCAATCTCCAGCTCTCAGGTTCCATCAATTCTCCCACCTCAGCATCCTGAGTAGCTGGAACTACAGGGACCCGTCATCGCACTTGGCTATTATTTGTTATTTTTGTTGAGACAGAGTTTCACCATGTTGGCCAGGCTGGTCTTGAATTCCTGACCTCAGGTGATCTGCCCTGAGGTCAGGAATTCAAGACCAGCCTGGCCAACACCTCAGCCTCCTAAAGTGCTGGGATTACAGGCATGAGCCACCACACCCAACCCAAACTTCAGTTTGTAAGACAGTATGTGTTAACAATTCACCTGCAAATCCCAACAGACTTATCCAAAGAAAGTACTTACAAAGTCATCCTGAGAGCTTGTCTGGGGCTCGGAGCTGCTTTCTGCAGATTCAAGGTCTACAGGGTGTCTGTGAAATGAAATTCAACAGGTGTGTCAGGCACTAGTTTAACAAGGCCAGGAGACAGGGCGCAGATGAATTCTCTACAGACAAACCCCACCCATGTGGTACAGCTACAACACTGACAGTGTCCCCTAGGCTCCCTGAGGGGTCAGCTTTCAATGACTATTTGCCAGACTCAACCCCAGCCCAATCAATCCAGCAGAGAGAAAGCCAATGGCAACAAGCAGCAGCAAAAAGATCTGCTGGGCTCACCACACAAGCATCCTTGGAAACAGAAGCACTCATAAGCCCAATTTTTGATGGGGATAAACAAGCACTGTGGTGAAACATACTATACATTATCACTAACTGTTTCAAGTTTCTATTCAGAGAATGGAACAATGGTGTCACACTGGAAAAAAACCCAAATCACTTCTGTCAGGCCAAACCAGTAAAGCCACGTTACAAAGCATTTTAAACATGCTAGTCTCTAGTAAATTTCCCAGCACAGAATAGAAACTCAAATGTTTGTTGGAAGAATGTGTCCGAGGAAGGGAGGGGCTCAGGACCAGAGGGGAGCTGAGAAGAAACCCCACACAGACGAAGAGAGGTATAAGATCACTCTATCTCCCTGGTCAGCCCATATTCCCATGATGAAGCGGAATTCAGGCCTGAGACATTTCTACTAGGCACAAGTTTAAAAGCCAACAGGGAAAGAAAACCTTCTTTAATTAAGATCTTTTATTTTCATGGTTGAACAGAAATGACTCAGATACTTTTTGGGATATTTATATTTGAGAAAACCAAATTCCAGACATTGTTGTAATTTAGGGGAAAAACAACTACAACAACAAACAAAAACTGTGTATTCCCAGATTGACCGTGTTCAAAAACATTAATTCAATCCAGGAAGCAAACTCCTCCCCCCGGCTGCCCCCGACCCAGCACAGAACTCAGCACTAAGCTGCAGCAGCTGCTCGGCTCCCCAACAGCTGCTGGGGTACCTGGCGTCAGAACCTCCTGTCCCAGTGACACACAGCTGCTTCAGTCACTTCAGTCACCAATCAGAGAAACACAGAATAAGAATGCAGTAAAGACATACATTTCTTGCAAATCACATCCTTCTTCAGCAGGAGGATCCCAAAAATGCAGAGCCACCTTCCAGAGTTTGATTTGTTGGTCCCATGAACGTCGACTATACTTCTTAAATTTATTAGGGGTCTTGGGATGAATGCCAGGTTGTCGA
>NW_016107432.1:3587816-3590037 GCF_001604975.1 Cebus imitator
AAAAAAAAAAACCCAGCAGGGCCCAGCAAATCACTTGAGCTCAAGAATCTGAGACCAGCCTGGCCAGCATGATGAAACCTCAACTCTACTAAAAATACCAAAAATTTGCCAGGCATGGTGGCTCATGCCTGGAGTCCCAGCTACTCGGGAGGCTGAGGCAGGAGAATTGCTTGAACCTGGGAGGCAGAGGTTGTGGTGAGCCTAGATCACACCACTGCACTCCAGTCTTGGCAAGAGTGAAACTCCACCTCAAAACAAAAACAAAAAGCAAACAAACAGGCCAAGAATGGTGGCTCATTTGAGGTCAAGAGTTTGAGACCAGCCTACCCAATATGGCAAAACCCGGTCTCTACTAAAAATACAAAAATTACCCAAGCATGGTGGTGCTCGCCTGCAATTCCAGCTACTCAGGATGCTGAGGCAGGAAGATTACTTGAACCAGGGAGGCGGAAGTTGCAGTGAGCTGTGATTACAACACTGCATTCCAGCCTGGGTTACAGAGACAAAAACAAAAATCTATGGAGGACTACTCAAGGCCAGGAGTTTAAGACCAGCCTGGGCAACACAGGGAGACTCCATCTCTACATAAAATTAAAAATTTAGCCAGGTGTGGTGGCGTGCACCAGTAGTGTCAGCTACTCGGGAGGCTGAAGAAGAGGACTGCTTGAGGCCAGGAGTTTAAGAGTACAGTGAGCCATGATGGCTGGGTGCGGTGGCTCATCCCTATAATCCCTGCATTTTGGGAGGGTGAGACAGGCAGATCATGAAGTCAGGAGTTCGAGACCAGCCTGGCTAATGTGGTGAAACCTGTCTTTACTAAAAATACAAAAATTAGGTCAGGCGCAGTGGCTCACGCCTGTAATCCCAGCACTTTGGGAGGCCGAGATGGATGGATCACAAGGTCGACCAGCCTGGCCAACATGGTGAAACCCCAACTCTATTTTTTAAATAAATAAATAATACAAAAATTAGTCTGGCATGGTGGTGCATGCCTGTAGTCCAAGCTACTCAGGGGCCTGAGACGGGAGAATCGCTTTAACCCGTGAGGCAGAGGTGGCAGTAAGCCAAGATGACGCCATGGCACTCCAGCCTGGGTGACAGAGTGAAACTCCGTCTCAATAAAATAAAATATACAGTGAGTCATGACATGCCACTGCACTTCAGCCTGGGTAACAGAGCAAGACTCAGTCAGGAGAAAAAAAAAAGGGCACCATCACATTGAATCTTACTATTCCTTTGCCATCTATGTTCCACAAAGGTAAAAAAAATTTTTTTTAAGAGACAAGCTCTCACATTCTGCAGCACAGGCTAGAGTGCAGTACTGTGATTAATGGTTCACTGTTTGTAACCTTTAATTCCTGGCCTGAAGTAATCCTCCCACCTGTCTCCCAAGTAGCTAAGACTACAGATGCAAGCTAACTGTCAAATCTTTTGTAGAGATGGGGTCTCCCTATGTTGCTCAGGCTAGTCTCCTGGACTCAAGCGGTCCTCCCACCTTGGCCTCCCAAAGTGCTGGCACCTGTTCCACAGGAGTAAATTTTAACCCAATCCTACCAAAAAGTTCAGGGAAACACTAACACTTTCTTTGTATCCTTTTGTGCCCGTCTCTGAGGGAGCAGGGTGCTACTTAAAGTAAATAAGGCAAGGCCATTTTTTTTTTCACCAATTAGAATTTTACAATCTTTAACTTGAACTTCATTTTTTCCCCAACATATATTTTAATAACTTATGTCTGTAAGACAGCTGACCTCTAAGAAATAAAATGTTATCTTACGTTCGAAATTATGAAAAGGATTTTTCAATCTTCCTGTTTTTAGTTTTTCAGTGGCCATCCATTCTTTATGTCATAAGCCCCAGTAAGTCGCTCATAAATAGCTCTTAGCGGGTGTGAACATCATGTTCTACCCAATCTAAGCAACTCTTTAAAAAATGCAATGCCGGCCGGGCATGGTGGCTCACGCCTGTAATCCCAGCACTTTGGGAGGCCGAAGTGGGCGGATCACGAGGTCAAGAGATCGAGACCATTCTCGCCATAATGAAACCCCATCTCTACTAAAAATACAAAAATTAGCCGGGTGTGGTGGCACGTGCCTGTAGTCCCAGCTACTCGGGAGGCTGAGGCGGAAGAATTGCTTGAACCCAGGAGGCGGAGGTTGCAGTGAGCTGAGATTGAGCCGCTGCACTCCAGCCTGGTGACAGAGCAAGACTCTGTCTCAAAAAA
>NW_016107432.1:3591456-3618365 GCF_001604975.1 Cebus imitator
ATAAGCAAAATAAAAAAAATTTTTAAAAAAAAAAAAGTCTTTTTGGAGAGAAAAAAAAATTTTTTTTTTTTGGAGGGGAGGTCTCACTATGTTGCCCAGGCTGCTCTTGAACTCCTGAGCTCAAGTGATCCTCCCGCCTCAGCCTCTCAAAAGTACTGAATCAGGCCGGAAGCGGTGGCTCACGCCTGTAATCCCAGCACTTTGGGAGGCTGAGGCGGGTGGATCACGAGGTCAGGAGTTCAAAACTAGCCTGGCCAACATGGTGAAACCTCATCTCTACTAAAACTACAAAAATTAGCTGGGCATGGTGGCGGACACCTGTAGTCCCAGCTACTTGGGAGGCCGAGGCAGGAGAATTGCCTGAATCCGGGAAGCAGAGGTTGCAGTGAGCCTAGACCGTGTCATTGCACTCCAGCCTGGGCAACAGAACAAGACTCCACCCTCAAAAAAGAGCACTGAGACCAGGAGTGAGCCACCACACCTGGCCTGTCATGCAGGTATCTAAATTATGTCATGTATCACTGTGCCCTCCCTTCAAAGTCTAAAATCCACCCAAGTTTGCTGAGTTGTTCAGTGCAGTGAGAACATCAGAAGGTAATGAAGTAATTTATCTCCTGTGTATCTAGAGTAGCCCTGGCTATATCCACCATCCTTGCACAATTCAGAGATTAGTCCTACAAATCATTTTCTGTGGGGCCTCATTCCCTCCAGTACCCTGGATGAGAAAGACTGGTTTCAGGTATGATGCAAATCCATTTTTAAGCTCTCACACTGCCAGTTTGTAGTCTGTTACTCCCCTTAAACTATAGTAAGCTGACTTCTCATACCCCTCTTGCTGTCGGGAAGTAAGCTGGTCTGCTCTGTGATGGCTCACCAAAGGGCCAGGAGGTTAAATCACACAGGTTGCACTAAATCCGACCCGGCTTTTGCAGGGCCCGGTGGCTCTGTCCTGTAATCCCAGCACTTTGGAGGCAGAGGCAGGTGGATCACCCCAGGTCAGGAGTTTGAAACCAGCCTGGCCGACATGGTGAAACCCTGCCTCTACTAAAAATACAAAAATTAGCTGACATGGTGGCATGAGCCTGTAACTCGGGAGGCTGAGACAGAAGAATTGCTTGAATCTGAGAGGCGGAGGTTGCAGTGAGCTGAGATTGCACCATTGCACCCCAGGGTGGGTAACAAAGCAAGACTCTGTCTCAAAAAAATAAATAAATAAAAATAAAAGCCACAGCTTTCCACCACAAAGGATATGATCAGCAGAGCAGTCCAAACAGTGCTGTTTTCCAAAACAGGGCAATTTTCAGGCACAGGCCCATGAGCTTTCTGAAGAACAAATAGGGGTCCACCCACAGGACAGTCTAGACAGGTGGAATCTGCCTAAGAGCTGCAGATAGTCCCCGACAAGGGGTGACTTGAAGGAACAACTAGGCTACAGGTATGCAAGAACTGTTCTAAGACTTGTGAATGCAACACAAATTATACAGGTTAAGTCGAACATTCTAATTTTATAGCCGAAGTCAAGAGCTACATAAATACAGCAATTCACTAAGACCTACGTAAATACAACTAAAAATATTGGTGCTCACATCTGTGAACTCCTAGTTCATTTCTTCTACCCAAGCATACTATCCACCCACACATTTTTGATACCAGAAATTACAAATAATTCCCCCAAATGTTCAATAACCAATTCCCATATATTCCTGTCCCTTTTCAAAGAAGGCAGCCATAAATATCATCACTGGCTGCCAAGATGAGAACGGGTAGTCTAGTTATGATTCCACGGCTGACACTCGGCACATTTTTCCCATGAGACTCTGTTTGTTCATCAGTCACTTGTCAGCTAAAATTATCTTGTAAAATACTTCAACTAGTCAGGGCATGGTGGCTTGCCCTATAATCCCAGCACTTTGGGAGGCTAAGGCGGGTCAATCACGAGGTCAAGACCATCCTGGCCAACATGGCAAACCCCATCTCTACTAAAAATGTGAAAATTAGCTGGAAATGGTGGCACATGCTACAGTCCCAGCTACTCAGCAGGCTGGGGCAGGAGAATCAATTGTTTTACCCTGGGAGGCGGAGGTTGCAGTGAGCCGAGATCTCCCTGAACTCCCACCTGGCAACAGAGCAAGACTCCACCTCAAACAAAATAAAAAAAACTTCAACTAATTATGAGCCACATTTTTAAAGTGGGTTTGAATACACCCAGTCCATGCAACTATGTTTGAGTTATACAACTCACCAAAAGAGAAAGGACTGATAATATACTCAAGGGAGATTAAACAATGGTTAAGGACGCATTATCTGAATGATGACCGGTCAACAAAGAGGAAGTAACTTACAGTTAGTAAGAACTTGGATACACACAACAATCTTGTGTACAACTGCAAGAGGTTCACAGAATCCAAGCTCGAGACATCTCCTGGAATGCTGGCACTTCTGAGCTGTGCAACCTGAGCCAGATGTTAGTCAGCATATTCCTTCATCTGGAGAGCGCACTCCACTGACTGTGCTGGGTTGTGTTAGCACAGCACACAGAAGGTGGGTGGTAACAAAAGACTGCAGAAAGTTCCTTATAGTCCTCCAGCCTGCAATACCACCACTGTATCCCTACTTCCACTCTCAGAAGGATTGCCACCTAAGACAGTCATCTTCAAACTTGAGAGTAGGCTCACCTGGAGGGCTTTTCACAGGGAAGGGTCTGAGAACCTGTATTTCTAACAATTTCCCAGGAAATGTTGATGCTTTTGGTCTGGAGCCCAGACCTTTGAGAACCACTATTCTTAAGACATATATAAAATTTAATGTGTGACTGAAAACACCACAGATTAACACTTCAAAGTGGTCCAAAATGTGTACCTTGCAATTTCTTTGTTAACTCTGGTCCTCATTTCATCTTCTTCAACTGCACTTGCCCAGTCAGAACATCTGGAACGGGGTTTAGGGCCTTCAGGAGTGGTAAAGCTGCAACAAAACAAAAATGCTACTGAACCATGACACAACTTTGTTTCCTTCCAAACTGTATGTCAAGAAATATTCAAAGGCTGGTGGGGAACAGTGGCTGATGCCTGTAATACCATCACTTTGAAAAACTGAGGTAGGAGGATCACTTGAGCCCAGGAGTTCAAGACCAGCATGGGCAACACAGTGAGACCTCATCTCTACCCCAACCCAAAAAATTAAAAGAATTATATCAATGAACTATGTGTATCAAGTCATACGAAACTAGAGTTTAGCAGGAGAAAGGCAAACTAGATGAAGAACTAACGTATCAGCTGAATCTGTCTACCCGGGGCTGTCTGAATAGAGTGTAAGTCACGGAGTTCCTCGGCAGTGTGTCCACTGTGTCTGGGGTGTAATAAAACCAGTTAAAATTTAGACTTATAAAGACATTATGATTCCTTTTGAGTATCTACACTTCTGTAGTCCAGGGCTATCATATGGCTAAAATCAAGTTATTTGGTTCATCTGTGGTAGGTGTTTATAAAGTCAACTCAACAGCCATTAAGATGGAAATTTTTTTTTTTTTTTTTTTTTTTTTGAGATGGAGTCTTGCTCTGTCACCCAGGCTACAGTGCAATAGTGCAATCTCCGTTCACCACAACCTCTGCTTCCCAGGTTCAAGCGATTCTCCTGCCTCAACCTCTTGAGTAGCTGGGATTACAGGCACCCACCACTGCGCATGGCTAATTTTTGTATTTTTTAGTAAAGACGAGGTTTCACCATCTGAGCCAGGCTGGTCTCAAAGTCCTGACCTCGTGATCCACCCACCTCAGCCTCCCAAAGTACTGGGATTACAGGCATAGGCCACCATGCGCGGCCAAGATGGAGATTTGCTTCCAATTTCTGCAGTGTGTGTGGCAGTCAGAAAACCCCCATCTGGTTTGCAGCTTCAGCTCTGGCATTTCTACGGGTTAACCTTATCTGATTGATCCAACATCTAGCCTGATGCTGGAGCTCATGAATTTGACTCAGAAGTTTGGAGAGTATAGTTTCCCACCTAGCATTTAATTTGTCCCTATGCCATCAGTACCAGTTTGAAGTCATTACCAATGTTAATGTTGACAACACTGTGACGATACTGCCTTTCATAAAACTGAGGACCAAAGAATTCCATCATTCCAACAAAGCCTGAGTTTCATAGATTGTGGGCACGTCTAGACAGAGATATATGCATGCTTGATGGTGCAGAGAAACTACTCATTTCCACCAACCTCATGCTCCCCCTGGCTGGCCATACAAAGGGATTTGCTGTCATACTGAGAAGGCTCTGCAAGATGAATTGCTAATTGAAGCTCACTACCTCAGATGGGTGTATCTGTTGTATAGTCCCAAGCCTGTATCCATATAAAAGTGGAGGTCTGGCATTCTTCCAGGTTACCTGGCCAGTGTAGACTCCTCCATCTGAAGGGAGGCTGAGGTTGCAGATGAACCTTCAGGGAAAGAATTTTGCAGACACATCTATGCCACACAGTAGGATCCTGCACTTGCCAAATGTCTGCCTCCTTCTGTTCTGCACTGATCCTTTTTTTCTTTTTTTGAGATGGAGTTTCACTCTTACTCCCCAGGCTGGAGTGCAACGGCACAATCTCGGCTCACCACAACCTTTGCCTCCAGGGTTCAAGTAATTCTCCTGCCTCAGCTTCCAGATTAGCTGGGATTACAGACATGTGCCAGCACGCCTGGCTAATTTTGTACTTTTAGTACAGACAGGGTTTCTCCATGTTGGTCAGGCTGGTCTTGAACTCCTGACCTCAGGTGATCCTTCCGCCTCAGCCTCCCAAAGCGCTGGGATTACAGGCAAGGGCCACCGCACCCAGCCTGCGTTAACCCATTCTAATTCCTGTTAAGTGTGAGAATTATCTTCAGTTCTCTCTCCATTATCATTCATGATAAAATTACTGAACCACTGACTAGTTGAGAAATGACTGATGCTGAAAAAATGGTATTCTATTGGTAAGGCTTATTATCAAATGTCTAATAATGAAGCAAGCTACCAGAAACTTCTCCAGGCCACCCCAGGAATGTTTTGATTTGACCACAGATGTAGCACACACCAAAATTACCAATACTTTTGCAAAATTAAGCTACTTGTTCTATTTTGCCGGATATCACGGGAGACTCTTTAACTAGTTCTGAATTATTTGTAAGTCTGAGTACTTCGTAGAATTATAAAGCAGGTACCGCTGACCCCTTCTCACCATGTTGCAAATATTTACTGAGATTGGGTACAGTACTGAGGGATAACACTCTTCTGATTTATCCAATGCTGACTGTCTAGAGTGAATTATATGTTCTCTTTGTGAGTGGTCCTGTAACGTGTATGAACACATTTCTGGGTGCCTTAGAAGTTGTATTTTTAATGTGTGCTAGGCCGGGCGCGGTGGCTCAAGCCTGTAATCCCAGCACTTTGGGAGGCCGAGGCGGGTGGATCACGAGGTCAAGAGATCGAGACCATCCTGGTCAACATGGTGAAACCCCGTCTCTACTAAAAATACAAAAAAAATTTAGCTGGGCATGGTGGCGCGTGCCTGTAATCCCAGCTACTCAGGAGGCTGAGGCAGGAGAATTGCCTGAACCCAGGAGGCGGAGGTTGCGGTGAGACGAGATCGCGCCATTGCACTCCAGCCTGGGTAACAAGAGTGAAACTCCATCTCAAAAAAAAAAAAAAAAAACTAAATAAAATAAATAACACAGAATAGCTAATATACACATTTAGCTTTTAGGTGCATGCAGTAATTCAGAATGTTATGTACACTCCAATTACAATGTGTATGGAGTATATGTCGGAGTCCTTGCTGCATTAGGACTCCGTCTACTGGCAAAGTACCCCCTATGCTTGGGTTAAACCAAATCCAGGAGCTCAATTCCATCAAGCTCAAGGAAGTCCTCAGTCAAGATCAGGGAATTTATGGCCAGGTGCAGCGGCTGACGCCTGTAATCCTAGCACTTTGAGAGGCTGAGGCCAGCGACTTGCCTGAGCTCAGGAGTTCGAGACCATCCAGGGAAAAATGGTGAAGCCCCATCTCTACTAAAATACAGAAAATTAGCCAGGAGAGATAGCGCATCTGTAACCCCCGCTACTGGGGAGGCTGAGGAGGGAGAATCGCTTGGACCCAGGAGGAAGTTGCAGCGAGCTGAGATCGAGCACTGCACTCTAGCCTGAGGGACAGAGCAAGACCCTCCCCCCCCCAAAAAAAAATTAAATAAACAGATAAATAGTCTGGGCATGGTGGCTCACGCCTGTAATCCCAGCACTTCGGGAAGCAGAGGTAGGTGGATCACCTGAGGTCAGGAGTTCAAGACCAGCATGACCAACATGGTGAAACTCCGTTGCTACTAAAAACACAAAAATTAGCTGGATGTGGTGTGGTGGTGGGCAACTATAATCCCAGTTACTCAGGAAGCTGAGGCAGAGAATTGCTTGAACCCGGGAGGCGGAGGTTGCAGTGAGCCAAGATTACACCACTGCACTCCAGCCCAGGTGTCAGCGCAAGACTCCATCTCAAAAATAAATAAAGTAAGTAAGTAAGTAAATATAATCAGGAAATCTGAAAGCCTAAGGCTTGATGCCCCAAATTCTGGCAGTTCGAATTGATGTTATCTGTTATCTATACATCATACATAAACTCACATTCTTATTTTTCCACCTCATTTTTCTGTTGATCACTGATATTAAAACTAGATACTGGGCCGGGTGCAGTGGCTCACATCTATAATCCCAGCACTTTGGGAGGCTGAGGTAGGCGGATCACAAGGTCAGGAGATTGAGACCAACCTGGCTAACATAGTGAAACCCCATCTCTAGTAAAAATACAAAAGATTAGCCAGGCATGGTAGCACATGCCTACAGTCCCAGCTACTTGGGAGGCTGAGGTAGGAGAATTGCTTGAACTTGGAAGGCCGAGGTTCAGTGAGCCGAGATCACACCACTGCACTCCAGCCTGGGTGAAAGAATCAGACTTCACCTCAAAAAAACAAAATGAGTTGGGAGGGGAGGGACTGGAAAAAAAATAAATAAAATGAATAAAACTAGATACCAACTTTAACTACAAGTAAGCAACATATTTTAACTGCAAACCAAATGCTATGCTTTGAAAATGCAATTGCAGTAACAAATCTTATGTACTTATCATTTCTTCCCTTACAGTCACACAACTCAAAGCAACTTAAATTGGATTTCTAAAAGTAAATTTCCAGATTCTAAAACTGACAGAAAAGTATGAAATCAAATTAGGTAGTTAACTGAAAATTAAACTGACTCAATAGAGGCTCATCCAGAATTGGACACAAGCACCCTCACTAGTGTATCAACAGGTTCAAGTCTGGGTCTCTCAGCATAACAAATTCCTGAACCCCGGGCATAATTTAAAGAGTGTGTATGTGAATGAAGTAGATGTAGTCACAATCTACCCTATCTTGGGACAACAAAGCCTATTTTACACACTAAGCTAACACCTTCCCAAGGGAGTAACATCTAGATCTTATCCATCAATGAGCTGGCTCTATTTGTCAGGTGCCTCCAAGCATTCCCCAACGCGCAAACACTAAGTGCAAAGGCCCTAGGACAGAAGCATTCCTGCCGTTGGAGGAATGAGGATACCAAGAACTTCCATAACTCTAGAGCATTGTAAGGATTTAACTTTTGTGTTTTTTTTGGGACAGGGTCTTGCTCTGTTGCCCAGGTGGGAGCACAGTGGCACGTTCTCAGCTCACTGCAACCTCTGCCTCCCTGGTTCAAGCAATTCTCTCCGTCAGCCTCCAGAGTAGCTGGGATTACAGGTGCCTGCCACATTTGGTTAATTTTTTTTTCTTTTTTTTTTTTTTTTTAAGTAGAAACGGGGATTCACCATGTTGGCCAGGCTGGTTTTGAATTCCTGACCTCATGTTGCAGCCATCTCGGCCTCCCAAAGTGTTGGGATTACAGGCATGAGCCACCGCAGCCGACCAGGATTTAACCTTTTTATCTTCAGCTGAATGAGAGCACTAGAGTTCAGAGCTCGACCTCAGTAAGGTTTGACTACCTTCCCTTCATATATGGCCCTTGGACCTCTTCTGTGCCCAGCCCTAGAGTCTTTAAAAATCATCTACACATGCTGGTAACTCATTGTGCCTGAAGATGCCTCCCCATGTAGACTCCTACGCTTATTAACCTTTCTGACATCTCCCTTTGCTTCTCCAAGCACCTTCTCACGCCTCCCGACTTCCCAAATCTGGAGGCTCCAGCCCATCTTCTCTATCTTGGCAAATGGTCCCACAATCAACAGTGTTCAGACCTACAGGCTTCGGTTATTCTTGATGCCTCTTTCCTGTGTAAACCAAAAAGTGCCTGAGGCAGGTCTCAGTTTAGTAATGTTAAGGATGTGCCTAGAAAAACACAAAATCACAGAAACAGTTTATAGTCTGTACCTTTCTCCAAAGAGGATGGTGAGGGCTTCGACATTTAAAAGAGAAAAGTAGGCCGGACACAGTGGCCCACGCCTGTAATCCCCGCACTTTGGGAGGCCGAGGCAGGCAGATCACAAGGTCAGGAGTTTGAGACCAGCCTGGCCAACACGGTTAAACTCCGTCTCTACTAAAAATACAAAAATCAGCCAGGGGTGATGGCGCACACCTGTAATCCCAGCTACTAGGGAGGCTGAGGCAGGAGAATTACTTGAATCCGGGAGGTGGAGGCTGCAGTGAGCCAAGACCTCACCATTGCACTCAGGTCTGGGCGACAGAGCAAGATTCCAACTCAAAAAGAAAAAAAAAAAAGAAAGAAAAGTAGGTTGAAGGAGAAAGGAGGAGAGCAAAGTAATCACGTGTTCCAAGAGAAAAGGAGCAGCTCGGAAAATAGTCAATTATGTATTTCCATAAATCGGCACTTCAGGTGAAAGGAGTTCAGCCGAGATACTTAACCTTTTATTTGTAGCTATCTGCTTAAGAACAAAAGGAAAAGCAAAGGCAGCTTCTTGATGACTCGGCTTTCCGCGTAGCTTCTTCCTTTTGGCACAGCACATTTGGGTCCGAGTTTCCATCTTCCTTTCGGCCTCCCATCCCCAACCCTTCGGCAAGTCTATCCTGAACCGCGCAGTCCCCACCACCCTCACGGCCCCGCTCCGCCCAGTCACCTTTCCCTTCCAGGTAACAGCAGCAATGAGCCCCCACGCGGGGCGGGGCGGGGCGGGGCGGGGCGGGGCGGGGCGGGGCGGGGCGGGCCACCCGCGTCCGCACACGAGGGTGGGGCCTCAGCATGCGGAGCGCCTCACTTCTTCCCCGTCAACACACGAAGCCCCCGGAGGCTTCCTCCAGCCACAGCCCCGAGAAGCCCCAGCGCTGTGAGCGCCCGCACCCTGCTTCTCTCCCGCCGCTGCCCGGCGGTGCCCCCGAATCCAGCCATCAGCACGGGCCCGGAGCCCTCCCGCCGCGCGCACCCCGACCCGCCCAGCTCACTGCCTCACCCGGAAAACGCCCGAGCAGGTCCACCGGCCGACCCGCTCCCCCTCGGCACTCCGCTGTCCCGACTTCCACGTGCTCTCGAGGGGCTCGCCGGAGACCCTGACCTCTCCCGGGGCGCAACGCAGGCGGACTGCCGCCGGCTCAGCTGCCCCCCACCCTGGGCAGGTGCTTCCGGGGTGCTCCGGCGCCTCCCGGGCCAGCCGCGGCGGCCCCAGCCGAGGGGCCGCGCAGAAACAAAGGTAAACGGACGCGGGGCGCCGACCGGACCGCCCCGCATCGCGAGAGCGCGACGAGGTCCCCGCGGCCTCGCCGCGCCCCGACCCCGGGTCCCGCGCCCACCTCTCGGGTCTGCGCTCGGCGCCGCAGTGCTCGGCCTCCTCGGCGTCCTCGGGCCTCCAGCGCCGGCTGTCGGCTCTGCGCTTCCGTCCGAGGCTCCATCGCGCGTGGGACGGCGGGCTGCGGGGAGGGACGCGGTCGGCGTGGCTCGGCAGGTCCAGAACCGCCGCACACCCCCGGCCCCGCACGACCCCCACCCCGCGGGGCACGCGCTCGCTCGCCCCCTCGCAGCCCGACCTCACCTGGCGTCGCCGTCGCAGCGGCTCTGGTACCTGGGCGGGCTTCGCGGGCGGCAGGCCATGGCGGCACGGGCCGGGCGCGCAGGGTAGGGCAGGCCCGGGGCCGAGACAGCGAAGTGCGCCCGCGCCGGCGCTCACGGGCCCTCCGCGCCCCGCCCCCAACCGCCTTTATGTGGGCGCCAGGCCCCGCCCCCTCGGCCTCCCGCGCGCGCCGGGTCGGGCGAGACCATCGGGCCACGCCGCAGGGGTCCACTCGGCTGCGCGCGCCCCGGGGGCCGACTGAAGCTGGACCGAGGCCTTAGGATCGCGGGCCGCCGCAAGGCCCGACTGCCCGGCGCTCGGCTTGGGAGGCGGATGGGCGCTGCAGAATGCGGACAGCCCTGAGGAAAAGGTTGCCCCCCACCCCTGGCATTGAGGCGGCCGGCCCGCCGCGGGCCCCTGCGACGCAGATAGGTCGCGCCTTGGCGGGCGGGGCAGCTTTGGCGGGAGATTCCGCCGGGCGCAACGCGGAGCAGGTCGTGGGGGAAGGGCACGCGGCGTGTTTCTCGGCCTGGGTCGTGGCGCATCTCCCATTGGTCCCGGCCTGGGTGGAGCGCGTCTCCGATTGGTCCATACACAGGCGGGGGCGTGTCTCCGCGCTGGCGGGAACCGGGAACACGGAACCCGGAAGGCGCCGCCTCTGGCCGCTACTGGCTGCTCCCCATGGTCCCGTGGCCGCTGCGGGCCCCCTGCGCGCGGAGTATTGTTTTGAGCCGCTTAAAGTTTTGGAGTAACCTTTTAGGCAGCGATAGTTGGCCACTACACTGAGTCTTACCGGCACCGCTGCCCCGGTCGTTGGCCGCACACCGGCTAAACCGCTAGGTTCCGTTGCCGCCGCCTCCCTGCCTGCCTGGCGCCCCCATTCTCTGCCTGGAGTTGACCGGGCCTGACGCATCCCGAAGAATCCCTGGCCCAGCAGGGAGGCGCCACCGGGGCCGAGGCCCTGCTGATCCGCACCGTCGCGTCCCGCTTCCCCGCCGTCACGGTTGCAGCTGACGGCCCCGCGGATCTGGCCAAAGAGAACCCCAGCAGGGTTCACACACACCTGGGAACAGGTTCCCACAGATTCCTGCTGGGGAAAACGTGAGGGATGCAGGGCAGAGTGGAACCAGCCAAAAGAAAGGGCGGTGGGGGCAGGTCCAGGAGGCTGAGCCCCAGGGATGCTTGGGATCCCTCCAAGGCCCAACACCTCTGGCAGGGCGCAGCTTTTGCACCTGCTGCCCTCAGAACTGTGCCTTTGGTGCGCCCACCGCCCCCCTTCTTTTGAACTGGAAAGTTCGTCCTCGGACTAGGACAGAACACCCTGTCCCTTGCCTCCCCCGGCATCCCATAACCCTCAACACTGTAAAGTAAAAATCCTAAGCCCCCAACAACTGAATGGACTCCACTATGGCCAAGGGGACACCAGTGGCAATGAGATACCAGATTATGAGTAGCACCTAAGGTCATGCCGGGCAAGGGTTAGGTCACACACCCTACACTTAAACTGTATTCTGCCACTCCGTTTTTTTTTTTTTTCTTTTTGAGAGAGTCTAGCTCTGTTGCCCAGGCTGGAGTGCAGTGGCATGAACTCGGCTCGCTGCAATCTCTGCCTCCCAGTTCAAGTGATTCTCCTACCTCAGCCTCCCAAGTAGCTGGGATTACAGCCATGCACCACCATACCGGGTTAATGTTTTGTATTTTTAGTAGAAACGGGGTTTCTCCATGTTGGTCAGGCTGGTCTCAAACTCCCGACCTCAGGTAATGTGCCCACCTCAGCTTCCCAAAGTGCTGGGATTACAAGTGTGAGCCAGCGCGCCCAGCCCGTTATTCTTTCTCTAATAGCTCAACAAACACCAGCCTTGAGCAGTACCTGACAGCCTGGCTAATGTGGTGAAACCCTGTCTCTACTGAAAATACAAGCATTAGCCGGGTGTGGTGGTGCATACCTGTAATCCCAGCTACTCAGGAGGCTAAGGCGAAGAATCACTTGAGCCCGATAGGCAGAGGTTGCACTGAGTTGGGATCAGGCCATGGCACTGAAGCCTGGGCGACAGAGCAAGACTCTGTCTCAAAAAAAAAAGCAGTGCCTGGTATTTTGTGCATGCAAAAGAATACCAGTGAAAGCACCACACTGGAAAGAATCTGAAGCCACTCAGCACAGAAAACCCAAGTCCACTGGTCATATCTTTCAACAGGGTTAGGTATACTATTTCCCCAAAAACCATTCCGTGGGTCGAGAAGCAGAATGGGAAACAGCGGCCAGCATTCACCGTTCCAGTTGCTGGGGTGCTCCCCTGCGGGCCCAGTGCTGTCGGGAACGCCGGGTGTTTGGCTGGCAATTCCTGGGCCACCCTGATACACAGTGAGGTCAGAGACAGCCTGGCGTTCCTACAGACGCAGCTGCAAGCGCAAGTCAACCCAAAGGGCTAGTCACTCCTCGGCCACCCACATGTCCCCACATCACATCCTGAATCTGGAAGCGGCTACAGCGGCAACCACACAGTGACGTCCCCCCAGGATGTATCTCTGCAAGAGATCTTGGACCTGCAGGGATCAATCGGTCAGTGCCCCTGCCGCCCTGCTTCTGCAGATGACCCTGGGTGGAGGTTCCCAAGACCCCCGAGTCCCCAACTAGGAATCAGGGGAAGGTTCCTGCTGCACCTGCCTCCCAACCAATGGGCTTTTCCTCCTTATGCTGAACAAAGCAGGGCACGCGCACAATTCCACCTCTAAGTTGGCTCTCCACCACCCCCAGGCCACTCTCTACTACAAAAGCATGGTTTTAGTATCAGGCCACACATAACACGATGTATCACTTCAAACCAAATTTTATTAAATACACTGTCATTTGGCTACAATAGGTTTGTCTTTATAAAACTAACTTCTTTTGTAGTAAAAACAACCCCAACCCGCTGACCCTCTTTGGCAGCCCTTAAAACTCAGAACCACAGCTAGGTCTGGCTCCTGGCCACGGCCCCTGCTGCCTTTACCTTCTGAGTGCCTCAGGAAGCCTCCCAGTCCTGGGGGTCAGGCCACCTGAGTCCATCACTGCTGCTGGAATCAGCCACGCCCAGGGCCGAAGGTGTGAGAGCCACTCCAGTAGTCAGGGCTGTGCCCTGGAGCCTGGACAAAGCCTCCGCCTCCGCCTCCGCCCATCAGGAACCAGGCAAGACCGCTCACCAGAGCTTCAACCACAGCAAGCGTGCATACCCTTCTGAACCCGGTAGGCCCTAGTGGAGTGGGCAGCCTGTGCAGGATGCCCTGTGGGCTTGTGTTCTGGATGTCACTGTGACACTTTGGTCCTCGGCTCAAACCCCACCCCATCCAGGAGTCTGAGGCCTCTGCCTTCCCTGGACTTCTGGGAGCAGCAGAAGGCACCAAGGACAGGGTGAGAAACCCTGAGGAGACAGTTCCACTAATGAGGGCACTCTGGCCTGGCCTGCCACGCCACCCAGGAACGGCCCCCCAATGCCAAAGCCACCAGGAAGCCCCAGGGCTACTCCCACACCGGAGCCGTGCCCTGTTCTCCACCCCATCCTCGGAACATACCCAGGGCTCTCCAGGCAGCCAGGGGCAGCTCCAGGACAGGGCGGGAGAAAGCTGATCTGGGTCTGGCACGTAAATGAGGGTGGGTTTGCTCCAGAGAATTAAGGCAAGTGGCCCAGGTGAGGACCACTGGAGCAGACCCGGGGTCTCCAGGAAATGGCCTCGGGGCAAATGCTGTGTTGTGTGTGTGTGTGCAGTACTTGCCCCTACCTGCAGGAAGGGACGGGAGGGAGGCAAAGAGGAGGTGCCAAGGACTTGTCCCCTGGCTGCTGAGCAGGGTGGGGTGTGTTCATGAGGATTGCTTTTAACCAAAAGTCCTCAGCCTTCTGCAGACCCAGGGCAGAGGCGAGTTGCTACAGATCAAGTGCTTTAGGTAGAGCCCTTTGCCAACTCAGAGGCCCAGCCACCCCCTCCCCACCCTGTGGCTGGGGGAACACAGAGTCACCAGGATCCTCAAGCCCCAGCCCACTCAGCGTATGGTGCACACATCCAGGATACAGAAGTGTGCATGGCAGGTGGGGCAGGGCACGCGGCTGGCCAGCCAGGTGTCGGGACGTAGGGGGTCCTGGCGGCTGGCAAACCACCTGCCCATGCAAGTGAGGCACCACATGGGGCGGCAGTAGCACTGCTGGCACTCGCCCACCGCCGCCTCCTGGCAGGTCTTCACCAGCTTCACGCTGGCACGCGTCTGCATGCAGCCTATGCAGGCCTCCAGCTCCTGCGGGCAGACAGAGCATCACAGGATCCCAAGCAGACGCCCATGGGCACCCACCCATCCGCCCAGCCCTGGCCCCTACCTGGCTGCTGGGCACTGAGTAGGCAGGGTTGACCTCTACCAGGGAGGCAAATGTCTCCAGGAACAGGTCGCCCAGGCTCTGGTGGATGACCACATGGGCCGCACTGCGGATGGGTGCCCGGAGCTTCTCACACAGCTCCCCATACTCAGTGGAGTTCAGCCTGAAGGGAGGAGAGCTGTTGGGCCCTCTGCAGGGCAAAGGGGGAAGGGAGATGGAGGCTGCGCCCCCCCAAGGAATGACAAGGCAGCTGTTGCACCAGGACCAACCAGGAGAGACGGCCTTAAGGCCAGAGCCCAGGGACCCAGTGCCAGATGGCCCAGCCTGGGCAGGGAGCAGACCACGGAGCAAGGCAGCTGTCCAGTCTGCGGGCTGCACTGTCCCAAGTGCTCCCCAAGAATCTGGGGGAGATGCCTCCGGGGAGAGTGGAAGGGAAGACCAAGAGGGCAGGGGGGCCTGAGGGAGGGCCATGCAGGAGGGCTCGGTGACTGGTGTCACACAGGCCCAGGAGTGCTGAGTCCACACCCGCTAGGCCAGCACCTCCCAGGTGTCGTGGTGCCAGAGCCTGGCTCTGGCCTGTCGTGTCCCCTCTGCACCCCTCCACAGCCGCTCCGGCACCACACTCTTACCGGATGTCAAAGGCCTGTACTGCAGGGTTGGCACTGGCCACTCGGATGGTGAGGAGCTGCACAGGCAGGCTGGAGTCTGGCGAGAGCTCGTGCTGTCGGGACTCTGTCACAGTCAGGTGCACATCCTGCTGCTGCGCCACATGCACTCGGTAGGTGGTCACCTTCATCACCCACGTGTCTGTCACAATCACACGGGCACCCAGTGCGCCAGTGGCAAACTTGTCAATCCTCCGGAACTCGGTGTTGACGGAGGTGGCAACAGCCTGCCAGCCAGATTGTGGGAGGGCGTAGAGCGCCAGGGCGCGGGCCAGTGGGTGGCAGGCCCACCGGTCACGGGACCAGTAGTAGATCAGGATGCAGGTGACGGAGGGGAGGGTCACAGCCAGCAACAGGAAGAGCCGCCAGGCCTCAGGGGTCTGGCTGGGGGAGTGGAGCCGCTTTTCTGAAGCTGCGAGGCCCATGCCCACATAGTAGCCTGCAAAGGACAGGGCGAGCCTCAGGGGAATGTCGGGGGCCAAGCCACTGTCCACACCCCCACAGCAAGCCCATCCAAGGGCCACCGTGCAACCCTCTCTCGTCCCCAGCCCTGGGCCTGACCCTCTGCCCGGGTTCCAGGGCCTGGTCAGCTCCCCAGGTGAGTGCGCTTTACCCACAGAGAACTTGCCCAGCCAGCCTGCTCTGTCCCTGCCCGTGGCAATGGCGGGGTATGTTAGGGGGAAAGGTTTCTAATTTGCTGCTTTAGGTTCACACAATATGTAAGTACTGAAAAACTACAAAAGCCTTTCTAGAAAGGAAGAAATAAACACAACAATCAGTTGTCCTCATGCAGACCTGACCCCTGGCCTGCTGGGACCTTGGTCTCTCAACCCCGCTCCCTCTGACGAGGCTGAGAAACATGGCCCATCCCAGACTGAGAGGCTGTGTGCGAGAAGGAAGCAAGTGTCAAAGAATGAGGGGCACGTCCAGGACACGGAGTCTGCTTCAGGGCCCTGCTGGCTGAATCGGGGACAATTTGAAGGTCGAAATGAGCGCTGGCGCTGGTGAGGAGCTGCAGCAGCAGGTTCCCCTTGGGAAATCACAATAGTCCACATCTGGAGTAGGCCCGGTCGCTGTTTCAAGGTAACGTGATATATAACGGTAGGTAACTAATGCCTAACAAAGCTTGAAAACTTTCCAACTAAGTTAAAAATAAAAGGAGCTTGATATCAAGGTGAGGCCAGTTGGGCTGTCTGCTCCAGGTGGGGCCACCATGAGTCACTTGTGGTCCCTCGTTGGTGAAGTGGGGCGCCCGGTCCCTCAAAGGCCTCTGAGGAGGGTGCAGCTGGAAGGACTACAGAAACCCACCCAGTACCCTTGAGTGGCCCACTCAGCCCCATCCATCTCTCAGGTGGGCCCCCAGCCCATCCTCTCCATGAGGCAGGCCTGGGCGCCTCCACCCCACACCTGCCTCCAGCTCTCCTGGGCCCAGGCAGCTGCATCCTCACACCAGGATCAACAGTCACCCCCTTGTGTCCCCAGAGCGGCAGACCTGGCCGGCCACTGGCCACCTGTTCTCCCAGAGCTGCGTCTGCCCGTGTCCTCCTTGGAATCCCCCTCCAGCCTCTGCTCCCCCGACCTCCCACCTTTCCATCATCCAACCTGCTGAGAGGGGGACCTTCTAGAGGCCGAGCTGGCACCTGTCGGGACTTTTGTCAGTCAGGTGCAACCTGGGCCCAGCCCAGCAATGCCCCAGACAACTCTGAGCCTCCCAGCTGCACACAGAGGCCCTCCCTGGCCTCTGACCCTGGGGTGCCCCCAAACTGGAATTGCCTCCAAATCTGCCTCTTCTCCCAACACCCACTTTCCAAGGCCTAGAGCAGTGCCACCCTCAACACAGCCTCTCCGACCCCTTCTGTTGGAATCAATCAACAGTTTCCTTCTCCTCCTGGCCACTGCCCCCAACCACGATAAGCAAAGGCGGCTCGGTCTTGTGACCCCCAGGGGTGCGACGGTCCAGGACTTGAGGCCAGGTGGACCGGAGTATCACCTGCCCAAGGTTGTGAACTTGGGCTCCGGTCACCTGCAAGCCAGCGCCAGCGGCGCCCCTAAGCGCGCTCAGCCGACGCCGCGGTCCCTCTGGACCGGGGTACTGGTGCCTTTCGCCAGCTGCGCCCAGGCGCTTTCGGGGCCTCGGGGAGCCGCCGGAGGCCTCCTCCCGGCCTCCTAACAAGCCCTGCGCGGGAGAGGACGCGGCCGGCCGGCGCGGGCAGCCTCACCGAGCGGCAGCAGCGAGTGGCACAGCAGCGTGGCGGCCGTGCGGCGCAGGTGGAAGGGCACGAAGGCGGCGTCCTCGCTGCCCAGCCAGCCCGACAGCAGGTTCTGCACCGTGAGCCCCGCCGCGTGGAACTCGTTGGGCGTGAACACGAAGCACACGGCGAAGACCAGATAGGCGAGAGTGAAGGTCACCTCGGGGCTGTCCATCGCGCTGCCGCCGGGACGCTGCCCGGCGAGGCCACCGCCCCCGACGCAGGGAAGAGGCCACTGCGCCGGGTCCCGGGCCTGTCGGTTGCGGCAATCGCCGCCCGACCGCCCGAAAGGCACTGCAGGAGACGGAGTCCCGCTGCCCGGCCGCCCGCGGGGCGCTCTGGGAGATGGAGTCCGGTCGCCCGCAGGGCACTCTGGGAGATGCAGTCCCAGTGAGGGTGCGGCCTCTCTTCAGGGCCGGCCCTGGAGGCGGCGCCGCACCTGGTCCCAATGCACAGCTGAGGAAACTTAGGCCTGAGCGAGCGGCTTTCAAGCCCTGGCCATGACGCCCCGCCCAGTAGCGTACGCTGCAGAGCCCGAGGTTCACAGGGCGACTGCGAGCTTGCGGTCCCAGCTTCAGATGCTCCTAACTCGCCCTCCACTCCGGAACCGAAACCGTCGGCGCACGAGGGGGCGGGGCCGGCGAGGCACGGCTCCTATTGGGCGTCCGCGCTGCTGCGGTCCCGCCCCCGGCCGCGTGCTGATTGGCTGCGTAGAGGCAACCGTCCGCGTTTGAAACTCGGGCGCGCTGGCGGCCACCGAAGGCTGCGGCAGCCAGACTCAGTCCCCGGCGCGGAGCAGGCGCGGACCCCTCCTTCCTGGCGGCGGCGGCGCGGGCTCAGAGCCCGGCAACGGGCAGGCGGGCAGGTAGGCGAGCGGCCATACGGCGCTGGGAAGCTGGGATTCCAGGGCCGGGGGCCGCGAGGCTGTCCCGCCCCGCCCTCGGCCCTCGCCCTCCCGCACTCCCGCCCTCGCCGCCGCTTTCCCCGGGAAGCGTCCCCCTGGGCTCCTCCCGGGGCCGCTGCCGGAGCCCGTCCTGCGCCCTGTTGGGGGACCCAGCCCTGGACTGACTGCCCCTGGACGGTGGCCGGGGGAGACTGGGGCGGGGCTGGGCCGAGCCCGACGGCAGAGCGAGCGCCCCGAGGTCCTTTGTTCTCCTCGACCCTCTCCTGCCTCTCGGCCGCGCACTCTGGCTCTTTGTTGGCTCCCAGCTCGCGGAGCCCCTCGTTGTTTTTTGGTCCCTTCCGGCCCCCGTCCTGGGGCCAGCTCCAGCTGGGCCACCTGCGGTCGGCACCTGGGCCCCGACCGCTTCCCCGCAGCCGCAGCCCTCTGTGCTCCGGCGTGGAATGAAAGCACCAGCCTGGAGCCGGTCCCTTGTCTGCCCAGAGCCCCCCGTGGCTCCATAGTTAGTAAAAGCCCCGCCTGACCGAGGCTGGGCCTGCTGCTCTCCCGCGCTCCTCCAGGCCGTCGAAAGGCTTCCTCCGAGTCACTTTCTCCCTGAGTTCCAGGCTTGTGGGTCCCCCAGCGATCCGGCACCCCTTCCCCTGCCCTGTACCCAGTTGTTCAGGCCAAAAACCTAAGCGTCCTCTGGAAGTCCCATTCGTGCCATTGGCCAGGCTCGGGTCTGGTCTGGCCTCTCCTCCTCGGGCTGCAGAAGCCTGTGGTTTCCTTGCTTCCCTCCCCACCCACACAGAGCACCACAGAGGGCTTCTCAAGCCACAGCACCGACCTGCCCCGGCTGCCCCTCCTTCTCCAGGACCCTCCCCACCTTTGCTTTTCAAATCACAGCCTCCCAGGTGTCAGTCATCACCAGGTGCCCGTGGGGTCCCTGCTCAGGTCGACACTCAGTTCTCTCTGGCAGCCTTTCTGCCTACGTTTTCTCCTAGTCTGGGAACGCTGTAGGCAGAAAGGGTGGCAGGTGTGTGGGTGCCCGGCATGAGGTCCTGGAAGCTGGGCCTGGCCGGAGGCCTGACGCAGGTACTTGTTGGCACCTGCTGCTGAGCTCTGGACTTATCTTATCCACGCGCCTCTCCAAGCTCCTCTTCTGGGCCTTCACCCCCTCAGCCTGGTCTGATCCTGCTTTTCTGCCCTCTGCTGCCTGGTGGTGCCTCACGCCGCATGCAGAGGCCTGTGGGGAGACCACGGCTTCCTCTGGATCTTCTGGATTTCTTATAGGCCAGGACTTTCCTGTTTCCTGACCTGTGCCTAATGAAGTAATATGGCAGTAGAGGTTCCGCGAGCTTGGTTTTTCTTTCTTACCGTCTCAGCCTGAAGGCCCTTTAGCTCTTGGTCCCAGGAGGCAGCAGTGCTGCCATGACTTTCCCTGCCATACTGGAGAGTGAGTCTCAGTCTGAGGCTTTCTCAGCCTCACTTGGCACAGGACACCTGGGGGAGGTATCACCTCCAGAGTGATGAGCATGCCTGCGAAGGGGCGTTGTGCCCCCACAGCACTGCACGGCAGCTGGCATATCTGTCCGGAGAACGTGGTAGTGTTGTTCTCACACTGACATGAACATGTTCTGCTTTTCCAGAATGAGTCTGCAAGTCTTAAACAACAAAAATGTCAGCGGTGAGAAAAGTACAGAAAACTGCGACTTCCTGTTTTCGCCACTGGAAGTTACCGGAAGATCGTCTGTTCTTTGTGAGTCACAGAAAGAAAATGTGCCACCCAAGAACCTGGCCAAAGCTATGAAGGTAAGTGTGACCTCTACCATGTGTGGCTGGCCAGGTCGCCCTAGGGCCTGCTTTCCTGGTGACCTCTGAGCTGCCGGACACTGCCGGTGTGGCTGTGACAGCTGAACGAACAAACAGGTGCCCTCCCCCTTACTCCCCACAGGTGACTTTTCAGACGCCTCTGCGGGATCCACAGACACAGAGGATTCTAAGTCCTGGCATGGCCAGCAAACTCGAGGCTCCTTTGGCTCAGGGTGACACCCTGGGACTGGAAAACTCTCACCCGGGATGGACACAGAAGAAGTAAGTGTTGGCACTTCTGGGTGTAGTGCAGTTCACTGCTCTGTCCGATGGCTCTTGCAGGCACACCTTGTCCCGTTGTCCAGTCTTGGCCGGATTTCTTCTGAAATCTATGGAGTGTGTGCAGCATGTGGCCAGTTCACTAACAGAAAAGTTGATCATCAAATACTTGGAATAAGTTTTAACTTCCCTTTTCTTTTCTTTTTTTGAGACGGAGTTTTGCTCTTGTCACCCAGACTGGAGTGCAGTGGCGTGATCTCTGCTTACTGCAACCTCCATCTCCTGGGTTCAAGTGATTCTCCTTCCCCAGCCTCCCCAGTAGCTGGGATCACAGGCACCCACCACACCAGGCTAATTTGTATGGTTTTTTGTGTGTTTTCTTTTGTTGTTGTTTTGTGGTATTTTTTTGTTTGTTTGTTTGTTTGTTTTGAGACAGAGTCTCATTTTGTTGCCCAGGCTGGAGTGCAGTGGCACGATCTCAGCTCACTGCAACCTCTACCTCCCGGGTTCAAGAGATTCTTCTGCCTCAGCCTGAGTAATTGGGACTACAGGCGCACACAACCACGCCTGGCTAAGTTTTGTATTTTTAGTAGAGATGGGGTTTCACCATGTTGGCCAGGCTGGTCTTGAATCCTGACCTCAGGTGATCCACCTGCCTTGGCCTCCCAGCGCTGGGATTACAGGTGTGAGCCGTCCGCCCAGCCCGTACTTTACATGTTTGTTGTCCCTCTGCCAACTGATTGGCCTCGATCTTTGCCTGTGTAATCTGATGAAACGCCTTGACTCCATCTCCAGGAAGGGCGTTCTATAGTTTCATTTCTCTTGAATTCCATGCACCTTAGCCCTTGGAAAGAACAGACAGACTTGTGGGCAAAGAAACCACGTTGTGTGATCTGCCAGTCAGTCTGCATGGTCAGGGGGATCTGCTAGGTGCTGGGTGTCAGACGAGGCCTGGCAGTCTGCTGTCCCACCTGGCGCTTACCTGCAAGCAAATGGCGGCGGCTTCTGTGTGTGCCTGGAAAGGGAGGAGCCTGGAGGCAGCTCTTGACCCTGCAGCTGAACTCGTCTGTCTGGGCAACTGGGAATACCTCATCTGCATCCAGGCTGGGAAGGGACCCCAGAGGCATGATTTTCTGCGGGCTTTTTGCTGCTGTAAGCATTTAAAACTGTTGCTGCTGTTTTGCAATGGGGTCTTGCTCTGTCCCCCAGGCTGGAGTGCCGTGGCAGCGTCTCAGCTCACTCTAGTCTCAGCTTCCTGGGCCCAAGCAGTCCTCCCCCCTTGGCCTCCTAAGTGTGTGGCACTACAGTTCTGAGCCACCATACCCGGCCAAGTTTTAATTTTAATTTTCCATTTTTTAAGACGGAGTTTCACTCTTTTGCCCAGGCTGGAGTGCAGTGGTGCGTTCTTAGCTCACTGAAACCTCCGCCTCCCGGGTTCAAGCCATTCCCCTGCCTCAGCCTCCCAAGTAGCTGGGATTACAAGTATGTGCCACCGCGCCCGGCTAATTTTTTGTATTTTTATTAGAGACGGGGTTTCTCTATGTTGGTCAGGCTGATTTTGAACTCCAGACCTCAGGTGATCCACTGGCCCCCGCCTCCCAAAGTGCTGGGATTACAGGCATGAGCCACCACGCCCAGCTGGCCCAAAACTTTAAAACAGATTTTAGGGCTGGTCTGAGTGCAGTGGTGTTTGCAACTAATTAATCACAACTAGTTACAGATTTCTTTGTTCCTTTTCCACTTCCACTGCTTCACTTTAAAAATATATATACATAAAATATATATATTTTTAATGTATAAATATAAAATAGATTTTAGATGTGCACAGAAAAGCATAAGGAACAGAATACCACTAATGCTTATCACCACCTAAGTGAGGTAAAATGTCACCAATAATTGCAGGCAGCCTTTCCTGCATCCTTTTCTGGGCCCTGGGTCTGTCTCCTCTCCAGCCTGAATCTGCAGTTTTTTCCATGTCTCCTTGATACTTTTCAGCTTTGTTTTTTGCCCTTTTGAAATTTGGTCAAACAAGGTGAGAATGAATCCTACACTGATTTACTACAACCCCAAGGAGGAAGGGAGACCCAGCAGCAGAGAAGTTGCCTCCCTGCTGCCATGAATCTGACCCGTCCCTGGGCTGAGGATGCCCTTGCTTCTGCCCTATGGCTTCCAGGCCACCCAGCAGCCCGTGCAGGGCAGAGGGTGTGGAGGAGCTAGGAGAGGCTTGGGAGAGCGGCCTTGAGGGGCTCCAGCTAGAGTGACTCTAGGCTTGTGGCTGGGACTTCGGTGTCCTGCCATATGGCTGTCATCTCCTTTCTGAAACTCTGCTGAGGCCCAGGTGGTGGTGGTTGTAGTGCTCCCACGTCAGTGGGATGAGACCAGGAAGAGCCGCTGGGCGTAGCTGCCCACGTATCATTTTGAGACAGCTGAGTGGCCTTGGAGGGTCAGGTGGTCCAGCTGGCAGCTGGGCAGGAGAGCAGTTGTGAGCAGTCTGGTAGGTCCCTCACCCTCAGTTTCTCAGTTTTGACATCTTCAAACTTAGAGAAGAGTTGGAAGAGAAGGGCAGGTAACATGCAGTGGTGCATGACCCTCCGTCTTCTGAGGGACCTGAAGGCTGGGGAGCAGGTAGTGCGGCATTCGTGTCCTCTGTGTTGAGGTCCAGCCCCAGCTGTCGCAGCAGCTGCCGCACGTGATAAGCAGCAGTGAGTGGCGCAGGGACGGTGGTCCTTGGGAAGAAGTTCTCTGCACCTAGGGGACTCCTCTGTAGCAGGCGGGTGCTGGGCCAGTGTGCCCACATCCCAGGGAGGCATTGCAGAGGCCATTCAGGCCTTTCTGTGCCTGAAGGTGGCATCCTGCACCTCAGCCTTGCCCTTCAGAGGTTTAACTGTCCCTGGCCACAGCACTGCCAGTCCCCGACTTGAAGGGGAAAGCAGATTAGTACAGAAAAACCTTTGTTCACCACACCCCTGCTGGCCATCCAGGTTGGGCATGTCCTTGGGTGAGGTGTAAGCCAGAGGACAGGGCTGACTGAGCGTGCTCATTTCTGCCTGTAGCTGTTTTCATGAGGACTAAAGTGTTACTGGAATGCTCTCAGGTCCCTTCGTGTTAGAATTCAGGGTCTTTAAGATGGTGCACACCCTTCAGTGATGAGGAGAAACACAGACGGAGATAATGATTTTGTGACTTCACAGGTCGACAGCAGGCTGGAGGCCATGCACAGAGGGCTGGGCACAGCTGAAAGCGTGGCAGGCAGCCTTGTCTGTTGAGGAGTAAGGTGGGGTCACTGGACACTGGTGGTCAGATGCTCGAATGGTCTTTTTACTGGAAGTGGTGGATGCTGGGCGCAGTGGCTCCCGCCTGTAATGCCAGCACTTTGGGAGGCTGAGGCAGGCGGATCACCTAAGGTCAGGAGTTTAAGAACAGACTGGCCAACATGGTGAAACTCCATCTCTAGTAAAAATACAAAAAAATTAGCTGGTAGTAAGGGCAGTCGCCTGTAATCCCAGCTGCTTGGGAGCCTGAAGCAGGAGAATTGCTTGAACCCTGGAGGTGGAGGTTGCAGTAAGCCAAGATCACACCACTGCACTCCAACCTGGGCAACAAGAGTGACACTTCGTCCCAAAAAAAAGTTTAAAAATGAAGGAAGTGGTGGGAAATTGGGGAGCAGTCTACCAGGTGGGAGAGATCCCTCCAAGCTTCTCTCTCTGGCATCAGCTTGAGGCAGTTGGGTGCAGTGTCCCACATCTGACCCTCAGGCAGCAGCTGTCCGGCCTCAGTGCTGCATCTGTGCTGCCGCACCTGGTACAGACCATGTGTGTGGTCGCAAGTGCTGTTTGGGTGGCAGAGGCTGCTGGAGGAGTCAGGGTCCAGCACCTGGCAGGGTGTGTGATGAGTACGGTTGAACAGACAGGCAGCCCAAAGGCACCCCTGCAATTTGGAACCCTGTGTCTAGCCACCCAGCCCTCTGGCAGGGGTCAGCAGGGAAGTCACGCAGCTGTGTCCAGCCATTCCACAGGGAGTGGTCCCTGGGAGGACAGGAGGGAACCACATTGAGGAACTGGGGTCAGAAGTGGAGAACTGGAAGCTGTCCTGAGGGTGACTCAGTCCTGCTTCTGGTGTGAGAGACTTAAACCTGTGTTCAAATTGCATGCCAAGGCCACCTAACCTCAGGGGTACTCACTGCTTCATGTGGACTCTGTTTTTAAAAGCCAACAGCTCATCAAGGCAGTGGATGCCAAAACTACTCATGGAATTATCCAGAAACCAGTGGAGGCTGACACCGACCCCCTGGGGGATGCAGGCCCAGCCTTTGGGGATGGCAGCTCCGGCGAACCTGGCCCAGGCGCCCTGGCTGGCCTGGACTGCTCAAGCTATCCCCAGAACCCAGGAAGTTCTGAAAACCAAATGGCGTCTCCAGGAAAACTGTCTGGCAGCCCTGAGCAAGCCTTGGAGGAAAACGTTAGTTCTTATTCCTTAGACAAGAGAATGACACCCACTTCTGAGCCCCTAGAAGACCCTCCCAGGACAGAGTCCCAGCATAGAGTGGAGCCTCCGCACAGAGCCGAGGAGGAATGCAGGCCTGGTGGGGTCTCTGCACCCACAGCAGTGGCCACTTGGCCTCCTGGTGTGATCCCTGAGGAAGCACGTGGAGGAGCGCCCCTGGGGGATCTGCCTGGCGAGGCCCCAGCCTGCCCCGTGAGTGTGGGCACCCCCATGCCAGCAGATGGCACGCAGACCCTTACCTGTGCACACACCTCTGCTCCTGAGAGCACAGCCCTGACCCTGAGTCCTTTGGAGAAAGCAGCTTCAGGTCAGATGGCCAGCTCCTTGAGGACTGGACCCATAAAACTTGAATTTGATTTCTCCGACGGCGCCACCAGCAATAGGGCACCCCCCCCAAAGAGACGGGGAGAGAGATCCAGCCTCAAGCCTCCCTTGAGGAGAGTGGCAGCAAGGCAGCAGCAGGCCCCGCGGGTGTCGGAAGAGGACAGTGGGAGCGGAGCGGGAGCGGAGCCCCCCGCGCTGGCTTCTCAGGGCTCTTGCCACCTCGACTGGGACAAGCCGGAGTACCCAAACTTCACACCATTCGGAGGTGGCACCAAGCCCGGTTGCAGTGAGGCCCAGCCCCTGGAAAGCCCCAAGACCAGGCTGGGCCGGCCAGCAGCTGAACCACGGAGTCCCACGGAGGAGCCAGGCTCCCATCTGAGCCAGTGAGTGTGGGATGGGGTGGGGAGCATGGCAGGGGCAGCTGCCCTGCCCCGTGTATGGTCCCCAACCTCAGGCCAGAGGCATCATCAGAGACTCCTTTGAGGCTGGGTGGGCTCCCCCTGAGGAGGGGCCTCTGGGCAAAAACAGGGCTCAGGTGCATCCAAGCTGAGGGGCACAGCTGCCGGGGCCCCGCTGAGGGTGCTTGGCCTTGCCTTGGCCTCCATGAGTCTTTAGCGCTCCTCGACTAAGGAGGGATCCAATAAGGGTGTGCTGAGGCCAGAAGCCAAATGCACCAACCCCAGACAGGACCCTATCCCCCAGTCACAGCCCCTCCTCCAATGAACTCGACTTGGGTACATCATTCCAACAGCTGGGCAGAGCCTGTTCCCGCCTGGGGTGGTGTCCCCTGCTCACTGGGGTCTTGGCCTCAGGTCTGCTGCCTCCTGGCCGAAGAGTTGCTCAGTGCGGGGTCGTCCTGCCCCGGCCTCCCCACCCGAAGCTTCTGTCGGTTTCATAGTAAAAGGGATGTGCTCATCCTGTGGTTCCCTCTGGCTGCGTTGCGCTGACTTCAGAGCTCCCTGCCTGCTTCTCCCAGAGCGGGCAGGTGTGTGTTTTCCTGCTGGAAAAAGGGTGGTGAGGCAGCTTAGTGGCTGGGTCCCCTGGGGCAGCCCCATGCCTGGTGCACACTAGCTGAGTGTTCCTGTGACCGGCACAGCAGTTCAGGGGAAGGCAGGTATAGGGGATGCCAGAGTTTATGTGGTGGGGGGGACAGGCGTCTGCCAACTCTGTCTCCCCAGGCAGCTGGTTTCAGCCTTAGCAGAGGACACACCTGTGGTGCAGTTGGCAGCTGAGACCCCAAGAGCAGAGAGCAAGGTAAGGGTGCCCATATGGGTGCCTGTGCGCCTGGCCTGCTTCTGGGGAAGAGCAGCAAGCAGTGGAAGGCCCCAGTGATCTTGGGTGGTGGGTGGGAAGTCCCGCTGCCCTCGCCCACAGGTCTACTTCCGCAGGCTTGTAGGAGAGGCAGAGCCACACCCTGGTACCTTGACCTCACTACACAGGGTGACTCTCGCTTTCCTCCAGGAGAGAGCCTCGAACGCTGCGGGCACCGCGCTTCCCACAGGCTGTCCAGACAGTGAGCCACTGCCCACCCATCAGCAGGGGCAGCCTGCCTTGGAGCTGGGAGAGGAGAGCTTCAGAGACCCCACTGAGGGTATGTTGCCTGGCATAGATGTCACGCGCATTGAGTCGCCTGTGTCATGAGCAGGTGGTCATTCCAGGCGGTTCCGTCCCCCGGCTTTGAATAACTCAAGCACAGACTTTTGGTTTCTCAAAAGTTAGGCACCATTAGGAGAACAGGACTGATGCCTTTAACATAAGAGACTTCTAGGATGGGCCGGGCGCGGTGGCTCAAGCCTGTAATCCCAGCACTTTGGGAGGCC
>NW_016107432.1:3618630-3620548 GCF_001604975.1 Cebus imitator
AAAAAAAAAAAAAAAAAAAGAGACTTCTAGGAATGGAAATTGTAGAGTCAGGAAAACGAGCAGAAAATGTGAACAAGGCAGTGCACGGGGGAGATACAAATGCAGAATCAACAACTGGGACCTTCTGATCATCAGAAATACTGCCTTTTTAAAATTTTTTATTTATTTATTTTTTTGAGACAGAGTCTTGCTCTGTCATCCAGGCTGGAGTGCAGTGGTGAAATCTTAGTTCACTGCAACCTCCACTTCCCAGGTTCAAGAGATTCTCCTGCTCAGCCTCCCGAGTAGCTGAGATTACAGGCACGTACCACCACATCTAGCTAATTTTTGTGTTTTTAGTAGAGACAGGGTTTCACCATTTCAGCCAGGCTGGTCCTCAGACTCCTGGCCTCAAGTGATCCACCCACCTTGGCCTCCCAAAGTGCTGGGATTGCAAGCATGAGCCACCCCACCCACCTCAGCCTCCCAAAGACATGGTGAAACCCCATCTCTACTAAAAATACAAACATTAGCTGGGGATTATATGACGTGTGCCTGTAATCCCAGCTACTTGGGAGACTGAGGCAAGCTAGAACCAGGGAGTCAGGTTGCAGTGATCCGAGATTGTGCCACTGCACTCCAGCCTGGCCACAGAGCAGGACTCCATCTCAAAAATCAATAAAATCTCAATTGGAGAGCCTAAAACCCAGGCACACACACCAGGCACAGTGGCTCAGCCCTGTAATCCCAGCACTTTGGGAGGCCAAGGTGGGCCTCCCTTGTGGGATCACAGGTCAAGAGATCAACACCGTCCTGGCCAACATGGTGAAACTGTCTCTACTAAAAACACAAAAATTGATCTAATACTAACGGTGGAGTGTTAAAAAAAACACACACATAAAAATTAGCTGGGTGTGGTGGTGTGCACCTGTAGTCCCAGCTATTTGGGAGGCTGAGGCAGGAGAGTCGCTTGAACCCGGGAGGTAGAGGTTGCAGTGAGCCAAGATCATTGCCACTGCACTCCAGCCTGGCAACAGAGCAAGACTCTATCTCAAAAAGAAAAGCCCCGGCACGCAGAAAACTGAAGTAGTATGTAGGGATAGTTGTGGGCCCCGCCCTGTGGGGATATTGGCTCAGCTGGGTTGGGCCTGCCACCCTCACGTGGGATCCCTGGAATCGCACAGCGTCGCCTTCCCTGTCCAGCATCACCCTCTGGGTGGTGTGTTTTCATGACCCAGCCTTGCTGGAGCAGGTGTTGGTGCTCCTGTCCTTGCTGTGGCTGCAGACTTCCCGTCATCTTTATCCATTCATTCATGGATTTGGTGGTTTTTGCCTCTTAGCTGTCAGGAGTAGCGCTGCCATGAACGTTCAGGTGTAAGTTCTGTGTGGACACGTACTTCCGTTTCTCCTGGGTAGGTAGTTAGAAGTGGAGTCGCTGGTCACGGGAACTCTGCTTGCCTCTCAGCTGCCACTCTGGTGGCTTAACAGAGTGGCCGCAGCGTTTCGAGTTCCACCGGCCATATAGGAGGGTCTGGTCTCCGCAGCCTTAGCAGTGCTGCATGTTGTGTCTTGTGGGTCCTAGACCTCCTCGTGGGTAGGAAGCAGGCCTAGTGGTGGTTTTAATCTGCGGTTTCCGCGTGGCTCACGACATCCAAGCATCTCTTTGCATGCTGTTGGATATCTTCTTTGAGAAAATGTCTGCTGAGATTCCTTGCCCATTGGGCCACTTATCTTTTCATTACTGAGTTTTAAGAAATAAATTCCTTTCACTTAAGAAATGAAGGAAGGGCCGGATGCGGTGGCTCACACCTGTAATCCCAGCACTTTGGGAGGCCGAGACGGGTGGATCACGAGGTCAAGAGATCGAGACCATCCTGGTCAACATGGTGAAACCCCGTCTCTACTAAAAACACAAAAATTAGCTGGGCATGGTGGCACA
>NW_016107432.1:3622823-3627603 GCF_001604975.1 Cebus imitator
TTAAACAGAGTTTTTCCCTCTGTTGCCCAGGCTGGAGTGCAGTGGCATAATCTCAGCTCACTGCAGCCTCCACCTCCCAGACTCAAGCAATTCTCCTGCCTCGGCCTCCTGAGTAGCTGGGACTACAGGCGTGTGCACCACCTCACCTAGCTAATTTTTGTATTTTTTGTGGAGATGGGGTTTTCCCTGTTGGACTCCTAGACTCAAGTGATCTGCCCGCCTCAGCCTCTGCCCTTAGGGGATTTTGTTGTTGTAGTTTTGCTTTTTTAAACGGAGTCTTGCTCTGTCACCAGGCTGGAGTGCAGTGGTGCAATCTCAGCTCACTGCAGCATCTGCCTCCTGGATTCAAGCAATTCCCCTGCCTCAGCCTTCCAAGCAGCTGGGGCTACAGGCGTGAGCCACCACACCCAGCCTAATTTTTGTATTTTTAATAGAGACAGGGTTTCACCATGTTGGTCAGGCTGGTCTTGAACTGCTGACCTCAGGTGATCTGCCCGCCTCGGCCTCCCAAAGTGCTGGGATTACAGGCGTGAGCCACTGCACCTGGCCCACTCTTAGGTTTTTTTAACCAAAGGTTATATTATCAAAAATTAAAAGATCTGTCTAGGGTAATCTTAAAGACTATAATTGTTTCAACCAGAGCAATTTTGCCGCCTCCTTCCCCTAGATGTTTTGGTTGTCATACCTGGGGTGCTGTTGGCAAGGAGTGGGTGGGGGCTGGGGGTGCCACATGGCACGCTGCAGTGCCCAAGACACACCTGCCAGTGAGCAGTCAGGCCCGGAACATGGACACCTCCGAGGTGGAAATCCTGCTGTGCTGCAGAGGGCCTCAGCGAGACCCTGCTAGCTGGAATGCTGCTTTATCCGATAAGGAACCATGGTCCTGCCTTGCTGAGTCCTGACAGAGACGCCAGCCCTTAGCTCTTGGGGGCCCTGGTGTGGGGCGGTGGCAGTGCCATGACTTGCACCCTCTCAGTTCTAGGCACAGGGGCAGAGGTGGATTACCTGGAGCAGTTTGGAGCTTCCTCGGTAGGTACTGGGCACCTCTGCGAAACCTCCCCTGCAGGGTGTACTGAGGGCAGCCCCGACAGCTCTTCACCCCGGAACATCCCTTGGTGCCCGTGTCCCCCCGGCTGTTGGGGGGACACGGGCCCTGACCCTTCTCCTGCTGCATCTCTAAGTGGTGTCCTATGGTCGTGGCCAGGCCCTCACCTGGTGCTTGCCTGGGATGAACTCTGACACCATGCTGCTGGGAATGCAGGGCCTCGGGCGGGGTCGCGGTGACCAGAGGTGGGAGTGTGTGTGACCTCCCTGGCCCTAGCCCTGACGTGTGTGCTAGAGGACGGCAGTCAGACCTGCTCAGTTGCCCTCTTGTCCCCAGTTTAAGGAGTCAGCCTTGAGGAAGCAGTCCTTATACCTCAAGTTCGACCCTCTCCTGAAGGACAGTCCTCAAAGACCAGGGCCCGTGGCCACAGAGACCAGCAGGTACGCAAGCCAGCCCTCCCCAGGCATGAAGCCTTGGGTGTAGGGGATGGGAGGCTGTTCCTCGGTATGCTGTCTGCAGAGGCTTCTAGACCGAGGGAGATGACCTGAACTAGAAAAGAGGCGTGCTGCGGAGTAGGCAGGGCGGCAAGCACAAAGCAGCAGCCTTGTGTGGCAGGGTCACATCAGCCCAGGGGGAGTGACAGCAGCCGACCCTCCAGTCACAGATGCTGCCTTGCTGGTTACAGCCATGTGCTAGGTGGATTAAAGAGCTAAACTTAAATTTTTTTAAAGTAGTTCCTCTAAAACAGGTCAGCAAACTATGACCTGTAGGCCAGACTTGGCCACTACCTGTTTGTGTAAATAAAGTTATTGGCACAGAACCATGCCCATTCCTTTGAAAATTGTGGCAACTTTCACACTACAAGGGCAGAACCAAGTAGTATGACAGAGGCCTAATACATGGCCTGGCGCAGTGGCTCACACCTGTAATCCCAGCACTTCTGGAGGCCGAAGCGGGCAGATCACAAGGTCAGGATTTCAAGACCAGCCCGGCCAACATGGTGAAACCCCATCTCTACTAAAAATACAAAAATTAGCTGAGCATGGTGATGGGCGCCTGTAGTCCCAGCTACTCAGGAGGCTGAGGCAGGAGAATTGCTTTAGCCTGGGGGCAGATGTTGCAGTGAGCCGAGATCACGCCATTGCTCTCCTGTCTGGGCGGCAGAGTGAGACCCTGTCTCAAACAAAAAGAAAGTGAGCCTGCAAGCTGTGAGGGCCCCCAGATGAGGCATCAGCAGCTCCGCTCAGCCTGCAGTGGGTAAGGAGGCATCGCAGCTCTCCAGAAGGATGATCCGCCTCGTGGGATGAGGACGTGAGGGAAGGGGGCTGGGGGCAGCAGAGAGGCAGGGCCTGCTGGATGTGGGCCTGCGTTTTCTACCACCATCCTGACTTGAGCAGTTTTAAACTAAAAAGCAAAGAGCCTGGTTAGCTTGTCCGCGTGGTCCTCTGTGTCCTACTCAACGCTGGGAGGGCCTGAGTGACCGAGGCTGCCTCTGCTTGGCGACAGCACACACGGTGTGGAGGAGCCTCCCTCAGGAAGTCCGCGGGAAGCCACGCTTGTGGAGTTGGATTTCTTGGGAGCACTGGATGCTCCGGTAAGTACTTCAGTCCCTCTTGAACCATCTTGTGGTCTGAGGAGGCAGATTGTTTTAAGGGCCTATATTTTTTTTCCTGGGGGTCTGGAGCCTGTGGCTCCGTCACTGGTCCATCACCGCACTGTCTGAGGCTCTTGGGCTTCGTGGGCCTTCCCTCCCTCGCGCCAGGTCAGAGGTATGAGAGGCGAGGGTGAAATGGGCTCATGGTTCATCCCCATCTCCCACAGGTGCCAGACCCACCCCCAGGTGTCACTGCGCCTGGCGGCCCACCCCTGTCCACTGGGCCTATAGTGGACCTGCTGCAGTACAGCCAGAAGGACCTGGACGCCGCGGTAAGGACACAGGTGGTGGCTGCTCCACAGAACCTGCAGGCCGCTCGGGCTTGGCCAACAGCAGGCACAGGTGGGGTCCAGTGGCCTGACCAGCTGTCCCTGCCATCCCCGCCCCTGCTGGTCGGGGTGGCATTGTGGAGAGCTGCTGGCCCCTGGCCTGTCACTGCTGCCCAGGTTGCTGAGGCTCCAAGCTTCCACCCAGTGTCCCCACAGCCAACTGCCCACTGGCTGCCTCCCCAGGGCTCTCCAGCCTGAGCGTGGCATTCACCTCTGGCAACCTCGCAGCAGTGAGTGTGGCTCTCACTGCTGTAAACCTGAGTGTTGCCCCTTCCTGCTGCCCTTCCACAAGTCCAGACACATCTCTGGGCAGCTTAGGAAGCTCCATCTCCACCTGCCCACATCTGAGGTTCCCTGCCCGTCTCCCTCCATCCTCCCACACATGCCAGGCTTCAGCCTGTCCTAACTCCAGGTCTAAGTTGTCCCCACGAGAGCTGTGGGCACCACTGTGAGCCAGATAGTCCCTGGGGAGGGTGGGACAGGGTGGCTCCGGACACCGGCTGCAGGGCTGGACACAAGCCCCCACATCTGAACCAGTGTCGGTCATAGCAACCTCAGGTGTCATTTCAGGGGCCTGTGATACAGTACTGACCTGGTTCCCCAACACCCCCTTCCTGGTGTCTGAGCCCATGCCATAACCCCAGAGCAGGCTTGAGGACCACAGTGTGGCCAGCCCTCCCCTCTGCAGGCCTGGGCTCCCCATGCAGGTAGCCCCTGCATGTAACTTGGACCCCTGGTACCCACCCCTGGGGGGTGGACGCAGGGACACACACCTGTTGGGCACCTGCTGGTTCCACCCAGGAGCACAGCCAGCAGCCCCATGCCTCCTGCCCCCTGGCAACCGGGCAATTGTGGAACAGGCAGCCTTGGCCTCAGTGGGGCTCCCAGGGTCCTGCTGGAAGGCCCACATGGAATTGTGGCTCTGGACATGGCTCCAGGGACCTCGGGGTGGGCTGGCCCCATTCTGTGGGGAGGTCCTAGGAGGGGTTGTCCAGCCCGCCTGCCTGCTGACTCAGGTGTGGCCTGAGCAGGTAAAGGCGACGCAGGAGGAGAACCAGGAGCTGAGGAGCAGGTGTGAGGAGCTCCACAGGAAGAACCTGGAGCTGGGGTAAGGAGGCCCTGCCTGCCCTGTCCCCACCCAGGCTGGGGTTTTGGGGGATCTGAGGCCATGGATGTGTCTGCTCTCCTCCCACAGGATGATCATGGACAGGTTCGAGGAGGCCACATACCAGGTCATGGGTAAGTGCCGGGCTGCCGAGGACATGAGGGGCTGCCTGCACCTCAGCCTGGCCCCACCCCGCACGCTGCCTAAGGCCCCACTCTCCTGAGGCCACTCTTCCTCACCCACGAGGCCCCTCAACATGGCCCAGCCATGGAACCACTGAGGCGAGCTGGGGGGAAGCTGGCAGTCAGTGCAGCTGGCGGATCCACAGAGCCAGCCCACCTCAGGCCCCGGAGCTGTGCAGATGCTGAGCTAGCGGCAGGGCTGGGGTGGGGGAAGATGCCATCACACCGAGGCCTTCCCCAAGCCACGCCAACCTCTCCATGCCACCCCATACCGGCTCACACCCGCTGTCCTCCTCTCTTCCTGGAGGCTCACACTCACCTCCCTCCTCCTCTCCTGGAGGCTCACACCACCTCCCTCCTCCTCTCCTGGAGGCTCACACCACCTCCCTCCTCTCCTGGAGGCTCACACCACCTCCCTCCTCCTCTCCTCCTGGAGGCTCACACCCACCTCCCTCCTCCTCTCCT
>NW_016107432.1:3628578-3629927 GCF_001604975.1 Cebus imitator
TCCTCTCCTGGAGGCTCACACCCACCTCCCTCCTCCTCTCCTGGAGGCTCACACCACCTCCCTCTTCCTCTCCTGGCACTGGAGCCCCTTGCTGCATTCCTGGGGCTGTCTTGGCACTTGCGTTTCTGTCACCTCCTCATCCTGAACATTTGCTTTTCGTTTCTCAAGAGGAGGTTCAGAAACAGAAGGAACTTGCCAAAGCTGACATCCAGAAAGTTCTAAAAGAAAAAGACCACCTGACTGCAGATCTGAACTCCATGGAGAAGTCCTTCTCTGACCTCTTCAAACGCTTTGAGAAACAGAAGGAGGTGATTGAGGGGTACCGCAAGGTAAGTCCCTGCCACCCGGTGTCTTCCCCGCAGAGGCTGGCGGGCTCACGGGCCAGGCCAGCAGGGCTGCCAGCTGCTGTCTTTGCACCTTCATCCTTGGCCAAGCCTCCCCTTGCCACTCGGGCCTGGGTGGCTTGTGAAGAGACAGGTGCAGGAGTCACAGCATAGCCAGTTTGCAAAGCACTGAGGGTTGCAGGAGGCCAGGCAAGAGGGAGGCCGTCTGAGCTCCTGCTGCTGTGCGAAGGATGACTTGGCTGTGACCAAGTGCCTGTGAGATTCGAGACTGCATGGGTGCACTGGGGCATGGGGCATCTTGGAAAGGGCGTCAAGCCTGGGCTGCTACAGCGTGACCTGGGGCATGTGGTATACAAGGCAGGAGGCCCACAGAAAGGTGGGCATGGCTGTGCCAGGCTACCCTCGTGTCCCGGCCACAGGCCTCTGAGTCCCCTCCGCCTTCTATGCTGGGCAAAGCCCACAGGCTTGCTGGAAGGAGGGATGTCTGGGCCAGCCATCTGCCCAGAGCAGACCTGGGAGGGGCCGCGAGGCCGCCAGACACTTCTGCCTGCAGCAGCAGAGCTGTAACAGAGGTGCTCACCGCCTGCCGTGCAGGAGCTGGGCCTGTGGGCACACCTGAAAGAAGGGCTGACACTGTGGCTGCAAGGGGTTGGGGATGCCAGATGGGGGCCCTGGGAGTCAGACTTGGCTAGAACAGGGGCCCTTGCGGCACCTGGCTGAGCCACACCTTCTCTCAGTTCTGATGTCAGGTAGGCCTCAGTGGCCAGGGCACAGCTGCCTAAGAGAAGCCTGAAGAATCTACAGAAGACCGTATCTTCCGCCTTAAATTGGTGCTACAGAGTTTTAAATTAGTGTCTGGCACAAAATAACCAAGTATGAAAGAAACAGGCAACACGATTGAAAATCAGAACCAGAGCCGGGCGCGGTGGCTCAAGCCTGTAATCCCAGCACTTTGGGAGGCCGAGGCGGGTGGATCACAAGGTCAAGAGATCGAGACCATCCTGG
>NW_016107432.1:3630272-3636446 GCF_001604975.1 Cebus imitator
TGTGCCTGTGGTCCCAGCGACTCAGGAGGCTGAGGTGGGAGGACCACTTGAGCCCAGGAGGTCGAGGCTGCAGTGAGCTGTGATTGTATCCCTTCACTCCAGCCTGGGCCATAGACCCAGACCCCCGTCTCTAAAATTAAAAAAAAAAATGTTTAGACCCACGGGATTCCCAGCCGCTGGAGCT
Source organism: Cebus imitator (assembly GCF_001604975.1). Taxonomy (NCBI): domain Eukaryota; kingdom Metazoa; phylum Chordata; class Mammalia; order Primates; family Cebidae; genus Cebus; species Cebus imitator. Next base: position 3,630,457 of record NW_016107432.1, read on the forward strand.
GGCAGCAGCAGAGTGCCCGCCGCAGCAGCGGGACCCCTCACGCGGTGCCACTGGCTTGAGGACACGGCAGCTCTGCTGGCCATCCCTCAGCTTGGGCTGTGGTCCGAGCTGCTGTCCTGGCCTCACCTCTCCCCGGGGCAGGCCTGTGCCTCCGTTCCCACCGGCCACCTCCCTACTTTCTCATGGAGGCTTCTTTGTACGCTTAACCCCATCATGGAGGACCCAGTGCAGACTCAGACTTGAAGGTAATCGTCTTCTGTGTTCAAGAGAGTATTGCCGTGCTCGCTTCGGCAGCACATATAAGAAAATTGGAACGATACAGAGAAGATTAGCATGGCCTCTGCGCAAGGATGACACGCAAATTCGTGAAGCGTTCCATATTTTTGTATTTTTAAAAAAAAAAAAGCATTGCCTCAGTAGAGACCTGGAAACTAGAAAAGAATCCACTTTGGGAGACCAAGATGGGCAGATTGCATGAGGTCAGGAGTTCAAGACTAGCCTGGCCAATACAGAAAATCCCTGTCCCTGTCTCTACTAAAAAGACAAAAGGCCAGGCACAGTGGCTCGCACCTGTAATCCCAGCACTTTGGGAGGCCAAGGCAGCTGGATCACCTGAGGTCAGGAGTTTCAGACCAGCCTCACCAATATGTTGAAACCCCATCCACTAAAATTGGGCCAGGTGTGGTGGCTCATGCCTGTGATCCCAGCACTTTGGGAGGCTGAGGTGAATGGGAGGTTAGGAGTTCAAGACCAGCCTCACCAATATGGTGAAATCCCACCTCTACTAAAAATACAAACATCAGCCAGGCATGGTGGCGTGCACCTGTAACCCCAGCTACTCAGGAGGCTGAGACAGGAGAATCGCTTGGACCCAAGAGGCAGAGGTTGCAGTGAGCCAAGATCATGCCATTGCACTCCAGCCTGGGCAACAGAGCAAAACTCTGTCTCAAATTAGCTAGGCATGGTGGCGCAGGCCTGTAGTCCCAGCTACTCCGAGGCTGAGGCAGGAGAATCGCTTGCACCCAGGAGGTGGAGGTCGCAGTGACCCAAGATCGTGCCACTTCACTCCAGCCTGGGTGAGTGTGTGACTCCATCTCAAAAAAAACAAAAAATACAGAAAGTAGAAAAGAACCAAATGGAAATTCCTAACAGGTACACAGTGAGCAATTCAGAGAGCACAGGTCGGAGGAGGGAAGCAGAGGGTAAGTTGGGGGCCAGCGTGGACAGCAGCCCAAGCCAGAGGGAGAGGCAGTGCTGTGGTGGGATGCTTGACCTGTGTACACCCAAGAGCTTCTGGTCGCCGCCTTCTGGAGAGATGCCGTTGAGAACTTTCCACCACAGAGGCACACAGGGCTGTGGGTTTAGGGGAGGCATGGCCTGCACAGGGCATCGTGGGCTGCGTGCTGGGTCAGGGCTCAGGGAGAGGCCATGGTGCTGAGGGTGCTCTTGGGAGATATGGCTGCAACAGAGGAGGGAGGCTGGGCTGTGAGGTTGCCACAGGCACTGCAGGAAGAGGGCAGGTGTGCTGAGCGAGCAAAGGCCACTTGGGGGCGAGGAACCCCAGGGCTGTGGGGAGCAGATGTGTCTGGGGACCATGTGGCTCTAGTCGGCCTCCCCTGCCTGCCCCCAAAGCACAGGGTTCAGCCCCAGAGGGAGACAGGCCAAGCGGTCAGTGGTCCTGGGTGCAGCTGCAAGGGTACCAGGGTTAGGCCTGGCATCTCTGAAACTCCAGAGGGGGTGAGCTGGGGACGTGTAGAGGGGATGTTTTCAAAAGGAAAACTGGAGGTGCTGCATCATGACTGATGACCCCCAGACACCGAGCCTGGGTGCTCGCAGATCGTGTGGTGCCCACAGCTAATGCCTGCCCCTTCCTAGAATGAAGAATCACTCAAGAAGTGTGTGGAGGATTACCTGGCGAGGATCACCCAGGCAGGCCAGAGGTACCAGGCCCTGAAGGCCCACGCCGAGGAGAAGCTGCAGCTGTGAGTGCTGGGCGAGGGCCCCCAGAGGGAGAGTGGGTGCCTGGGCCCCAGCTCAGCTTCTGCCCTGCCCCTGCCCCTGTTCCTCCAGGGCAAACGAGGAGATCGCCCAGGTTCGGAGCAAGGCCCAGGCGGAAGCGTTGGCCCTCCAGGCCAGCCTGAGGAAGGAGCAGATGCGGGTCCAGTCGCTAGAGAGGACCGTGGAGGAGAAGGTGGGTGGGGGAGCCCAGCCGACGGGGCCCTGTGGCAGCAGCTTCTGGAAGGCCCCTGGGCCTGCTGCTCCTTCCGAAACTCATCTTTCTCCTCCAGACTAAAGAGAATGAGGAGCTGACCAGGATCTGTGACGACCTCATCTCCAAGATGGCGAAGATCTGACCCAGAGCTGCAGCCCCTCCTGTCTGTGCGTCTATCCAGCTGTACTGTCCAATTCTCTTAGGTGTCATTTTCTTTTTTATGTCTTAAAACTCGATTGCTTTGAAAAGATGACTAAATAAAGTTTCCTTTCAATGTAAACTCTGAAGCTGCTCTGGTCTCAGTGAAGCAAAGGTTTCTCTGCTCTGGCCTGAGGCTGAGCCAACCCGCAGGGACAGCCAGTGGCTGGAGGGGGCTCAGGCCTGCCCAGTCTATCCCCGCCACCTTGGGTCAGCCACACGGTTCTGGCCTCAAGTACACCCATCAGTTAGATGGACTCGAGTTTTCATGTAAAACAGAAACCATGAACAGCCAAGTGTGTGTGATGGTGCTGATGCTGGTGCCGACATGGAGAGCCTCAGCCCCAGCTGGTTGAGCCCGACCTGGGTGTGGGTGTGGAGGGAGGCCCCTGCAGTGCAGCTGCTCAGCTGCCATCAGCGTCAGGGACGTGGCGGCTTCAGAGCAAAGCCAGCTTCCCTGAGGAAGACCTGTCTCCAGATAGCAGGGTTTCCTCCCCAAGTCCCAGCCCCATCTCCAGCAGCCCCTGCAGGTCTCACACGTGGGCCGGTACACTGGAGCTCAGGCCACTTCCAGGAGCCCTGGCAGAGCCTCCGCCCAGCTGGGGCATCCCAGGAACGCTGGGCACAGAGCTGAGAAATGCTGGCTGCCAGGTTCAGCCATGGCACCTAGGACCCCAGCACGAACCAGAGGGCCAGGGCCTCCTAGGGCTGGGCGGGACTGAGGGTGGCGCTGTAACCTCTTCCGGGGGCTGGTGCTGCTGCTGTGTCAGGAAAGCCATTTTTTCCCATCGGTGGAGAGTGGGGATCCCCACACAGAGGGACTGTGGCCTACACCCGGCTGCAGTCGTGTGCCCCCAGGAGTGTCTGAGCCTGGGGGTCACAGTCCCAGGACCTGTTCCCGAGGCTCTGTAAGCTGCCCCGTGGGCCTGGTGAGCAGCAGCCCAGGACTGGCCCTCAGGTGGGCGCAACAGCACGCCCAGCCACCGCCAGGGGTCACTGCCACCACGGACAATGCAGGGACCGGACCAGGTGAGTGACACCCTGGAGGGGTGGGGCCGGGGTGCTGGGAAGCCACGTGGACGGCCAGGGAGGCTGAGAAGTAGGTGGGGCTTCAGCCTGCGTGGCCACTGGGGTGTCCCCACGGGTGGGGAGGTGGGTCTGTTCTTTGCATATTTGGAGGAGGGAGCCTGGCACAGAGACAGATGGCCACAGCACCCATGGCCAGGCATGGCTGGGGCACAGACAGGATGGGCCCCAGGGGGCTTTGGGGGCCATTCCTCTCCCCTGCCACAGCCCACCCATGCTCCTGCAGCACCTCCTGATGGCCTCCTGGGACCATCGCACCCCTCCCCGCCCCAAAAGGACCCCCCCATCTCAGCCCTGAGCCTGGGTGATGATAGGGGCAGTCCCTGGCTGAGGGCCTCTGAGGGCCTGCCACGGCCACTGCACAGACAAGACACAGATACAGGCCGGTGACCACTGGCTGGGGGAGATGGACCAAGCACAGGGTGTGAGGCTCCCTCTCCTGCTCAGGGCTGAGGATATGGGGGAGCAGCAGGGCCCTGGAGCCTCCAGAGCTCACCAGCTGCCTCCTGGGCAACACGGCCCGCCTCTGCCTCCCCACTGCCACAGGCATGTCCGGCCTCAGGGCGCCCAGCTCCCTCTGCCGGGTCAGGTCTGCTCTGCCGAGGTCTCAGGACACAAGGCAGCGGCCAGATCCTCCTCAGCCCTGCCACTCTGGCCTCCTGGCTCCTCTGACAGCTGCCCAGGGCCCTGTCCCCCACTGGGGCCTCTCTGAGCCAAGCTTGAAGCCTGCCCTGAGAAGGCCATGTGGGGCGGCTGGACGTGTCGGGGCAGCCGGCCGGGCCTGGGGCTGCGCCGAGGACACCGGCCACCAGGCAGCATCCTGGGCCGGGAGCCTCTCTCCCAGGACAAAGGGGCCTTGTGTGGCTGAATGGGTGTTTATCCTGGAGCCTGAGTTAACTCAGGGCTGCGAGGCCGGGTGGGGGCCCTGGCAGTGGCCTGCCTGGTAAACATGACCTGAGCTGGGCATGCAGCCGTGGCCTGGACTTCCGCAGCCCGGACCCCTGCACGGCCACGCAGTTGCCCTGTGGGCCTCCCGCCAGGACGGGGGCTCAAGGAAACAGGAGCTGCCCGAGGATCGCCTCCGTGGGAGTCATGCACAGTCCTGGAGGCAGCGCTCAGCTTGCTCTGCCCTTCCCACAGCTCAGGGCAGGGCTCGGAATCACCCCCAATGTGCCCCACAGAAGGGAGGAGTGAGGGTAAGATGAGGGTGTGAGGGTGAGGCCCTGGTCTGCTGGGATTAGCGTACTTTCGGGAAGAAGGCAGGCTGGGACAGAACTTCGGAGGCACCGACACGCCAGCACCCTGATCCAGACCTGGCGCCTCCAGAACCCGGAGAAACGCGTGTCTGTGGTACAAGCCGCTGGTCTCAAGCAGGACGAGACCCCACCATCCGAGGGGCTGCCCAGCCTGATGCCCACCCACTGCCCAGCTGCCCCTGCAGCCAACATGCGAATCCCAAGGGCAGTGCAGGGTTCAGCCCCACGTGGAGAAGCCAGGTCTATGAAACACCCCCCCCCATCCCTAGGAGTGGGGTCCACAGCTACCTCCCTGGGCTGGTCAAGATCCTTTCAACAGGGTCAGTGGAGCCGCGCCTCCAAGCGGACTCCCATGCTCCCTCTCCAGGGCTCGCAGACCACGGGGCTGGGTGGAAGAGAGGGTGGGCGGGGAAGGAGATAGGCCAAGACAGGCTGAGCACAGCTGAGCGTTCCCAGCCAGGTCCTCGCTGCGGCCATCACCCTGCCCTGGCCAACCTGAGGCAACCTGAGTACAGCCGGCCCCCAGGCAGGCTCAGGTCACCCTCCCATAGGCTCAGGGGCTGTCCCCAGCCCAGGCTGAACCCCAGACCCCTCTAGGTCCCCCAAAGTCCACGCCAGAGAGGGTCGCTACAAGCCCAAGTGGGTGCCAGAGGTCCCTGCTCCAACCCATCGCTCCACCTTCTGGGAAGGACCCCGGGGTCGGCACTCAAGCCCAGGCTCGGGGCTGCCCTACTGGGCTGGGCAAATGTCCTTTGTCTCTCTTAGGGAGGTCTGTGTGGGGCAGGAGCACTTTGGGGAAAAGCCCGGTCCCCACAGGGCTGGGGCTGGACGAAGCCGGAGGAGGGCTTCTGCCTGAGCCCGGGCCTTCTTTGAGGTGCACTCAAGTAGCAGGGTATGCACCGCCTTGCGGTGGGTTGGAGGGGTTGAACCTGTACGCCCTGGCTGCCCCGGTGCTCTGGGGAGCCCAACTCCTGGGGCTTCTGCCTGAGCCTCTGGGCCCCAGCAGCCTGCAGGGGGCGCCGTTGGGCCACCGGAGCCCCTCCTGTGGACCTGGTGCAACTGCGCTCAGGCCCAGCCATCCCCGCCACCTCCCCACCTGCCTCCAGGAGGGACCCCCACCCTGGGGCGACAAGGAGCCACCTGGGCCTCCACCAGGCCTCCCCACAGGGCCTCCCCACCTGCACCCTCCCCACCTGCACCCTCCCCACCTGCCCTCTCCCCACCTGCCTCCTCCCCAC
>NW_016107432.1:3637306-3694736 GCF_001604975.1 Cebus imitator
ACACCCTCCCCACCTCCTCCCCACCAGCCCCTCCCCACCAGCCCTCCCTGCTGCTTTACCTCCCCTCTGTCCCCTGGACCCTGTGCACTCACCAGGCCCCTGGAGGTTTGTGGAGGGCAGGGCTGGGGACTCGGAGGTTTCAGGCCAAGCAGGGCTGGAGGCAGCACACCAGGCACCCTCACTGGCTGAGGGTCTGGCCTAGCCTGGTAGGCGGACTGCAGGACAGGGGGTGAGGGCTTAGGGCCCCTGCTGGCGTCAGGGGTGGCGGGGTCCCTGCCCTGTGTCCCCTCTATCCTTTGATGTCCATTGGCCCCCATCTCCCCAAACCCCACTGCACATAAGGCCCTACCTGGCTGAGCTCACAGGGGCTCCGGAGCGCACTCTGCAGAGAGAGAGGAGGGGGCAGAGGGTGCACTTGTGTCTACTTCTGAGGGAGAGCAGGCAGAGCAGGGCTGTTAGTGAGGCACCCAGCCCGGGGGCTCCGGACCCTCAAAGAAAGGGCTTCCGTGTGAGCCAGGGGCTACCTCAGCTCAGGAGTGGGGGCCTGACCACTGGGTGTGCACAGGTCCCACATCCATCCACACTTAAGAGACTGGGAATGTGAAAGGCACTCGGGCAGAGCTGTGGTGTGGGCACCATCCCCAAGGGGGCGTCTGCAGAGGTACACCGGTGCAGGCAGAGCCGGGGTGGCCGTGAGCCCAAGGGGTTCCCAGAGGGAGTTTCTTCCCAGCCTGGGGATGGGTCCAGGGCAGTGCCGAGGCCAAGCTGCCGGCATACCATAGGGCCCAGCAGCAGAGGGGAGTGTGAATGCCTGGGCTTGTGCCCAGGACCCACCCCTGAACCTGCATGCCCAGCAGCTGAGGCCACACCTTACCTCGAGCGTCCTGACAGCAGGGCCTGCTTGGTGCCAGGCAGTCCCGGCTGGGGTGGGGTAGGGGCCATATAGCTGGTCCTGGGTAGATCCTCACCCCGACCCCACACGCCCACCCTGGAGCCGTGTCTCCATCTGCCAAGGTGGGGGTAGAGAGAGAGTGGAGGCGGCAGAGCCCTGAGATTCAAAGGTTTCCCCACACATAGTCATTCGTTCACACATCAAATGTGTGCTGAGCACCGTCTCTGTTCCCTGCACTGTTCCAGGTCCTGGGCATGGCGGGACGGACCAGTCCCAACAGCTGTGGTGAGAATCTTCTGGCTTGGGGTGGGGTGGGGAGCGGCAGTGAGAAGAAATCAGAAAACACACAGGTGCACACACACCCGCTCCACAAAGCCTGTCAGCTGGGGACAAGGCCACGGGGGCTTGGAGGGTGAGGAGAAGAGGGAGCGGGGGTCTGGGGTGGGTTCCAGGTGCTGCCCTGTGGCCAGAGGGGTCCTGCTGCTCCCGTCAGTGTTCTCCCTGCCCACACATGGGGGCTCACCCACCTCTGTCATGCTCTGCACCAGGGCCCCCAACAAGTTCAAGGCCGGAGCAACAGGGTGCTTGGCCAGGTGGAGCCGGTCCCATGCCTGCGCAGCCCCATGTTCCCGTGGTTCAGGGCTGCGTCAGAACCGGCTCAGCTCACAGGAGCAGAAGGGAGCTGCATCCATTCTTCGAGGCCAGTGGCTAGGCCCAGCTCTGTGCCCACTCCAGGACCGAAAGTGGCCCTGTGCCCTCTCTGTCCTGGGCCCAGGAACCTTCAGGCTCTTCTGGACCAGGAGGGAGGCCTCATTACCCCCAGGGCCCACCCACAACCCCCACCCCAGATGGACAGGAGCTGTCTGGTGGCTGGTCCTGCACCAGGCCAGGCAGCCCGGGCACTGAGTGGGCCCATGGTGGGAGCGCCTCGCACACACACGGCACTGGGGAGGCCCTGAGCAATGAGAAATCTGCAGTTAAGCCATCCATGCCAAGCCACCGGCCCACAGGCCCGCACCCATAGCCATCCCAGAGCAGACCCCAGACTGCAGGGACCCCCGGGCGTTCCTCCCTCCACCTGGCACCATCCTTGCTGGGGATGCCCATCTGTATCCCCCTATCGTGCCAGGCTCACTGGCTCTCCAGGCCTGGAGGTCTGTGCCTGTGTGTCCGCCAAGCAGGGAACTGCTCCCAGGTGAGTTCCCTTTCCCCACCCCCAACCTGTGGCCTGGAGAAGCTGGGCCTCCCTGAGGTCCACACCCCAGAGCTCGAGGGCCTTTGTCACCCCCAACGCTGGTAATGAGGCACAGGCCCCAGACAAAGCCATGCTGCTCACCCGCCTCTGTGGGGTCAGCACTCTGGACAGCCCAGGACAGCACGGAGGGCCTTCCTGGAGGCAGCAGCAGCTCCTGACCTGGGCCCCGAGCGGGAGGAAGTGTGGCCAGGCTGGACCCTCTCCTAGAGGAGGCTGGGAATTCTGGTCAGTGCCCAACCTGCCTCCCTCTCAGCTGTCGAGAGGGTCCACGGTGTCCCCCTGGAGGCTGCCCATGGCCGGAGGGCAGCCCAAGCTGGGCAGGTTCAGGCTGGATCTCCCCCGCCCCAGCGTGCCCACGACGCAGCTCACTTCCCTCTACACCAGGTGCTGGCTCCTCTGCCAGGAACATGAGCTCATTTCACCTCTCAGGCAGGGCAGGGCAAGGCAGACCCCAACCCACAGGCGACGAACCTCCCCGCCCTGCCCCAGGTGATCCACGCAGCTGGGGAATGGGGACCCCCCCTCAACCCAGAGGGGCTCTGCTCCAGGAGCCCAGGACATAGGCAGAGCCCTGCCAGGCGGCTGGATGGACACAAGGCAGGCACAGGATCAGGGGCAACATGGGCCGCCTGCTCCGCCCGCCTGCCAGGGGCCAGGCCTCGGAAGATCAGGTCCCGGGACGGCGCCCTCCTCCACTGCAGGCCTGCAGAGGAGGGAGGGCGATGACGCTGGTTGCTGTTGTTGACTCGCTTCTCCCACTTCTCCCAGCTCAGGCTGCAGAGGCCTGTCTTCTAGCCAAGCAGGAAGCGCCAGGGGCTCTCCCCGCGGGCTGCCCGCCAGGCCTCGGTATTTCTGGGAACCCCCTCCCCACACGCCCAGAAAGCAGGAAGGCACCTCTGCCCCGAGCCCAGGCTTGTCTGGCCCGGGTGCCCCTCCTCTGGCTGGGGGCCGCTGGGTGTGGCTGAGCTGCAGGGATGGGAGAAGGCTTCCTGGAGGAAGTGCCTGGGGCCTCGCAGGGTGCCAGCCCATGGGGACGTGGGGTGCCAGTGGTGAGGTCTCTTGGCAAAGGGGAGAAGGCAGAGGAGATAGGAGGCAGGCAGGGGGCTCTGGGACCCCAGCTGGGGGCAGCACCCCCTTCTCTTTTGCGCTGTCTCCTCCTCCATGGCCAGGCCCCGGCCTGTCTTCCCACTGAGGCCCCCAAGCCCCAAACCCAAAAGCCAGGCCCCTGACCCCACCTGTGAGAGGAGACACTCTCCAGACCTGCCACCACCCGATGGAGACAGTCACGGAGCCCATGACCTGGGGCTACGGGAGGACCCAGCCCTACCTCCAGCAAAACCACAGCACAACACCGACTCCTGTGGAGACCTCAGAGGGAGTCGTGACAGGGTCCCTACCTGCTGGGGGCTGGGGCTGGGGATGTTAGAGGGCCTCAGATACCAGGAGCCCCTCCCTGGAAAAGCCAGCAGAGCCATGCTGGCCCCACTGGGAATCCCTTCAAGAACTTCCTGCTCAGGCCGGGCGCGGTGGCTCAAGCCTGTAATCCCAGCACTTTGGGAGGCCGAGGCGGGTGGATCACGAGGTCAAGAGATCGAGACCATCCTGGTCAACATGGTGAAACCCCGTCTCTACTAAAAATACAAAAACATTAGCTGGGCATGGTGGCGCGTGCCTGTAATCCCAGCTACTCAGGAGGCTAAGGCAGGAGAATTGCCTGAACCCAGGAGGCGGAGGTTGCGGTGAGCCGAGATCGCGCCATTGCACTCCAGCCTGGGTAACAAGAGGGAAACTCCGTCCCAAAAAAAAAGAAAAAAAAAAAAAAAAAAGAACTTCCTGCTCATGGGCCCATGGCCGCCTGCAGCAGCCTGAGACAGGCACCCTCCTGGCCTTCCAGCTGGGACCTGAAACTCCAGGGCCAGGGGCTCAGCATGTGGGCAGCAGCCCTCAGGCACTGGGAGCCAGACGGGTGCCCTGCCCTGGGACCTGAGTCAGAAGTAGTGAGCCTCCAGCCCAGGAGGGACCCAGGCGTGGGGCAATGGGCACTTGGGGTGGCCATGGACAGTGGTCTTTGGGGCCTCTGCTGTGGGCCATGCAAGAGGGGAAGGAACCCCTGGGCATGGCCATCAGATACCCGCCAGGGCCCAGGGAAACGGCCACTGGTCTCTGAGCCTCCACAGATAAGACAGGCTGAGCCCAGCCCCAGCCACACCAAACCAGCCCCAGGCCACTTCAAGGTCCGGCGTGCTGCCCCAGCCTGATGCCATGGGGGGGGTGGGTGTCCCAGCCACCTGCTTGCTCCTCCCCTGGGAGAACCTGGCACCTGGAGTCCTCTGGAGGCTTTGGGTCCTGCTGCCAGCGGGGGTGGGGGGATGGCCAGTGAGAGTCTGTCACCAGTCCTGGGGTGGGACAGGCAGCTGCAGAGGGGAGGGCCGCCCATCCTCGGGGCATGTGCTGAAGGTTCCCAGCCACAGCCAGGTTCCTGGGGAGGAGGGCTGGGGGACTCAGGCTGACGCTCAGCACCCAGCTCCCAGAAGGGCCCAGCCAGGCTCACAGCAGGAGCTGCCATCTCCTCAGGCCAGAGAGCTTGGCCTCAGATCTTTACTGGGGCCACTTGAGGCCCTGGGACCTGAAGGGGGACAGGGGCAGTGATGGGGAAGCCTCAGGCTCAGGGACAGCACAGGGTAGGACGGTCTCCCCTCAGGCCAGGGAGAGGCCACAGACAGACCTGTGCTAGGGGCAAGGAAGGTGGCCACTACCTGAGGCCAGGGAGGGGGACGTGGCTGCTTTGGAACCTGAGTTTTTAGGACAGGATGAGGACCGGACCATGAAGGCTAAGGCAGGGGTAGAGGGCTCCCTGGAGGAGGTGTTCAAGCTGAGAGGCCCTCAGAGCAGGTGTGGGCAGCCTCCAGGCAGCAGCCAGCCAGGCTGGGCACAGATGGGAGAGAGGGAACTGCCGAGGACTGCTCCACGTCTGGCCTGGCCCCGTCCCTGACCCGGCACCTGCCCCACACCTGCCCACTGTGGGCAGCCACCAGTTCCCCAGGCTGGGGTGTGGTTTTCATCAGCTGCTGAAGCCTGAGGCTCAGCAGAGGCACCTGAGCTGGGGCAGGGGCTGGGCAGGAGCCAGCTATGGCCAGTTAGGTACCCCTCCAGGGCGCCCTTGACCTCCAAACCCGCTCTGGGCCTTCACACTCCCTGGGGGCCAAGGTGATGGATCTCAGTTGGATCTCAGATGGGAGATTTGGGGGGCATCCCCCAAGGAGGCTTCCTAGGGGAGGTGGGGCCTGCAGGATGAAGCAACAGCAGAGGCCACGCTGGCATGGAGCAGGGGGGTCGACACGGCTCTGCTGCCAGCTGTGGCCTGTCCTCGGAACTGGGCAAAGGCAGGCGTGGGCACAGCCCCGGCCACCTCCTGGGCAGCTCTGGCTGCAACTCTTGCCCCCACCATGTAACGACACCCCTAGAGGACACGGGGCAGTGGGCACAACAAAGCCCCTGGCTCTTGCCCCCACTGCCTCTCTGCCACCAGCTTTCGGGAAGGCCACGAAGGCAGCCTGGGCGGGGGTCGGACGCCCTCCAAGTCCTCAGCCCCCGTGCCCGATCAGCACGATCCGATTTCATGACCAGCCTGGATTCTGCCCCAGCTGAGGAAGAAGCATAAAACCCAATATATTTTAATTATATCTTTGAGGACCATGAGCACAATCGTTTCCAGATGGGGGCCCGCTAAAGGCCTCGCTGCCCGCAGGGCCTGGGCCGGAGGAGGACGGGCGCACAGGCCACAGCCCACGAGGCCACAGTGGCCCTGGACACGGCTCCCACCCAGCACCCATTGCAGGGTCAGTGCTGTGAGGGGGCTGTTTGGTCACGCTTTCCATCTACAGATGGGGGAACTGAGGCTTGGGGAGGCCGGCTAGGAGGGGCTGAATTGTTAGGATGGTACCCACAGAAGCAGAGAGGCTAGTGCCCCAAGAGGAGGCCCTTCCAGGCTGGGAGATCTCGGGGGTGGCCTCACCCAGGCCCTAGGACAGGGGCTAGCTAGAGCCCAGGGTGTCGGGATGGTGGGTCACACACCTAGGCCCTGGGGGGCAGGGGTGGGACCTGGACCATGCCATGCCTATGGATGGGCCAAGCCACTATGCCCTGGACAGGGCCCCCCACACCCAGGCTTCAGCTCCATCCAAGCCGGGAAAGTGCCTGGACACCCCAGAGCCTTCCCAGCCGGAGTGAAAACAGCCAGGTGAGGACCCAGCGGGGGCTTCCCGACCTGCTCAGGGAAGACCTGGCCCCTGAGGGGTGTGGTACAGGCACAGAAGTGGCAGCTCCTGGCTCCCACCCACAGCCAGGCAGAGAGAGGGAAGGTCTCCGGGTGGTCAGCAGCGGAGCCTTCGGAAGTCCACTGGCTAATAAGATTTGCCCACTCGGCCTTCCCGGCTCTTCCTGCATTGGTGGCAGGCCTGGCGTCTGCCCGGAACCCCTCCCTTCCCCAGCAAAGCTGCAGCCCCACCCCAGGAGGGGCTAATGACTAGCAAGTGTCCTGCAGAGGCCCCCACCCTGCGTGGGCCCAGCACGGGCAAAGGCTGAGAGGGGCCCAGACTCCATTCCTGCCTCTGCACCACTCTGGGCGGGAGCTCAGCCTCTGGCCCTGACCTGGGATGGAGGTGCCTGGGCATGGGCTCAGGGCTCCGGAGTCTGCACCCCAGCAGCCCCAGCCTACCTGCTGCCTGCCTCAGCACCCCCACAGTGAGACGGGCACACAGCAGAGCAGAGGTCGGGCAACCGTATGGCACACCCAGGATGGCAGCTATGCTCCCTGGCCACTGAGGCACTGCTCTCTCTCTCCTGACCCTGCTCTCGGGGGAATGATCCACCGCAAACTCCCACCTCTTGCCGCAGCCAAAGACCCAGAGGTGACCCCAGCCCTGGCCTTGCAAGTCCCCCCACCAGGGACTGAAGGGGTGAGAAGAACTTGACCCTGGGGAAAGCCTGGCCCCCATGAGGCCAGTGTGAGGGCGCTGGGATACCCCAGGTGCTGGCCAGGCTGTCTGAGGAGGGGTCACTGAGGGCCGGGCAGGCAGGGCAGAGATGTGTCTATGCCATCCTCCTTCCTCTTGGTGCTCATCTGGCGACCCCAAGATGACCCAGGAGAGTTGAGGTAGGCAGGGCAAAGACCTGCGATGCCCTGGGCTCCGTGCCGCTGGCCCGGGGCACCCACAGCAGACGTGACCTCATACCTGGGCCTTGAGCCTACTTGGAGTCGGGGTGGGGTGTGGAGGGGTGCCACAGGGCCCCTGGAGGTGGGTGTGGGTGCTCATTCACCCTGGGCTCCCCAGTACTGGTGACCAGCTCCGCCCGCCCCCGCGATGCTCCAGGCAGGGGGAGGTGGCAGCACACCACCTGTGCCAGGACCCTGGGGGCTGGGCTCTAGCCCTGCGTGCCCCCCCAAGGCCCCAAAAATCGCTAATGCCAGCAGCACAGGCGGTGGTACAATGGATCCCCTCGGTGGGTCCCCCCCACACCTGCTGCCTGCCCTTAGGGCTTCATTTACCGAAGGTGCTCAGAAAACCCCACACACCTTCCGGGTGCTGCCCCCCAGGACTCAGGGAGATGCTGACTTCCATTTCTCCTCCCTCTCCACATCCCCACCTCCCGCCAGCCCACCCACTTCCCATCCACCCACCTCCCTCCAGCCTCCATACATCCACCCTTTCCATGCTCCCAGAATCCCCCATCCCCCACCTCCTCCCCTCCCCACCCCAGCCCTCCCCCTCCTCCTGCCACAAGCATTCCACCCTCCGCGCTCTAGGCAGCCATCCACAGACCTCTCGAGTCCTCCAGGCCCCGGGCACCATCTCATCACCTCCGCATCCTCCCACCCACCGCCAGCGATTGCCCCCATCCCCACGACTCCCATTCCGATGGCCAACTGAGAGCCCTTCCCCAGTGCCCCAACCACAGCCCCTGCCCTGTTCTGCTCACCGGGCCCCTCTAGCCACTCTTCCTGTCCCTCAGTGTGTCCATCCATCAGCAAAAGTTTACTGACCATGTGCATTATCCCAGGCATTGGAGGACGAAGCTGCATTCTGACCAACCTCCCACCCGCCCTTCGGGGGCAGGAAATACAGGCCGGCCGGCAGCCGGTGGTGATGGGCCTTCTGATGAAATGGCGGGGAGGGGTGATGTCGGTGCGGCGGGGGGGCAAGTCCGGAAAGAGCCAGTGGAGACAGTGGGTGGCAGGGTGAGGGCAGAAAGCATGCGGGAGCCCCGTCCCACCTCCTGGGCGCTGCCACAGGCTGCGCTGGCCTGAGAGCAGGAAGAGGAAGCTGAGGCCCACCTGGGGCCATTGGGCTGTGGAAGGGGACAGTGCTCCCCTCTGTTGGGGCTGGCGGGGCTCAGAGCACACTGTGTTTCTGCCAGGAAGCACCTCTGGGCCAGGGGGTGTAAGGCAGGCCTCGGCCAGAATGGGGTGGGGAGGGGAGCAGCAGAGCCACAGTGTCTCAGCCTGGGGCACGGGGGAAGCCCGGCCTAGACTGCCTGGACAGGTGGATGGAGGTGAATTGACATCTTCACGGCTCCAGCAACTGCCCTGCTGATGCCCACCACTACCTGGCAGTATCTGGCCACAGCGGGTACCACTGGGCCCCAGCCAACCCTGAGAGCTAAGGCTGCCCGCGCCCTCAGTCCAAAGCCACCATCTGGGAGGGGAGACTTGGTGTGACCTCGGTAGGACATGACAGCCCCTTCCCTGCACATGAGGGTGCTGGCTCAGAAAGCCCCTCCCCTCGGCTGCCAGGCCCCTGCCCGGGTGGGGCCCTCCCATGCCCGGGGCCAGCAGAAGCAGCTCCCAGAGGCTGCACAGGCCGGGAAGGGCCCGTCCACTCCAGGCCCGCCCTGTGCCCTCCTTTGCTGGGGTCTGGGCTGAGGGATACATGATGGGGTGTGAGGCAGGGCAGGTGAGGAGGGTCTGTTCCTCGGCCTCCTTGTAGTCCTGGCCCACTGAGATGGAACTGGAAAAACACAAGTTTAAACCAAGCAGCCGGCACTTGGCCTGGGTCCCTGGCAAGGGTGGGGTACCAGTAGACTCCTGGGGTGGGAAGTGGGGTCCTGGCGAGGTCCTGGGCAGAACGGTCCCACCATCCATTCCCCTCCCTCTGGGTAGGCACAGAAGGGGGTGGAGGGAAGGGCCCTCCCTCCCTGGTACCCACTCTGTGTGTCTCATTGGTGCCTAGCTGTCCCCCAGGCCACAGAGCAGCTCACTGGGAGAAGAGGGACCCAGGACCCTGGGGGGGGTCAGGCCAGTTTCCACCCGACAGCCAGGCTCCCCAGAGCTGACCTCGGGCTGCCCCACAGCCTGCAGGACCCCAGCCCTCTCCCTGAGAAGGAAGGGCCTGCCCAGGCCCAGTCCCGTCTCTCAACGGCCCACCCAGCCCTGCTGGGAGGGGTTTGCAGGGCCCCTGCCCCCAGCCACGATGCCGTCCCACCCTTCCCCAGCTCCCAGACCGTGTGACCAAGGCAGAGATAAACTGTGGCTGCCCCAGGCCCTGATTAGCGACAAATCCCAGGAAGTTTCCGCCCCATCCTGAAACCCCATCTCCTCGGCCCGACAGCTGTAATCCCACCAAGTCACCCATCCGGGCCGGGCCTGGGCCTGCAGCCACCGCAGCCTCCCGCCGCAGCCCAGCCTTCCCCACCGGAGGGGGTTGTGCCCCCACCCTAGGGACGAGTGGACCAGGGGCCGGGAGCTGACCCTGCCCACAGAGACCTCTCCATTCGGCATTTGCTCTAAACAAGTGGAGAATCCCTGCGACACTGAGCTGGGGAAGCCCTTCTGTGGCTGGGGCTGGGCCCCCAAGTGCCTGGTGGAGCGCATGGAGCCTGGTGTTAGGCACTGTCACAGAGCATGTGTTTCTCCAGGTCCCCAGGTGCCCTGACAGCCCTGCAACGCTGGCGCCCCTAGAATCTTCCCTCCCAGTGATGGGGGGCTGTATGGGCGGTGGGACAGGCAGGACCAGATCAGCAGAGCCCCCCAGAAGAGTTAGGAGCAGCAGGAAAGGCAGCTGGAGCACAGGGACTTCCCACGCCCATAAGCAAGGTGACACAGCACCCACCCACTGATTCTCCTGAGCCCTCCAGCTCTGGGCGCTCGGGGTCGGAGAGGGTAGGAGGCTGTGGGCGCCAGCCTCAGGCCTGGGGGAGGCGAGCAGACAGTTGGATGCTTCTCCAGTGAGTGGTCCCTAGAACAGACGGGTACATGGAAGCAAAGCGTCCTGGGAGGGGCAAGAGGATGACAGACCCTGGGAGGCATCGTGGGCACCTGGGCAGTGGAGGCCACAGCAAGGCAGGGGGAGGCAGATACCCCAATGATGGTGGGGTGGGCCGAGCCCTGCTTCGGGGCCAGGAGGCCAGGCTGATGGCAGTAGCCTGCAGTGTGGGCAGGCAGGGCTCTTGCCCGCCTGCGGTTGGCTGTGCTGGGTGCGTCAGGCAGATGACTTAATCACAGGCGGGATTTGTCCCCGGGCACCCGCCCCCTGCCCGCATCCTCCGCCTGGCCGCACGCCCCCCACCCCCACCCCCACCCGGCTCCTAGCAGCCTGCAGCCTAGCACAAGGAATCGAGGAGGTTTGGGGGCGGCTCTCCACCCTCACAGGGCCTGGGAACGGCTCGGGGGTGGGTGGCCGTGGGGCGCGGCCAGGGCGGATCCGTCTTGGGCTGGGCTCGGGGGACACCCCCCCAGCCTGGCCCATGCCAGCCCCCAAGGAGGGCATCCTGGGAGTGGCTCCAGGCTGGCATCCTGGCAGAGGAGGCGCCAAGGCTGGGGGCCAGGGGGCTGGGGGCTTTGTATGCTGTAGGCCCCCCTCTCTTCCTGGGGCCCCCACCCTCCCTGATCCTGTCAGAGCCTTAGAAAGTGAGACAAAGGCTCCGGGAGGCCCCGGGAGGGCCAGGACACAGGCAGGAGATGGAGTTTTAATGACGGAGCTATAATGGGGAGCGGAGGCGGCTCGTTAACCCTGTCCGTCCCTTGCACTGGGCCCACCCGATGCTAGCCGGGCCCCTCCCGCCACGCAGCTGCCCCTTCTCACCCCTATCCCCCTGCCACTGACCCCAAGAGATGCTGGGAACAAGTGAAAATCTTGCTCCAAAGAGATGCAAGCAGGGTGTTCTGGGTCCCCAGCACTCCACCTGGGCAGCCGGTCCCTCAGTCCTCCTGAGATGCTGGGCAGTGTGCTGGCTGGGCACTGTCCGCACACCCCATCCACTCTGCCCACCCCGTGCACCACCCCTTCCCTCTGCACTCTCAACTTTCCAGATTCCTGACCTTGGAGGAGGAGCCCAACTCTGGCCTGGCCAGCTGTCAACAGTGGACCCTGCCCTCCTCCACGTGGGAGCCCCAGGGTGCCCACCCAACGGGGCTCTGTACCCTGCCCCTCACAGAGACCTAGCATGCAGAGGTTGGGAAGCATGGAGCCTTGGGGGCCACAGAACTGAGGTGGAGACCCTCCAGACCCAGCCACCTACTCATTCCCTAATGTTCAGGGGCAGCCCAGACGCCCCACAGGCATCCCCCCTCCACCTCTGTTTCCTCACCTCTGACTGGCTGGGCTTTCGCAGGGGTCTCAGGCTCCTTGGCACAAGTGGTCAACCCCGAGTCTGGAGCTGGGTGGCCCAGGACGAAGGGTGTGGCATCTTGAGTGAAAGGAACCCCAAGGGAGAGCCCCCAATCCCCTGACCCTTTACCCCTCACCCTGCCTCAGGACCTCAGGCTCTCCTGGGACCTCAGCAGTCCACTGGTCCTTGTTTGCCGAGGAGCCGGATGTCCAGGGATCCCAGTGCAGAAGTCAGGGGCAGGCGGAAGGGTCCAGTCGGAGCCCCTGAGCCATCCGCAGGAGGCACTCAAAGGCTGGGGTCTGGGAGCGAGCAGCTTCTACCAGGAGGCAAGCAGGCTGGGGTGTCCATGCTGGGGAGCTGGGGGAGTGCCAGCTCACAGCAGCCTTCAAGGTCAGTGCCCGAGAGATGGAGGCCCGGAGAGGGCTCCTGTGAGCGCCCCCGAGGCGCCCAGCTCCCGTTCAGGACCTGCCTCCTCTGCCTGCACCCCAGCAGGTGCAGCACAGGGCCGGGGAGGGGCACAGACTCCAGGAGACCAGAGGCACCCATCTCGAGCCAGGGCAGAGGGCAGGGGGCAGACCTTCCCTGTTCCTCTGCCCCTTCCCTTGGGGGCCCAAGCTGGGGAGACAGAGGGTGCCAAACAGGGGACAGTGTGCCCCACCCAGGCCTGCAGGGGTCTAGGCTGGCTGGAGGGGAGCCCCTGCCAGGCCTGGGAGTACCTGGAGGAGGCCTGGTCCTGCGGGGTGCTCTGGCAGCTGGACTGGGGACCAGGAGTCCCGGAGAGGCCAGGCCTAGGTGGCTGGAAGGACAGAGCTGCAGGCCCCCGAGGTGGGGAGGGCGGGGTGCTGTGTTCAGGAAGCCAGGTCAGGATGCCTGCCGCCCTGCCCAGGCACACACAGTGAGTGTGACCTGCGCGTGTGAGTGTAGGCGGTTGTGTGTGTGCCTGCCTGGGAGCCAGGGAGCCTTCGAGAATCTACGCAGAGTGGGTGGGCCTCTGAGGGGCGCCGGCACTGAGGCCTGCCCCAGAGTGACAGCCCTCCGAAGCGTCACTGCTGGCCACAGAACACGTGTCCTGGTCCCCGAGCTGTGGTCACTAGGACCCCAGCCCCTATCCTCTGGTGGGGGTCTCTTCTACTCCCAGGAGGGCTGGTCCTGTCCAGGCACCTCACCCCTTCCTCCTCCAGTGGGGGTCCTGGAGTGAGGTGGCCTCCACATGCACTGGCCACTCAAAGAGCACGCAAGCTGCCACTCAGAGGGCAGAGATGCCCAGCTGAGGCACACACCTGGGGCTGTTTCCTGGGCCCAACTAAGCCACGGCGTCCTTGGAGGAAACCTGGGTCTGGCTGAGTGGAGACACGAACTCCATGGCCTCTGCCGGCCCTGGTCTCCTCGCCTGCAGATGGGTGGCTGGGCCGGGGAGGAACCGGGGCCTGGGGGCTGGAGAGCTGCCGCCAGGGCACAAACAGCACAGCTCGTCTTCACCCACCGGGTGCCACGGGGCTCCCAAATGCCTGCATGACGGACGTGGCCGGGCGGGAGCGCGCGGCCCCCGTGAATGGAGCCTTGAACCGCCCTGGGCCCGAGGCTGGGATAAAGGGCCCCAGTCATGCCGCCCTGGCCCCTGCGAGTGCGCTAAGTTGAGGCTATAAATTACCCGGGGCCAGGCCAGCACCACCGCAGGGCAGGCGGGTGGGGCGCCGGGAGGGGCTTGGGCTCCGTAAATCGGCCCTTTCACCACTGGAGGCCGCGCACGAAAGAAAAACTTTGTTTTATTAAAGCAACATCAGGGCTGTGGCCGCCGGCCGAGAGGCGCCGGCAGCCCGGCTGGGCGGGCGGGGGCTCCTGCCGCACCCGGTGGGGAGAAAGGCCCCTTCAGGAGTGGCTGTCCCTGGCCTCGGGGCCTGGCTGGGGGCTCGATGAGGCACCCCTGCCCCACAGGCCCACCTGACCCTAGCCCCAGAGCCCCCGGGTGGCTCGTCCTTGCCCCCAGACCCCACAACACGAGCTGGCCTGTGCTCCTCCAGGAGGCTGGGGGCCTGGAGAGAGTGTCCAGGCCAGCCACCTCCAGTCAAGAGCCAGGCTGTCCCTTCAGGAGCTGGGCCAGGTGCCAGGACAGCTGGGGGCAGAAGAGGAGAAAGAAGGGAGCCCCAGGCCCAGGGCTTGTCCGCTGGGCTCAGGCCCTGGTTCAGCAGAGCAGGCATTGGGCTCAGGGGGCCGAAAACACAGGCAGCCCTCAGGGGCAGCCTGGGGGCAACTGGGTGCTGGTAGGAGGGGTGCGTCCAGAGCGGCCTAGGACAGCGTTCAGACAACTTAAGTGAAACGGAATGAAAAGCAGGCCGCTCACCTCTGTCCCTGTCGTGGTCATGGACACTGGGGCCTGCAGACCCCAAGGATAGTGCAGTGAGACCTGGGGGCCGGGTGTGGGCTGGGTGGGCGTCCTGAGCTTTCTCCCACCCACGTCTCCTACCTAAGACAAGACCCCAGGTCTCGCCCCTGCAGGGGATCCCCCACTCCTGTTCCTGCTCCTGGGGACCTCCCTGAGCGGAGCCCTCTGCCCTCAAACCCCAGCCTCCCCAGACCTCCTCTGCCCCACAGACCACGGTGGGGGCTGTGACCTGAGGCTGGTCCCACCCCATAAGGCGTCCATCCTCCCCTCCCACCTCCTCTCCTCAGGACAGGCCTGAGCCCCCACCTCCAGCCCTTTGAGGGGTATGGGCAAGATGAGTGCCTGGCGCCGGAGCGGGGGCCAGCAGGACACGGTGGCCTGGGACCCAGGTGCTGAGGCAGGCAGCGGCAGCTGCTGTGGGGCTGCACACTTGCTGGCTTTGAAGGTGCAGCTGGCACTGGGCCCAGACCCCTCGGCTGAGAACGGGGTTGGGTGGTCGGGGCTGGGTTCACACGGTGCGTCTCTGGCGCTGAAGCCCACCTCTCTGCAGAGAGGCCCCTCTGCCTGCCTCTCCCCACTGGGCTGCCTTGTCCCTGGCCTCAGTGCAGCTAGTTCCCCACTGCCCTTGCAGCTAGGACACGCCTGTCCCCCAGCCCGGCTCTCCGAAGAGTGGAGACTCCCTGGGGCACAAAGAGCTGGGTGACGCCGAGGCCTGGTGCAGGCAGAGACTGCCAGAGACCGGAGCTCCATGTTCAGGGACAGTTTCTGGTCCCCAGGGTCTCTGGGCCACGAAAAGCTCCAGGGTCAATCCAGAGTCCCCAAAGCCCAGGCCTCCTGCCCAGCCCACCTGCCCAGCCCAGTTCACACCACCAGCCCTGCATCCCTGGGGTCTGCTGGGCGCTTCTACCTCCTCCTCCATCCCAGCAAGCTCCTATTCATCCCTCAAGACCCAGCCAGAGGCAGCTCCCCTGACTCAGGCTGACCTCGGCCTCAGCCTGCGCTTGTCCCCTGGCCTCCTGAGAGACAGCAGGGTGCAGGTGCTCTGCAGGCAAAGCCAGTGGCAGGCCTGAGTGTGGACCACCCTCCGTCCAGGCCTTCCTGCACCACCACAGGCCTGGCCCCACTTCGGGCCCTGCTGTCACGTACCTGTGCCCTGGGGGAGATGAAGAACCCAGGCTCGGAGGGGAGCAGATAGCAAGGCACCTGGGTTCCAACAGTGGAGCAGGCACAGAGCAGGAAGGAGCACGGAAGGAGGAGGAAGGAATGGGAATGCGGAGTACCGGGCACCAGCACTCCAGCCCAGTGGGCACCAGGGAGCTTTGGTTCTGACCCGGAGGTCACAGGAAGTGTGGGGTGGTGCAGAATGTGGGGGACCCCCTGACCGCCATGGGCACAGGGGACAGGAGGCCACTCACGACAGCAAGGTCCCTGTAGGGTTGGGGTTGAGGTCAAACATGGGGAAAGTAGAATTTCAGGCCTTTGCAGCTGGCCTTGGGAAGGCTCATACCCTCCTAAGCTCCTGCCCTGCCCTGGGGCCCCTCCCTGACATGGTGGGCACAGCCCAGGCTGGCTGGGGTGCCAGGCCCCACCAGGGTATTAGGGGGAAGGGCCTGGGAGGTCGTACCCCTGGAATCACCCAGCCCCAAGCCTGCCACCCAGGAGATGAAAGGCCCGGCCCTTCTCAGGGCCCACATACCCTTTGAAGGCTGTGGGAATGCCCGCAGGGCAGGCGAGTGCCAGGCGTGAGGGTGCTGCTGGGGCCATGGCAGAGGCCCAGAGTGCTGCCCAGGCCTGCACCGCCTCCTGGCTAAGCCTGGCCAGCCTCCCCAGGCCACATTATCATGCACTTCCCTGCTCTGAGGTGCCAGCAGACAAGGGAATGGAAGGGGCCGGGAGGTACCCTCTCCTAGACCTGGGACCCTGTGTCCCACCTGGACTGCGTCTAGAGGCAGGAGCCAGGTGTGGGGTGTGAAAGCAGGCTTCACCCGCCCCGTTCCGGCCTTAGTAACCTGGGCTCAGCCACAGCCACAGGGCCCTGGAGGAGACCACAGGGGCCCCTCCCTGGACCTCCAGGTTCAGGGTCCGAGGACCGGTCTCCAGCCATCCCCTCCTCAGGGGTCAGCACAGAGGCTCCAGCCAGAGCCGGGTCTCAGCCCTCTTCAGGCCGGTGCTGTGGGGCGATGCCCTGCCCTGGCAGGGGTCGGCCTCCCGCCCTCACCCCCGGCTCAGGCGGACGCGGCTGGAATGTTTGCCTTCGCTGTTTGTCGCGGAAGGGGGAGACTGAGAGCGCGGCCCCTGGGAGGCCTGTCCCGCCCAGCTGGGTCCGCGAGGCCGGTCGCCTGGGGAGGGGACCCTCGGCTCGGACGGGGAATTCCAGGGCCGGCGGCGGCGCAAAAGGTGTTTCCTGCCCCGGCGGTCCCCGGCCTGCTCCGGCCCCGGCGGCCCCGACTGGGAGACCCGAGCCCGGAGGCGCGCCCGCCCCGCCGCCCCCTCCGCCCTCCCGCCCGCCTCCGGGGCTCCCCGCGCGCCTCGGAGATTATGCAAATCCCCGGCGGCTCCTTAATTAAATCCCTAACGAGGCGCTGGGGCCGGGCCAGGGGCGGCGCTGAAAGCCGGGGTCACGCTCCGGAGGGGCCCGGCCCGTCTGCGACCGGGGGGCCCCGCGCCCCTCCCGGCCTGGGAACCGCGGCGGAGCCGGAGGGGGCGGGCCTCCCCCCTCCTCGCCCAGCCTCCCCCTTCCTCCCCCTTCTCCCCCCTCCTCCCCCTCCTCCCTCCTCCTCGCCCCTCGAGGCTCCACACTACCCCCCTTCGCCCCGCCCCAGCCCGCCCGGCCGCTCCCGGCCTCGGGGTCCCCACGGGGCGGCGCGCGCGGACCCTCCGGGCGCCGAGGGCTGGGGTCCCGGGCGCGAGGCCGCCGGGTCGGAGGCGGGGCCGGCGGGGGCAGCGGCCCCCCGCGCCCCGCGCTCCCCTTTCAGCCGCCTGTTGTTGGGCCAACAGCTCGGGCTGCGGCCGCCTGAAAGGCCGGGATTAGCGAACATTAGCGGCCTTTGAGCGGCGCCCGGGGCGCCCCTTCCGCCCGCCACGCCCGCGCCGGCCGGAGCCCCCCGCCCCGCGCCCCGCGCCCCGCTCCCGACCCCGCTCCGCCCGCGGCGGCCGGGAGCTCCCTCAGTGCAGAGCGGGACGGCCCGTGGCCTCGTGGCCTTCGGGGGGACCCAAGGGTGTTTTCCAGGTGGGAGGGGTGGCGCCCCCGCTAGGCCACTGCCGCCATCCCCCCGCGCTCCCACCTTCCACCCCCACCGCACCCCACCCCGACTTCCAGCCCTTCCCCCCCAGCCCCATCTCCGCCTCCTCCCGGCGGCCTGTGGGAGTTTCCTGAGCTCAGCCCTGGGTGTCTGGGTCCCTGCACCCTCCCGTCCTGGAAGCCCTGACTCCGAGTTTCATAGGCAGGTTAGCACCCCATCCCCGGCCCCCCTCTGGCCTCACCCTTTCTCTCAAAGTAATTTCTGGGCTCTGGGGCCAGAGGGGAGGCTGCTCCTGAGAGGTCAGTGACCTCCGACAGAGCTCAGGGGGCTCACATTCGCCCTGTCCCGGGACACCTGACCCAAATTACATTACAAAAAGGAGGTGTTGTTATTACCCTCGTTTTACAGGTGGGAAAACGAAGTGCAGGGAGGCGGCCCAGGGTCACCCCACAGCAGGTGTGGAGCGGGAACTTGGTCTCAGCCCCAACACCCAGGGTGTCCTATCCGGTTCTCACCTGGACCCACAGTCTCCCGGGCGGCCCACTCAGGATCACTGCCGGCCCAGGAGCCCAGGGGCTCTGCACATCTGCCCAGCCCCACAGCGGTCTAGTGTTGGGGTCTTGGCCTGGACCACACGCGTGACTGGCCCTGCTGTCCCCAGGGGACGTCCTGGGCGGGGCTCCCTCTAATCCTCTGTCTGTTCCTGCTCATGCTGGCCTGAGCGAAGCTCGACCCCTCACTGCTGTCGGGGACCCGCCTCCAGCAACCCAGCCACAGGGACACGCGTACACACGCAGGCACACGCAGGTACAGGCACCCCAGCAGGCACCCCGGCCCCAGGAGAGTAAACATCTTCACCAGAGGAAGCAACAAGCTCTCTCCCAAGAGAAAAAATGTGGCCAAACCTGACCCAGGCAGGCCCATGGGGGGCTGGCTGGGGGCCCCATTCCTGCTGCCACCCAGAGTCACGTTGGCTCTGAAGTTTGGTGGTAAAACATTGACAGTCCCCTGCCTCCCACCCGCAGGCCTGGCACCCACACAGGTGGCGTTCCAGGAGGAGCATGGGGCCAAGCTGGCAAGCAGGCCTGGCCAGGTGGGCACCAGGCAGGCACCTACAGGGGCTGTTGCCCCAGCACACGTGCAGACGGGCTGCAGCCAGTCCCTGGAGGGTGGGATTGGCAGGCTCCTTCTGCCCCCCGAGTGCCCACAGCACCGTGTCTCCTGATGTCCCCAGAAAGTTCAGGACCCGCTGCAGGCAGGTGTGGGCCTGTGGGGCTTCAAGGGGCAGCCCTGGAGTAGGGGGCACGCATTGGAGTCTACCGTGCCCAAGGCGGAGGGTCCTGCCTGCCAGAGTCCTCTGTCCCAGCCTCCACAGTCATGACCCTGAGCCCAGAAGCCCTATCTTTGGTGGTTGGAGGAGTTTTTGGCCAGCCCTGACCCCCTCGCCTCTGGAAAGGTAGAGTCCTCTGAGTCCCCCATGGCTTCCGCTCTCCTAGCCAGGACGAGGACAGGCCTGGTTGGATCCTGTGACTCTGAAGAAACCACAGGAGCCTGGGGTTTGCAGCGGGAAACCCGATCAAGTAATGACAGGGTTGTTGTGGGGGCGACTGGCCAAGAGGGCCGTTCCACCATGGAGATCCCACGCCCTCCACCTCCCACCGACAGCAGACGGCCGGCCAGGCCCATCCCTGTACCTTCGACCCTGGAACTTTCGGCAGCTTCTGGGTCAGTTGGGCCTGCTCTTCTGGAGTCAGCCCCAGGAGGGCTGTCAGGCCGAGGGGAAGCTGCGCCCCACGATTCAGCAGCCTGGCCTCTGTCTCATCCCCGAGCCACCTCCAGGCCCAGGTCCCAGGTGAGGGCTGGGACAGCAGAGATATCAGGTACACTGAGGAGGAACCATGGTCCCCAGGGGCTGGCAGCCCTTCAGCCTCTGAGGCTTGGCTCAGCTGGGCCTCCCAGAGCACGGAAGGGCTGCCCTATTCAGGGTCTGTGCTGGACCCCTCAGGCCTTGTTTCTAGTACCTGGCCAGGCCTTTGGGCAGCTCCCAGGAAGCCCAGTGTGGAGGCGGACCTGCAGGAGTTCTGGAGGGTTCTGCGGTGCCTGGTCACACCCCTGCACCCACCAGTAGACTAGGATCTGCCCACAACCCTTTCCCACCTCCCAAGACACTTCCTAGCAGGACTGTGTTCACCCAGCTTTCTAAAGGGGAAACCGAGGCAGACACCAGCATGCATCGACTACCTTGGTCCCCCTGGCAGGAAGGACCAGGGCTGCTGAGGAGGTGAATACAGCTCCCAGCACGCATGGGCTCAGGCTCCTCTGCAGGTTGAGGCGGGAGGGCTCTGGGGTGGAACCGGGGCGGGCGCCAGAGCCTCCCTGGGCCCTGAGGCAGCCCGGGCGGGCAGCTTTAATTACCGCTCGCTGGGCCCATTGAGCCTCGTGCTAATCCGGGCCGCCGCCGCAGGCAGCCCAGGCGGGTGCCCCCTCCCCCTGCGGCCCGGGCACGGGGTCCCCGGGTTCTCACGTCCCGCCGGCCCCAATTAAAGCGAGCTCGGCGGGGCCGCTGCTGTGCTAATGAGCTCTGTGGGCCTCTGGGCTCTGTGCCGGGGGTGCAGAGCGGGTGGGGGTGGAGCTGGCTCAGAGAGGGTGACTTGGGACCATTCCTGGGAAAAAGCCCCAAAGACTTCCCCACTCTATGCCCAATCCCCAGGAGAAGCCCCTGACAGGGAAAAGCCCCACGGGGTCTGCAGGACTCGTCTCGGAAGTCGGGACCCCCACCATGGGGCAGGGGGTGGCGGGGTGCAGCTTCCCAGAGGGCAGTGAGGCTGGGTGAGGGACACTGGCTCGGGGTGGGCTGGAGTCTGCCCATGGTCTCAGCTCCCTGAGTGCTTCCTCTCCACTGAACGGTGATGGTCATGGGCATTGGTGGCCTGGGGACAAAGGCCATTCGGGGCATGTTCTGGCATCCACCTGGGGCTTGACTCCTGTGGGACACAGAGCTGGGGAGCCCCGGGCTTTTCACTCGGAGGAAACCTAACCCCACCCCTAACCCTGGGGACTGGGAGGCAAAGGGCAGGTGAGGGCCTCGGTCTCCACAGCCCAGGGGCTCCAGGCTCCGCAGTTGTGGGTTGCAGAGGAAGCGGGGGAGCAGGGCCAGGGACGTCTCAGGCCCACCGGCGTGCCTGGCCTCAGACTGCACAGGCAGCCCTGTGATGTCCCTGGGGGCTCTTCGCGTTGGCAGACCTCTCCCTGCCCAGGGCCTTCAGATCACTCGGGAGCTGTGACCTGAGCAAGAACTTGGGTTCAGGGGTGACGCCTGGCCATGGTGACGGGAGGATCCAGGGCAGGGGGGGTTGGCGCAGCACACAGGAACCTCCAGGGTGAGGAATTGGGGGGTCCCAGGGACGGTCCCCGCCAGACTGAGTGTCCAGAGGCCGTAAGGATGGCGGGTGGGTCTGGGCAGGGTCCTGTGTCTGTGGTGGCGCCTCATGGCTGGGAGCACCCCTCTGCTCACCCCACCCAGTGTGCTGTGTGAGGCCTGGGAGTAGCCGCCCCTCTCTGGGTCTGGTTGCCTGTCTGGAGGCCAGGCGGGGTGTGTGGGGACCCTGAGGGGCTAGAAGTGTGGGCTGGGACCCCTCCCCCCACCCCAGCCGGCCGGGTGCTGGGGCCTCGCGGTTTTGCTGGGGCCTCTGGGTCTGGCTTGTGGCGCAGCCCCGCCCCCGCCCTCCAGTTCTGCACCGCAGCTTGGGGCCCCAGACTCTGAAGGGGGGTGAACGGGGGCCTTGGCAGGCAGAGGCCCCAGCTCAGCCCACAGAGGCCCAGAGAGGAGCCACTGGCAGTCTACGGGGGAGCTCGGGGCAGGCATGGGAGGCCCGGGAGCATGGGCCTCGGCTTCCCGGAGCCAGCAATGTGTGTCCTGGTGCCTAACCTTCCCGACCTGGGGCTTGCAGGGGGCCTGGGGCCTGCTCAGCAGGGCACTTCCGGGGACTCTGCCCTGGCCCCTCTGTGCACTCGGACACACAGGCACACGTGTGTACATGCCTTGGGCGTGGGCCACAGCCATGAATACCCGGCCCCTGGGCAAACACAGGCCCCAGCCCCGGGAGGAGTCCCTATAAGTGGTCCTGGGCCTGGCCCCGGCAGGGAGCTCAGTGGGTGTTTGTGGCGCCTGGCAGCGTGGAGGCCAGCAGTGTGCAAAGAGGCCTGCAGGCTGTGTGATGGCAGCCCGGTGTATTGGGAGAGCCAGGGTCTCTGAGGCAGGGGTCAGGGGTGACTGTCACCAGCCAGCTCTCATACTGGGCTACAGGGATAGGGGCACTGCCCAAAGCCAGCTCCATGCCATGCAGAGGCATGGGTACCCACTTACCTGTGCCCAAAGATCTAGAGATGGAGAGACCTGGGACAGCTCCTCCCCTCCCCACCACCCTATCTAAAAGCGTGGGGAACTCAGGCCACCGTCAGGCACCTATGGCATCACCCAAAGATGCCTGTGGCCCCTCCTCCCAGGGCTTTGAAGATGACAATGGCCAGGAGTCAGGCAGAAGCTGGGGGCTGGGGAGTTGGCCCAGGCCTCCACCTCCTTCTGACCTGAGCAAGGACTTGGGCTCGGGGGTGAGGCCTGGCCATGGCGACAGGAGGACCCAGGGCAATGGGGGTTGGCACACGTCCTCTATGGCCACCTTGTTTGACTGGGGGATGAGGGGCCAGTTGGGTCCAAGGCAGCTTGTGTTCTGGAGAGGAAGGGACCTCTTGGGTCCCCCAAGCCTGCTCCACTCCCACCCCATGTCCCCTCCAGGAAGCCTCCCTCCCGCTGGGCCCCCGATGGAAGGCAGGAAGGGGGATTTTCACTTCCAACTGGCCCTCCCCTGGAACCTGGCCCACTGTGCCCACCTCTCTGCCCGGCTCGAGCTGGTGCCAGCCCTTGTTCCCTGGACAGCCGGTGAGCGCTGAAGGTGTTATCTCTGACGGGAGCAGAATGGACGTGTCGCGCCCAAAGCAGGTGTCGGCGCCTGGGATGGGGCCAACGGGAAACCCAACCCCGACTGACACCCCCCACCCGCTGCAAACCTGGCGGGGCCGTCCCAGGAGATGCAGGGATTAGCACAACTCTTGTCCCTGTCCCTCCCCAGCTGATCTGCCCCAGATATGGGCAGGGGCTGGCATGGGGGGCCTGGAGCTGCCTCCAGAAAGAAGTGGGCTCTGGAGGTTGGGTCAGGGCAGAGAGGGCTGGTGGCTTTCTGGTGTTGGTCTCCCATCTGCCAGGTAGCAGCATCTGAGACTGTGGGGGCCCAATCTCAGATCCCAGCTCCCTTCCTGCTCAGATGGCAGCAGGATCTGGGTCAGGGTGGGGGCCGGGAGGGAGGCGGGTTCAGGTCGGCTCATCTGGCTGTTCTCACACCGCCTCCCTCTGGGCCTGCCAGGCCCAGACGGTCCCCAGCGGGTGACTATGAGCAGCCAGCTCTCGAATTGGCTGCTGGCCTCAACCCGCCATGGCCTCCACCTAGGGCCCTTCACTGCCCACCTGCCACCCACTTCCCTTCTGCTCGCAGATGGACTCAACTTCGGCTGCTCTGGGGAGCTCTTTCCTAAGCCCTCGGCCCCAGGCCTCAGCCCCACCTCTCCTCCTGGTCGTCACTGCCTGGGATGGGTCCCATTGGCCCAGATGGAGGCTCCCCTCTGCCCTGAGGCTTTGCTCATGGCGGGTATGGGCAGCTGCTGGACCAGAGCCTGAGCCTGTTCTGACCTCCATGGCCGATGGTGGGTGATGGGGTGGCAGGCCCGGGACGGGAGCGCAGGGGACCTGAGGAGCGTGCATTCCAGCAGGCACAGATCCCAGTGTGTGCTCAGCTTGGGCCTAGGACAGCCGCCCTGGGCTGGAGGGTCCTGGGCTGGAGGGTCCTGAGCTCGAGGCTGTGCTTGTGGCCCTCTCCTCGTCTGCACCGAGGTGGACACCCCCAGGCCGTGTATCGTCTTCTGACGTCGCTCACCCGAGGCCCCCAGCCTCACCTGTCGCCTGGAAGGCAGCTTTGGCTTCTTCCTGGCCTTCCTGCCTCCTCTCTTCCTGCCTCCTCTCTCCTCCAGTCGGCCTGGGCTGCTTTCTGAACCCCATGTCTGACAGCGGCATACTTCCCTCGGAGAGAGGCCCTGGCCGTGTCTGGCTCCCGGGGTCCGGGTTGCCTCTGATGAAGGTCTCTGCCCCAGTTGCGTGAGGCTCTGCCGGAGCTGCCGCTCTGTGGCCTCATCTCCAGCCCCAGACTGTGGGGATTTGCCCAGAAGCCCCCAGGCCCTCACCTGCCTGCCTTTCCCTCCCCACCCAGCGGCGTGCACACGGGGGCTGGACTGAAGCAGCTGAAGCGGTGAGAGTGTCCATCTCCGAGGCCACGTGTTCGCAGCCAGGCCACCTCTCCCAGGCTCACCCCAGGGCTCAGCGCAGCCTCTCGGCCGGGAGTCCAAACCCTGAGTCCACTGGCTACTATTGGCCTTTTCCAGCCACTACAAAGGAACCCAGGCCCAGAATGAGGGTGGGGTTGTCATTCTGCCCAGAAGAGGCACAGGGTGGGCTGACATTCTGGACAACCCCACCCTCCCCGGGCCGCCCGCAGATGCTGGCCTGAGCACACAGAGGGACAGAGCTTCGGTTTTATGCAAGTGTGTCTCGGGCCAGGTGAGAGGATGGGGCTGAGGCTGCCTGTGCTCAGCCCCCGGGGTGGGCTGGGGGGTCCAGGCAGGGTGGAGGCTGCAGCCCTGGGGTGTCAGGCTACGTGAGGGTGGGCCACTTCTAAGCAGAGGTGAGCCTTGCTAGTCTGTGGCCCAGCGTGGTGACATGGAGGGTAGAGGTCATGGCAGAACAGGGTTGCCTGGGACCCTACACAGGTCACCCGAGGCACAGGGATGCCCCTAACACTGCAGGCTAAGGGAGGACTGGTGCAAGGGGTGACTGGACCTCACAGCAGCAGGTTGCCCCTGAGGGCCTTGGAGGGGTGGATCTCCAGACAAAGGCAAGGACCAAGGGCAATATCCCCAGAGGAAGTTGCCTCAAAGGGCTTAATTAGGAACTCCTGGGCACCAGCACAAGGGGGCCTCTGACGTGGTGGCTGACACCTGTAATCTTAGTACTTTGGGAGGCCAAGGTGGGAGTATCATTTGAGGCCAGGAGTTCAAGACTAGCCTGGAAAACAGCAAGACCCCATCTCTAAAATAAATAGACAACCCAGGGAGCCTCTGAGTCCTGAGCTCTGCCCAGGCCCACAGCTGCCAGCACCCCCATGGATAGCCCCCAGCTGTAGATCTGGGGTCCTGAGCTCCCTGCACCTCACATCCTGGACAGTGGGGCTCCCTCCTCCCTCAACCTGCTCCTCCCACGGTGTCCCCAAGCTTCCTGCCCTCACTGGCACCCTTGCTTCAGAGACCACAGTGTCAGTGGCTGAAAACCAGCCAGGAGTCCGGCTGCCCTGAGCCAGCCGACAAAGCCCATCGGCCGTGGATGAGTGGACACTGGACAAACAGCCACAGGCCCTGTGCTCCAGCTGGGCCAGCCAGGCCACTGACATGTCCTCGGCTATGCCTCTGTGACCCATGAATGGGCCGTGTCTGTCTGGGCGGGCACTGGGCGCTGGCAGGAGCTGGATGCCGTGGACAGTGCTAGGTCAGCGCTGCTCGGCTGCCGGGACGGGCAGAAGCCTCCCACTCCTTCCCAACTTCCACCAGGCCAAGGGCCCAGGGTGTGGCACCCGGCCTCACCACACCTGCCCCGGTCTGCCAGCTGTGCTTCAGGCCTCCAGCTGCAGCACGCCTCCTCCAGGAAGTCCTCCAGGAAAGACAGTCCCTGCCTGCCAGCTCCATCAGGCCTGGTAGCCCCAGGCTCTGCGTGAGTCAGCGTGCCAGTGCAGAGGCCAGGCAGGGCGGTCCTGTCTAGAGGTAGTGCGGCCCTCGGTGTGCGTGGGGAGGGCTGCAGTGAGGGGCGGCGGGACTCAGCCAAGTCCTTCCCCTTCTCATGAACCTGCCTCGGCCCCAACAGCTCATCAGTCAGCAAATCCATGTGGCTAGACCTTCCAGCCTCACCTGGGCTCTGGCCACACCTGCTCAGGTCAAGGTGGTCTCCTCTCTCTGGGACCCGCGCCCACCTCCTCCCAGTATCAGAGCCCCTGCTGGCAAACAATCTTTTGAAAAACTTATGTAGATCACAGCCCTCCTCCACCAGCTCCCTGGGCCCCCATCTCACTCCAATAAAAGTCTCAGTGGCGGCTCACAGTGGCCTCCTCCTGTCTGAGGGTCAACTCGGCTGGGAGCTCGCCCTGCTGTCCTCAACCTCTACCCTGGCCTCAGGGCCCTTGCAGGCTGTCCCCTGGGCCCTCGTGGTACAGTCTAGCTGTCACTAGGTGTCCCTCAGCCCCGCCCTCACTGGCCACTGTGCAGGTGGCCTGCGCCTGGCTGCCACGTGGGCACAGTGCTCGTCCAGGCTGGGCCAGGCTGATGCCTGCTCACGGGCATCTGCCACTCCTGGAGGGCACACAGCTTGGGCCTGGGCCGTGTGGCAGGGTGGGCGACAGTGCCTACAGTCCCCTTCATGGGTCTCCGGCCCGGCCCCCCACCTACAAACACACACCAGACTCTCCCCAAACACGAATCCATTTCCATTTGTGCCATTGATTGTCTGGCAGACAAAGGCCCCTTTCAGACATGTCAGAGGTTCAGCAAATAAATAAATGAATGAAGCCCTGGCGGAGGAAGGGGTGTGGGATGGACTGGGGAGCAGGCTGGTACCTCCTGTGGCTGGCCCGGCCCTCCGAGGGCGCCTGAGCTGGACAGATAGCCCAGGGCATCAAGGGGTGGGCCCTACCTGGGGCTGGAGCTGTGTTTGGGGGGTTTGGGGTGTGAGAATGGGAGTTGGGGGTTTTGCATACTCCTGCAAAAGTGAGGCAGGCCCTACATGGAGCTGGGGTGCCCCGTGACACATCCTGGCTGCTGTGGGAGGATAGACTCAGAGGCCCCAGGCCCGGGCCAGGTAACGGTGGGGTGGCAGGTCCCCGTGTGTCCTAGAAGCTGGGTACATCCCCACATTCCCCTTCCTGGTGTTTCTGCTTGGACTCAGACCCAGAGACCACCCTTAGTCCAGGGGAGTAACCCACCTGGTGCATCTGAGCTCCACAGTATGTGATCTGAATCTGGCAGCTCCCATGAGCTGCCTTCCACGTGGGAAGCTAGAGTTTCACCTCTCTTCCTGGGATCCCCCAACTCCACAAGGCCAGAGCTCAGGGGGACATGTGTCCCGGGAGGCTCCTCCCAGCCCCACCTGGGTCAGACCCCCTGAGAACCCTGTGCTGCCCTCAGCCTGGGCCTGACGATGCCCCAGGGTGGGCCCAGCGTCCTACCCCCGCTCCTCCACCAAGGGGGTTGGGGTACCCAGAAACCTTGAGTGCAACCCTGAGCTCCTTCTGCTCCTGCCCCCATCCTGGGCCCCTGGTGGCTGCAGTGCAGCCCCTGGGAGGCAAGGGCTGCTCCCCACAGATGGGACCGGACCAGCTGGTCTGGGAGACGGCAGGCCATGGGTGGCGCTCCCCAGTCAGGTCCTAGCCCAGGCAGGGACCATGTAGGGGCGATCCACCATCTTTTTCTCCAGGACAGAAATAACCAGAAAGAATGTGAGCTGGGCAGCCAGGAAAGGGGGCTGGCGAGATCCAGGAGGACTGCCTGGAAGCAGGGGCTGGGGAAAAGGCCTATAGAGGCACCTGGGCCTGTTGGGAAGCTGGGTTGGCCACTCCAGTCCTGCCCGGCCAAGCCCCCAGGGCAGCGCTGACTCCTGGCCATTCTGGGGACAACAATGGCCGGCATTTAAATTCCAATTGAGTCAGCCAGAGTGGCCGCGGGCGTGAGAACGGGAGCCCCCACCCCCAGCCCGAGCCCCGCCCGCCACATTCCTGCCTCCCCGGAGATGGCCGTGGCCAGGGCCGTCGCCAGGGGGCCGGGAATGCGGCGCTCAATGGCTTGGGACAAGGGCCCATTGAGCGGTGACGGGCAGGATTGAGCCGTCAGCGCCCCCTACTCCGGACCCCTCCTCTGTCCCCGCCCCTCCCCCCAGCGTTCCTGGTGTCAGCTGCTCTGGGACCCTGCTGATACCCTCCTGGGCTGGGCCCTGAGCAAGCGCGGGCCTGGAGCTGTCTGACTGACCACTGGCCTCCACCTCGGGTGCCCTCACCACCTGGCAGCAGAGGGGCCCGCCGAAAGCCTCCACTGCGTCATGCCTCTCTCCCCCCTAAAGCCTCTGGGGCTCCCCGATGCCCACAGGTGTCAGAGGCCACGCTTCTCCAGCCACAGTCCCCTGCCCTACTTGGCTCTCCCCCTGCCCAGCCCTGTACTGTGGCACCAAAGAGGCTTTGCCCGACCGCTGCCCACCCTTGCCAGCCCCAGAGGAAGAGACCCCTTTCCCTGCTCTGTCCAGCGCCTGTCTCGAGCCTGGCACTCGGGGACACCTACCGGTGTTTGAGGAGTCAAGGTTTTCATGCATCCTGGCCCAAGACCTCAGGGCGTGATGCCCTCAGGCAGCCTGTTGAAAGCGAGGGTGAAGGAGGCGTGGTAGTGGCCCCTGGTCACTGGTCCTGACCACTCTGAGCCCTGCGGTCGGAGGCTCATGCCAAGAGGCCAGCCCAGGCCCCCCGCGCCTGCACCCCACCTTGCGCCTGGGTCTCCCTCTCTCCTCGGCTCCGTGATGCCTGCCGCAGACCAGGGCCCAACAGTGTCCATCCCCGATCCAGATAGGGTCCCTGCCAGCCCCGAGCTCGGCCGGCCCAGCACGCTTTGCAATGTCCTCTCGCTGTGCCTGTGCAGGCGCATGTCAGGAAGATGCCAGGGAGCCTGGCCTGGGATGGGGCAGTCCCGGGGCCGGCGGGTGACAAGGAGGCACAAAGGCCTTGCCTGGGGGAGAGCTTGGAGCTGGGGGAGGCTGGCACCATGCCCGAGGGACAGGCGTGGAGGGGGCACCTGAACACCTCCTTCCACTGTGTTGGGAAAGGGGCTCCTGCCCTGTCCCCTGACCACCTCGATGGAGGGTACACTGGCACGGGGAGATGGAGGCACCCTCGGCTGGAATGGGCAGCCTGCCAGCCCTGCCACCTCCCCCAACAGGTGGCAGGAACCGAAGACAGGCTGGGTGATGGGCTGAGGGGCAGGGCCAGGCTTCCGAGTGCTCCCAGGGAATGGGGCAGGGGCTTGGGCAGCGCCACCCAGGCTGCGGTTACACTGACCACCCCAGGACCAGCCTGACCACCCTCACGAGCAGGACCCCTGCAAGCCGGAGGCACCAGCCCCCCTTTACAAAGCACTCGGGAGAGCCCCACCCCAGGTCCTAGCCACCATGCAGCTGGCGGGCGAGGGCAGCCACGGGCACCCAGGTCGGGCTTGCTGGGAGGCTGTGGATTGAATGAATTAGTGAAGAAGGAAAGGCAGGCTCCTGATTCATAAGAGTCCGTCCTGGGCAGGGGTCCACAACACAGACCTGTGAGGTCCCCAAGCCTGGCCCTCACTGCCCGGGGTTCGGGGACACAGGCCTGGGGCAGGCCCTCTGTCCACCTCAGTCTCTGTATCTCATCAGCTGGGCTGGGGGTGGGGCAGGGTCCGTGCCAGGGCCCAGGACAGCTATGGCGGCTCCTCTGGGAACTGCCTGTCCCTGGGGGTCCAGGCCCAGGTCCCGCCCTGGGAGCTCAAGTGCCCCAAGCGGCTGCCGCCTTTCAGCCTTTCAGCCTCCTCCCCAAGCCCACGGGGTCATTGAGGCCTCCAGTCCTTTATGAAGGCTGTGCCCTCTGGCCAGAGAGTGGACAGGGAGAGTGGACAGAAGAGCCCTGAGGGGTGAGGTGCGGCCTTGGGGGCGGGTGCACAGGCAGTCTGGGAGTGGCCGAGGGAGGGTGGGGAGCCAGATGGTCAGAGAGGTCCCTTGGAAGCCCTCACTGTGCTGAGCTGGCCGGGAGCCCGGGATTCCCGAGTCCCAAGCAGGCAGGAGGTTGAGGTGGGAGAATTGCTTGAACCCAGGAGTTGGAGGTTGCAGTGAGCCAAGATGGTGGCACTGCACTCCAGCCTGGGCAGCAGGGCGAGACTCCATCTCAGAAACGTCCCGAGCAGGTGTCCACAGGCTGTGGACGGCCTGGGAGAAGAGACTGAGGAACAGCCGCCATGGCGAGGCTGTGTGAGGGCATCAGATGTCCAGTGTCGGGCGGCAGGGTTCTGGCTTCAAGGGGCTTTTGAAAAAACACAGCTCTAGGCGCGCTGCGAGCAGGCCTGGACCCACCACAGCCTCACTGCACTCCCTGGGGCCTGGCCAGTGCCAGCTTCTCCAGGCCAGGTGGCCCTGCTCAAGCTTCCTCAGCTCTGGAGTCCCTTGGCTGGTGTGGCGTCTGGCCCAGAGCTAGTTATGGACACACCTGCAGGGTGGGGGCCAGAGTCTCAGTCCTGGGAGGGAACATGGGCGCAGATGCCAAGGGTGGAGGTAGAGCTGCATTGCTCTCTCCTAAGCATGGGGCACCTTCTTTGTGTCTTTGCCCTGCCTGCCAGGCAGCTCAGACCAAGCCAAGGGCCCAAGGGCAGTAATTCTCCCTCCCCAGGTTCTGGAACGTTTTTCTTTTCTTGGCCTAAGTAAATCTGATGTATAAAAGCTGTGTTGGCCGGGCGCAGTGGCTTACGCCTGTAATCCCAGCACTTTGGGAGGCTGAGGCACGCGGATCACCTGAGGTTGGGGGTTCAAGACCAGCCTGGCCAACATGGTGAAACCCCATCTCTTAAAAAAAAAAAAAAAAAAAAAAAAAAAAAGAGCTGTGTCTTCTCAGAAGCCTAAAGCCCCAGCTGGGGATGGTGGCTCATGCCTGTAATGCCAGCATTTTGGGAGGCCAAGATGGGCAGATTGCTTGAGCTCAGGAGTTTGAGACCAGCCTGGGCAACGTAGCAAAACCACATCTCTACAAAAAATGCAAAAATTAGCTGGGTGTGGTGGTGTGTGCCTGCAGTCCCAGCTACTCAGGAGGCTGAGGAGGAAGGCTGGCAGGAGCCTGGGAGGCGGAGGCTGCAGTGAACGGAGATCCCACTACCACATACCAGCCTGAGCGACAGAGCCAGATCCTGTCTCAAGAAGAAAGTAAAAAAAGGAAAAACAGAGGAGCATAAGGCTCCAAGTGTGCCAATCTGGGCAGGGCACACATGTCTGTCCCAGCCCTGAGGCCTGCTTAGCAGGAGAGGACTCAGCTCCCACCCAGCACCCCTCCCCTCCCCACTGCAGCCCCAGCCCCGAAGAGCCACCACCCAGATCTGCCGCGCAGGGCTGGACTGGGGGTGGGGCAGCCCTGAGCTGGGCCCCTGTGCTCATGGGGAGCAGCTGTCCTCTGTTCGACTGGAGAAGCCCTGCCTGTCACAGTCCCTGGTCAAGCCTGGGTGCCCTCTACTGCCCGAGAGCCACATAGTAGGCCCGGGGGCTTCCTGCTGCCTCTCCTGAGCCTGGGGCCCCACATGAGTGCCCGCTGGGCAGCGGCTCCAGGAGCTGAGGGCAGCCCGAGGCAATGGCCAAGCAATGGCGGCCCACCGCCTTTCAGAAGTCTCCAGACACTGAGACATCTCCTAGCAGGGCCAGTCAAAGCCTTATTGCCCCCACTCCAGCAATGGCTGCATGGACGAGCCCACACCACGCAGGGAGCCCAGGCCTCCAGCCAGGACTGGCTTGAGATGGGATGCATGGCCGAGGGGAGGGGCTGGGGAGAGGGCCGGCATGGCGTTCAGAGCCATTGAGGACAGACCAGGGGATGGCAGCGGGGCCCTGGGAGGGAGCCAGAAGCCCACGATGCTCAGAGCAGAGCGTAGGGGACCCAGGAAAGGGGCCAGAGGACCTGCTGGGTCTGTCAGGGGACACGGGGCCAGCAGGTGTCCAGAGCAATCCCACAGATGTGGCCTTGAAGGCAGGTGCCTCCAGCCCCTCATACGAAGGCAATGGAGACAGATTGGGGGGCACGTGGCGGCTGGGAAGAGGCTGAAGAGAGAGGCCCCAGGGAATAGGCTGGCCGTCGAGTTTACACCTGCCCGAGCCAATTTCTGGCACTACCAGTTCCATGAGATCCACAGTAGCAAGCTGCGGGTCCTTTAAGATCTCTGGGCAGAGTGCCATATCTGCACCTCTCGGGCCTTCATGTGCCAGCCGGGCATCTTGAGTGAAGGGCCATCCTTAGGCGAAGGCTGTGGGGCTGCTAAGGGTCCTGCCATGCTGTGGTGGGGCCTGCAATGTCACCGTGGCAGGGTGGGGAGGTCCTGCTGTCTCTCTGTGACCCCTGGGCAGAACCATTTTGTCCTGGTGGAAGCTAAGGGTCTCCCAGCAGTGAGGGGGGTTGGGATGGGGAGGGATGGGGTGGGATGGGGTCTCTTGGAGACTCACCAGCCACTGGTTTTGGAGATTCGCCCCTCCCCCTGCCTTTGAGTGGGATGGATCAGGGAGGACTGCGGAGCCAGCAGTGGCTGGTGGACTGACCCTGCCCAGCAGGCCCAGATGGGCTGGAAGCTCAGGCGAACCCAGGCCTCTGCGGAACCAGAGAGGAAGTGGGGAAGAAAGAACCTCTGTGGAGGGAGGTGCCCACCCTTGGACCCTTGGCTTGGTCTGAGCTGCCTGGAAGCCAGGGCAAAGAAAGAAAGAAGGTACCCCATGCTCAGGAGAGACTGCAGCAGCGTTCTATGGGCAGAGGGAGGGCTCGGCCTCTACCCTTGGCATCTAGGGTGGGGGGCACCTGCAGCCCATCCCTCTCTGCAGCCCCTACCCTCCAGGAACCAGGTTAGAGGCTGGGCAGGAGTCTGGGGACCTAGGCTTCAGTCCCGAGGTGCCCGTGGCAATGGCCTGCAGTCCCTGCACGGCCAGGAGGGTGAGCCTTGAGAGCTAATGAGCCCCGCGTGGCTGGGGCCAGCCTCAAGGCCACAGGCACAGCCCTTCTGCAACCCTGGCAGCTTCTCAGAGACAGCAATGTGGAAGACGGGGGTGTGTCCTGGTGCAGCCAGCGGGGATTGCTTGGGAAGGAGGATGAGCTTGACTCAAGGGAGGGCACTTGATGGGCAGTTCCGAGGCGCTCGGCCAGGGAGGGGCTCTGCTTGATTTGCTGTGCGCCCAGGGCAGGGGCTGCCCTCGAGGCTTCTGACCCACTCATCTCCCTGAGCCCCGGAGATACAAGGATCACAGGGAGGGGCCCTTTCCTGGGCTGGCCAGAGCCGGCCAGGGTACTTGGGGCACACGGCCTGTGTGGGTTAGCCTGGAATGACACCAGACTGGCAACAGGTTGTCAGGAGCCAGGCTGGGGTACGTGGGGCTGGGGAGAGCCCTGAGCCGAGGCTGTCAGCTGAAGCCTCTGACTCGACCTGTGCCCCGGGACAAATATACGTGAGGCCACACGCACATGTAACCATGTGCGCATGCAGGCACGGTCCGGGCTCCAGGCTCTACTGCCATCTGAAGCCCCTGCCCTGGCTGTGGACGCCCATTTGGCTGGGTGCGGCAAGGCGGCGGCCTTGGCACAGAGAGCCTGCCCAGCCTTGCTCTGACCCAGTTTTCCATGCCCAGGCAGGCGGGCGGCACTGGAGTGGGGGCTCCAGAGCTTCTCTTTGGGAACCCTGGTGCCCTGGGCCCAAAGCAGCTCCGAGGGGGCAACTGGCTGGCTCCATGTGCCCTGGGTATGTCCTCTGAGAGGATGGGTTCCTGTCCCTGGATGTGACCACCCAGCCCCAGCGGATTCACACCCTGGAGACAGTGCTACACCCCTGCCTTCTATAGGTGGTCCAGGGAGGAAGTGGGGAAGGAAGACCTTCTGTGGAGGGAGGTGCCCACTCTTGGACCCTTGGCTTGGTCTGAGCTGCCTGGAAGCCAGGACAAAGAGAGAAGTTGCCCCATGCTCACGGGCACACAGCTGCTGCTGCCTGAATGCGCTCTGCCTGCCTTGCCTTCTGTCTGCAGATGAACGGACCTGTCATCTAAGGACCCATCCTTGTGGCCCTCCACCACAGACCTGCAGGCTGCTTCCCTGCCCACTCCTGGGGGCCAGTCTTGGGGGCCAGATCCTTCAAGGGTGGATTTGGAGCTGAACCTCAGAGCCACAGGGCCAGGGCAGGCCTCAGAAGGCATCCCAGAGGAGGGAGGGTGGAAGGTCCCCGCGGGCAGGGAGGCGCAGGGAGCAGAGGCTGCTGGGAGCAGGGAGGGAGCTGGGCGGGCGGAAGGGCGGCCGTGGGAAGCCAGCCCTGGCCTGGCCGGCCCGATAAGCTGCCCCTTTGATCCGCACTGAGGCAACACAGACCCCCTTCCTGAGATAACCCTGGCCCCGGGACTGAGACTCTAGCCAGCCTGCCCTCCTGAGTGTGCCCGGCCCTGCCCTCCAGCCCTGGGCAGACTCTGGCCCTGACAGTGACTGGTCCTCACTCAGCTGCAAGCTGAGTGGGTGCAGACTGAGCCCAGGCCTCATGGGCACTCCATGTGCCCCCACCCCAGGACCCGCCGGTCCTCACTCTGCCCTCAAAGCTCCCCCAGACCCGGCCTCTGTGTCCAGCTCTCTATTCCCTCTGGTTGGGAGGGGCACCTCCCCTGCCCCGCAGTTCCCACTCCCTTCACCTTGCCCCTGGGAGCCCCACTCCCCGGCTGGGGCTCACCGGGTTCGAGGCTCTTTGGGCAGCCCTGACTGACAAGGGCTCCAATGTGGCCCAGGTGTGGGCACAGGTGAGGCACAGGTATGGGCACCAGTTACATTTGGGGTGGGTGTGCCCTGTCCAGGCACCTTCTCCCTGGTGCCCACCTCTCCCTGGCGCCTGTCAGCACCCCATGCTCTCAGCCCCTCCCTGCCCAGGTCAGTGGACAATGAAGCTGTCAGCAGCCCAGAGCAGGGAGGCAGGCAGGCGTGGCAGGGGTGGAGGCCTCGGAGGCGGAGATGTCTTTATTAGGGGCTGCAGACCTGGCTTCCACTGTCGAGGCCAGCCCCGCGGCCTCTGGGAGCTGGAGGCAGAGGTGGCCCTGGCTGGGGGCAGAAAGGGGCGGGCTGTCCATCAAGGCCCCGTCAGCCTTGGGGCTGGGTCCCTGGAAGGGCAGGCCCGTGGGTAGAGGAACCCAGAGTGTGGGGCTGGCCACAGGTGGTCAGGGAGGGTTGGAGCGTGGCTGGGGGCTGTGCAGGGATGAGGTGTCGAGGGTGCTGGCATCCCAGCCCTGCCGGCCTCCTAAGGCACCCAGGGAAGCACTGGTGTGCTCAGCCCCTCAGCCGTGCTTCGCGGTGTGCTTTGCAACACCATGCCTCTGTTTCCCAGCTGTACAATGGGCAGCCTTGTAGTTTCAGCAGACCCCCGTCCCCCGTGCCCTCGGCTGAGCTGGAGTGGCAGGAGGGCTTCCGTGGGAGCAGGTGGCATGAAGCACAAGGGCTGAGGGACCCGCAGAAGCCCCTCGTCCCTGGGAGGCTGAGGCCAGAGCAGGCTTCTTGCAGGAGCCTAGGTTTTGGCCCTCACCCCGCCTGCCCTGCCAGATCCGGACAGGCAGGGCCCCACACAAACCCCAGCAAGGGGCCCTCTCCTGGATAAGGGGCGGCCTCTGCTCTGTTTCTGACAGAAAGGCCAACAGTTGGGCTAGGAGGTCTCCAGCAACCAGCCATGCCCCACTTCCTGGGGGCTGGAGCAGGCTGGGGACAGTGGCTGGGGTCTGGGATCAGCAGGGCCTGGCAAAGCCTTCTCTCCCAGATTCCCCCAGGGCTGGAGTCCTTAGGGCCACTTCCCTCCCCTGGCAAGCTCAGGCACCCAGACTACCTCCTCCGGGGCCCTTCTGGGCACTTGTGGAGGCTGCCCCTGCTCTCCCCACCACCCTCTGAGCAGGCGAAGATAAAGCCCCAAATAGCTTGGGAGACTGAGGGGGCCTCAGTAGGTGCCATTTACCCAAGACCTCGGAACTGGGCGAGGTACTCGGGCCACTAGGACTTGCCTCAGACATCAGGCTTTGCATTTTCAACCTGAGCCTCCACTTCCCACTCCCAGGCCAATGGCCTCTGGCCAAAGCCTCCGCCACCATTTGCCAGGCTCCAGGGCCTAGTGTCAGGGCCCTCACCCCTGCTGAACGTGCCGGGTGGGGACCTGGCTGGAGGCTGCACCTGGAGGCCCCCAAGGCCACCCTGGGAGCCACAGCCAAACAGCTGCCTCCTCTAATCAGCCCCACGCAGCCCTGCAGGGCCAGCGTTCTGCAGCGGCTGCCCTCTCCCTCAGGCCACTGGGCACCTGGCCTGGGGTGGGGGTCTGGCCCACTCTCGGGTCTCCCTGAATACTGTGGTGAACACCCCACCCTTCCCAAGCTCAGCCGAAACCTCCCTGGAGCGGGGCTGTCGCATCAGGTCACTGAGTGCCTCCTGCTGCCTGTGGCTCTGTGCCTCGGTTTCCCCTCCTGTCAAGTGGAGGTTGTGGCTGTCGTAAAGGTCCTGTCAGGAGCCAACGGCACCCCGCACCTCGCCATCCAGTCGTTCCCAGCCACACAGGGTGTGGGTTGCCCCAAGCCAAGCGATCTGTGGGGGTGGGGTCGTCCCCATGCCCTGGCTGGGCTTGATGGGGTCTCTAGCCTCTCATGAGCAGCTGCCTGCTGGGCCCAGCTGGCCACCCTGGACTCTCGGGCCCTGGCCGGAAGCATGACTGAGGTTGTCCATGGTTCGGGGAGGGGTGGGCAGAGGGTGGCTGGGTGAGGCCCTGAGAAGGGGCTCTGGCTGAGGATGGCCCTGGTGACACCCAGAGTGGCAGGCAGGGCTGAGAGGAAGGGGCGTTCTGGGGCGGGTGGAGGCCGTGGGGAGGAAGGAGGGTGTGACGTGGGGTTGGCCCGGCGGCCCGGAGGCCTGGATTCCTAATTCAGCCGGAGCCTGTGGAGTCGGGGCCTGTTTATTCTTGGCAGGAAGGCTGGTGCTGGGGGGGCAGAACTGGGGAGTGAGGCCTTTACAAAAAATAATAATAATAAAAACGCTCATTTAGAAGGCTCCCAAGGCGTGCTGAACTCCAAAAGGGCCTTGGAAAAAATGCTGAGAGGGTTTAAGTGTAAATGGACCCAAAACACCATGATTAAATTTCCCTTAAATTTACCAGGGTTTGGGGTCAAAGAAAAAATAAAACTCAGGGAAAATACACTTGAGGTTTCAGGCAAATGCCAAGTGCTTAGGAAAATAGATTCGGAGCTGCTCAGCGGCTACCAGCCTGGCCCCCGCCATCCTGGGAGCTTCCCAGCCTTAACCCCTCCCTGGCCAGCTCTCTGCTGCCCGCCCCACCCGCCCCCATGGGGGACTTCACCACCATCTCCTGCTGCTTCTGCACGGTTTGGGGAGCCCTCCTGTGCAGACTACAGGCAGGGAACTGGGGCCCCACACCCCCAGGCTGGGCAGGAGCCTGTGGGAGCCTGAGCGTCCACCCCTCAACTCGACACCTCTCCTGTGTCTGCAGACAGCTCTGGTTTCCTTTCTTTGCTCATCTGGGAGCAGCCACATTTTCCAAACCAAAGTCAGAACTTGAGGTCTAGTGGTCTGAGTGAACCAAATGGCAAAAAGGCCAAAGTGTTTGAACTGGGACTGTCCCAGCATATCCAAGATGGCAGGCTCCCAGCAGCTCATGATTCATGGTGTTACCCTTTTTCCTCAGCCTGCCAGGAAGCTCAGAGCTAAAATTAAGGATCTTGCACAGTAGCTAGTGTTGGCTGAGGGATTTTGGAATATTTTTTCTTCTTCAATGTTCTTTAAAATTCCATTTCTGTTATAATGAGGATCTCAACTTTTTTTTTGTTGTTGTTATTTTAACACTCTTCAAATTCTCTGAGAATAAATTTGAAAAGCAAAGTCAGGCATGGTGCCATACGCCTGTACTTGGGAGGCTGAGGGGGAAAGAGTGCTTGAGCCCAGGAGTTTAAGACCAGCCTAAGAGCTAAGTGTAAACACGAGCCGAGATAGCAAGACCCTGTCTCAAAAACAAAATAGAAGCCAGCAACTACCCTTAAACTATAGCAGCTGTGGCCCCACTCCCAGCCCAGCCCAGCTCAGCAGGGATACTCAAGGGCCCCACTTCCATCACCCCATGGTGGCCAGTTCTGAACCCTGGCACCCAGCCCTGTGCCCTGCCAGTGTTCAAGGGCAGTGGTGGTTCTGGGAAAGGTGGTAGGAGATGGGGAGCTCCCAGGGGTGATCGAGTGGCTCCCAGGGGATCCCAACGGCAGAAGAGACTTGATATCCCCTTGAGACTCCATGCCCTGTCCTTCCACTTGGCCTCACGGCAGAACCAAGGGAAGCTCCCCCAGCAGCCCCAGCCCTAGGCCAGGCTCTGATCGCAGAAGAGAGCTGGGCAGAAGTCTGTCCCTGGGGCTTCCCTGCCCTGGGTTCCAGGTCTCTCCGCCTCGGCCTCCCTGCCTGCCTGCCTCCCTGTCGGGGAACTGCGGCAGCTGCCTGCCCCCCCACCCCCCCCAGCACTGTGCCCAGCAGGTGGTGTGGAGTCTGTGCCCAGAGCATCGCCTCTGCCGAAAGCCCCTTTGCCATTTTCCTGGCATTTTCAGGGGAGGCACAGGAGAGGCAGGTGTGAGCTGGGCCATGGGCAGCCTGCCCAGGCCCCGTACCCAGGATGGGCCTCCCTCCCAGGCACCCTCTGCTGCTCACCTACACAGGCCCCAGCAAGCCAGGCCGCCCAGCTCTGAGTCACCACCAGGCCTGGGCTGGGCCGGGCTGTCAGCCCCACACGGCGCTTGCCTCGGCCCCTGCTTCCCACATTCACCTTCAGGAAGACCCCTGGGCGTGGGCCTCAGGAGCTGGGTGGGGGTGCAGCGGGAGTGGGAGGTAAGTGTCAACATGAGTCCAGCAGATGGGACATTCCTGTCTGCCTAGCACCTGCTTGGAGGTAGATGCAGACCCTCAGCAGGCTCTCCCAGTCCTCGCCTGCCCCTGTGGCCCCAAGGGCCCCAGAAGGGCCCACCTAATCAGGTACCATGAGGATGAAGCCGGGTAATATTGCAAAGTGTCTGTCTGTGGAAATGAATGTTTGGACAAGGGTGCTGTGATAAAATCGTGGCTAGCGACACTAACGTGCAGGCAGTCGCT
Source organism: Cebus imitator (assembly GCF_001604975.1). Taxonomy (NCBI): domain Eukaryota; kingdom Metazoa; phylum Chordata; class Mammalia; order Primates; family Cebidae; genus Cebus; species Cebus imitator. Next base: position 3,675,753 of record NW_016107432.1, read on the forward strand.
GAAAGTCAGGAGCAGAGTAGCAGGCCTGGCCTCACCCGAGTGTCGGAGGAATGCCCCCTGCACTTGTGGGCTTAGAAACGCTCCGTCTGAACACCACAATTATTTGTGACAATAATAAACCGGGCTTTCGGGCGAGGCCTCCCCTGGCCCTGGCGGCCCTGGGGCAGAGTGGGCAGCAGCTCCTTGCTGGTGGCCACGGGCGGCTCTAGGACCCTTTGGAAGCAATTTGGCAAAATGAGCAGAGCCCCAGAGGTGCTCCTGCCCTTTGACCTATCTGCTACCAGACAGTGCCACTGGAGGAGCCACTCAGAATGTGAGGGTGCCAGAGGAGGCATCGGCCACGCAGGGCGTAGTGGGCAGAACGGCGACCCCTAAACCACATGGTCACATCCTTCCCCCTGCAACCAATGAATGTGACCGTATCTGGAGAAACGGTCTCTGCAGGTGTAATCAAGGTAAGGATCTTGAGATGGGGAGATCATCTGGGTTATCCAAGTGGGCCTTATGCCTGACGACACATATCCTTACAAGAGATGGAAGAGAAGATGGCAGGGCGGGAAGCAGAGGCTGGAGTCATGCGGCCACGAGCCCAGGGACACCAGGAGCCCCCAGGAGCTGGAAACGGCAGGAAGGAGCCTTCCGAGAGCCTTGGGAGGGAGTGCAGCCCTGCCTACACCTTGATTCCAGACATCTGGTCTTCCAGACTGAGAAAAAGTAAATTTAAGTCAACCAGTGTGCAGTGATTTGTGAGAGCAGCCTGGAGGTACCGGGTGCTACTGAATGAAGGAGTCCCAGGCTGCTACTGGAGGGAGAGGAGGCTGGGCTGGGGCCAGGGCTGCAGGGCTGAAGGGAGGAAGCATGTCTTGAAAGTGCCCCGTCCCAGTCCTTCCTCCTGCCAGTGCTGCCCATGGGCCAAACCCACCCAGAAGCTGGAGAGCAAGGGCCCCTGAGAGGTGTGATCTGCAGAGTCAGGCTTTCAGAGACAGAAGGACTGGGGTCGGGACACATGGGAACAGCCCCCAACTGAGCATCTTGGCCAAGAGGAGGATCGTGGCGAGGAAGAAAGAAGAAAACTCTGTGCCCACAGATGCCCAGATGCTCCCCTCCCGGAAATCAGCGGCCGTGGGTGCAGAGAGAGTCAGTCCTTCTTGGAGGTACCGGGAAAAGAGCCTAGAGCTCCACTGAGGCCTTCTGTCCACAGGAGGAACCCTGTTCAGCAGCTGGCCCCTGAGGGGGACTTGCCCCATCCACCAGCTCCTTCCCACAATCCCATCCAGTCCCCAGGAGAAGGGGCAAGACGGTCTGGGCCCACATGCATCCTGGTACTTTGAGAACCTGATGACTTAGCTGGTTAAGAGCGCTAAGGCCAGGTGCCGTGGCTCACACCTGCAATCCCAGAACCTGGGGAGGCCAAGGTGGGCGGGTTACTTGAGGTCAGAAGTTCAAGACCAGCCTGGCCAACATGGCGAAACCCCATCTCTACTAACCGTACAAAAATTAGCTAAGCATGGTGAGGCGCACCTGTAATACCAGCTACTTGGAAGGCTAAGGCAGGAGAACCACTTCAACCAGGGAGATGGAAGTTGCGTGAGCCAAGACTGCCCCACTGCACTCCAGTCTGGGTGACAGAGCAAGACTCTGTCTCCAAAAGAGAGAAAGAGCTAGCAGGGCAAATGTGCTGCTGTGCTCAGGTAATGGTGTCCTGGGGAGGGGGCCTGGCTGGCAGCAGCCTGGCGCTGGGCACCTGAAGGGCTGGACAGTGCATTGGAGTTTGGGGAGCCTGGGCCCCAAGACGATCTGGGGACATGGGCTTGGCCAGAGCAGGAATCAAGGCTGGCTGAGGACAGGTGTGCCACAAATGGGCACAGAGGGGTGGGCATGAGGGCTCCCTGGAAGCAGGCCCTTCTAAGGCCCCAAGGTAGGGTCCGGGGACACCTTGGCCTCTGGAAGCTGCAGGGTGGGGCTGTGCATGGGCTGGGTAGGGTAAGCAAGCAGCCACTCACTGGGGGGCTTTCAGTGCCCTTTTTCCTCACAAGCACAGTGAGTCCTGGATGACAAGCCGGGCAGGGCAGCAGACCGAGCTGGCCCTCCCTGACGCTCACTGGCTCCCATGGGCCCTGAACCTCCTTGGGCTTGCCTGGAGGTGGGAGCAGACGGCCTTTTCCTTGTGAGGGTGGACACAACAGTCATGTGGGATGAGGGGGCCCAGACAACCCCAGCGTGCCCCACAGGGCAGCACCTTCACGGGTCCCCGGCCCCTGCTCTGCATTCTAGGCCGGGTGGGAGGGCAGCCCTAGGCCTGTGTCCTCCTGGGGGGTGGGAAAAGGGGCCCCTCGGGCGGGGAACTCAGGCGGCTCAGCTGCTGGAGGCCCAGGTCAGTCAACGCAGAGTCTGCACCTCGTCAGGTAGGCAGGGCCGCCCGGGATGTCCCGGGCCTGCGGCGAACACCGGAGGCTGGACCTGGAATGCGGTCCTGCCTCCTCCACCGGAGGAATTCCAGCTCAGGCCGCAGGGTTCAGCCTCCTGACATCCTGACCCCCACCGAGACCTCCCCTCTGAGCGCCTAAGCGCAGCCCCAGGGGACCTGAGCCGCGCGCTGTGCAAACAGAGGCTGCGCTCGCGCTCGTTGCGCCCCGTGCCCGCCGCCCCCTGAGCCGCCCAGCGGTGCGACCGGGCCTCGCCCGCCAGCCCCGGCTCCCACGCCCTCGAGACCGCCCGGCGCCCCCGCCGGCCACGCCCCTCGGATGCCCCGCCCCACACCCCGCCCGAGGGGCGTGTCTGGCTCCCCAGCAGGGCGGGGCAGGGGGCGGAGCCTGGCCGGGGCGGGGCGGGGCGGGTGGAGCCTGGTCGGGGCGGGGCCGCGGCGCGGACTGTCCCCCACTGGCTGCGGCGCGCGGGGCAACCCAAGCTCAGTGCGCGGTGGCGGTGGCGGCGGCGGTGGCGGCCTCGCGGGCAGCTGGCGCCGCGCGGTCCTGCTCTGTGGGTCTCACGGACGCCCCGGCGGGCCGACGGCCGGAGGGCCCGCGCGGGAGCTGGGGCCGCTGACCCCGAGCCGGAGCGGGAGCCGAGCGTAGTGAGCCGGGCGCGGGCGCCCGCCAGGTCGGTGCTGGGGCCGGGCAGGCGCGCGAAGGGGTCCGGCGGGGCACGAGGAGGGGCCGGGGCGCGGCGGGCGCAGAGCCACAGCAGTCCCTGCCGCGGGTCGGGCCGGGGCGCCGGCTTCCCGCTCTGGAAAGTTTGCCGCCGCCGCCGCCGCCGCCCTGGGAGAGCTACGCAGCAGCCAGGGAGGGAAGGGGGAGGAGGGAGGGACTGCGGCGGGGAGGAGGCGGCCGGCGCCAGGCGGCCCGGGAGCCCCGGGCGGCGGCGGCGGCGGGCGGGGCGGCCCGCGGTCGGAGGGTCCGGGCGCCGGAGTCGGTCACCGCCGCTTCGTCCCTGCGCGGCCCTGCCCGCCCCGCTGACGCGCTGCCCTCCTCCTCCCGCAGCCTCTCGAGCGGCTCCCGCCTCCCGCCTCTCACCGGTACCCGCGCGGGGCCGTGGGGGGCAGCATGCCCGCGAGCACCGCCTGAGGACGCCGCGGTCCCCGCCCCCGCCATGGGCGCCCCTGCCCGCGCCCTCGCGCTCTGCGTGGCCGTGGCCATCGTGGCTGGCGCCTCCTCGGAGTCCTTGGGCCCGGAGCAGCGCGTCGTGGGGCGAGCGGCAGGTAAGAAGGGACCCTCTAGGCCCGGGAGGGGCCGGCCTGTGCGGGCAGTGGCGTTGGGGACGGGAACCGGGCCCGGGTCGAACGGGGCGCGGGGTGGAAGTGAAGCCCCGGGATCAGCGCCCGGATTCCGTGGCCCCCTTCCAGGAGGGCACTCGTGGGGCGCCTGGAGCCACCGTCACCTCTCAGGTGCAAGGCTGCCGCGGGAAGCCAGGACGGGAGTCGGCGTCCGTCCGCAGCCCCGGTCCCCTGCGGCTCCCCAGCCCTGACCCTTCGGGAGGACGCGGGGGGCGGGGGCCGGTTTCCACGATTCTCGCTGTTCTTTGGGGTCTGCGCAGACGGAAAGTCCCCATTGTTGGCGTCCCCCTCCCCCGGGCCCCAGTTTGCGGCCAGCTTCGGCCAAAGCGAGAGGCCGGACTTCGGTGGGTGGGTGTGCGCGCGTCGGGGAAGCCTGGCCCTTGTACCCGGTGGCCCGCCCGACGGGGCTACAGCCTCCAGCGCCGCCGCTGCCGACCCTGCATCGTGCCCGGGGGCCGAGGGCGCTTCCCCGTAGGTGCGCGCGAGCTCCTGGCCGGCGAAGGGCGCGTGTCCCAGCGTCGCGGGGCCTTAGACCCAGGCTGGCGGTCCGGGTCCCGCGGGACATCGAGGGTCGGAAGGGAGGCCCCCCGGGCGAGGGGCGGGAAAGGGGTGCCCGGGCCGCCCTGCATACTCGCCACGGTTCCTCAAGGGCCAGTCCGAGCGCTCCAGCGCCGCCGCCCCGTCCACCCGCTCCCGGCTCGAGGCGGGCGAGGGGGGCGCACGGCCGAGCCCTGCGGCCGCGCGGAGGGAGGCCTTGGCCCGGTGAGTCGCGCCCCACCCGGGCCCCGGCCCGGGCCGGAACAGCCGCTCCTTTGTGCCTCGGCGCGGCCACAGACCGCGCATTGATGGCGGCGCGGCGGCTCGCGGGGAGGTGTGAGCCGCTGCGGTCGCGGCGGGCCGGGGAGGGCGCCCGGCGGGCCGAGGCAGATGGCGGCCGCCCCGCCCGTGCCCCCGCGCCCCTTTCTCCGGCAGCGGCTGCGGCCTCCCGGAACAATGTCATTTTTTTATGAATGAAAGTGGCCCGGCGCCTGAATGTGCGTGTCATTCAGCGGCGTGACAGGGGCCGTCGGGAGGTCAGCGCGCGCTTTTAGCGCCTGCTCTGGCGGCCCCGCTTCCAGGGGTGCCGGAGGGGCAGCCGCGGGGGAGTCTGGCTCTCGCCTTAGCTTTCGCATTCGCATTTAGATAAAGATATTACTCCCCACGGTCGGGGAATGTCGGCCAGCCCCGGGGAGGGGCGGCGGCCGGGCTGCAAGCGGAGCCTCTCCCGGACTCCTGAGGGCGCGTGGGACCTCCCCCACCGGCTCCCAGAACGGGAAGCGCCGCAGCCGCTGGGCTGGCCTGCGCACCCAAGAGGCGCCCTCCCCTCTCCCCGCCCCCCGCCCGCACTGGAGCTGGTGAAACAGGTAGTGAGTTGATCAGTCAATAAACTTAATCCGGTTCCTTAACAAGATTGGCCGGGCAGTAAAAATACAAAGACCTCGTGAAATGTACAGAGGTCTAGGATGGTGCTTGCCCAGGAACATAAATTATGGAGCCTGAGCTGGCAGGAGTCAAGGGCAGTGGGGAAGGTTTTGGCTGCTGGACTGCCTGGGCCACCGCATGCCCTGCCAGGGCAGCCTCCATCTCCCCAAGGGACCGTGTTCCTGGTTGGGACCTGGGGGATCCCTCCCCAGGGTGCAGGGAGATAGACAAGAGTCTGCTCTCTTAACAGCCGTGCCCCACCCAGGAGGGGTCTGGGGGTGCAGGGCCTTTCCCTAAGGTGCTGGTGGCCACCTCCTCTACCCCTCCTCCCCAGGGCTGGACTTTGAGCCGCGTGGGCCTCTGGGTGGTTCATTAACCCGGGCACAGCCTGGCCTCCGGGTCCTTGTTTGAGCGTAGCAACCCCTTGTTACCCACCCCCAGCCCTCAGGTCTCATTGGGGCTGGAACTGGGGCTGGGGCATCCCTTGTTACAGCTGAGCTTGGGTGGGAGCCCAGGAGCTTGGGGTCTCCTGGAGGATGGGGGTCCAAAGTCGCCCTGTCTAGAGAGGCAGCAGCCCTGACCTGAGTGATTCAGGAGTGAATGAGTGTGGAGTGGAGCCAGCTTTGGTGGGGTGGGGGGGTTGGCCTGGACCTCCAGGCTGCCAGCCCAGGCTCGGGTACCCTCTTCAAACTTCGATTTCCCCACCTGTCCAAGAGAACCGATAGTGGCAGGCTGCTTGAAGGATTAGGCCTGAGAACTCTGGCGAGCTCTCATGAGCCTGCCCAGCTTCGGATCCCTGTTTTCCTGTCTTTATTGTGAAACTGAAGAGGAATGTCTCCAGGTGGAGAGGAAGCAGGACTGGACTCTTGCTTTTGGCTTCCAGGTCCTTCCAGGCACCCCTCCTCCTCTTAGGCTGTTTTGTAGCCCTTACCTGGCAATACTTCCTGTACCCCAGAGAGCTGCAGAGCGCTTCATGTGCATCCAAAACCAGAACATGGGGTTCCCTGACCCCAGGCCCTCAACTTACCCCAAAACCCAAATAAACCCCTCGGGGTAGCCAGCTCTGGACTTGAGTCTGAATTTGATCCTTGCTCTCTGGCGTCAATCCAAGGGGCTTATGATGGAGCAGCGTTCCTCCACCCTCTCACCCGGGCTCCCCACATGCGCTGGGCCTCCACTGCAGTGCCCCAGAACCTGGAGAAAGGTTCCCCAGGCCAGAGTGTGACTGTCATCAGCGCCCTGGCCTGATGGACATCAGTTCCGGGTCAAGGGACCCAGGGCAGGGAGTGCCCATTGCTCTTCCAGCCACTTAGTAGGGTGTGGCGGCCCCTGTGGCCTGTGAGGTAGGATTTTATATTGTGCCACAGTGTGGAAACTGAGGCACAGGACCAGTGAGTTGCAGAGTCGGGAGACTGTGACTGGGAAATGCTCCCCAGGTCCGGCATGGCCCTTTTGGGACACAGCAGAGGGCTGTTCCTAGCACGTGGGGCCCAGGTTGAGGTGGGCACTGTGTGGGGTTGTGATGCGTCGATGTGGGGGTGGTGCGGTTGTTGCCCCCTCCCCCGCCTTGGGTATGCAGGAGTTTTGTCTCTGGCGTGTGTGGGCGCCAGTGCTTGTGTGGTGCCAGTGGGGTCCCTCTTGTGTTGGTCAAGAAAGAAATAACCCTTTTTGGGGCCGCTGGGGGGATGTAGCTGCCCCATGCCTGGCAGCTGGATGGAGCTTGGGGGCTCCACCCAACTGCTGACTCCCCCAGGGGAGTGAGGCCCTGAGCTCTCAGTGCCCCCCGCCCCTGTGCCCGTCTCACAGTCTTTCACCTGGTGTTCCCAGCCAGCCCCTGCTGGGGCGCCATGGCCTCTGCTGGCACCAAGCAGGCAGGCGGGGGGCATTCAGGGCTCCACCCCCCCCCCCACGGGCAGATAGCCACCGCGTGGCTAGCCTGGGGCTGCTGTGTCCCCCGCCCCCGCTGGACCAGGCTGGACCGAATACTTGTGCAGACAGCTTCACCTGCTGTCGCCACCCAGACCAGACCGGAACCGGCTGTTGCCTTTGGGCCAGGGCCTGCCGCTGAGGCCGCCACGACCAGCCTGTTCTCAGCCTTCTGGGGGGCCTCAGGCAGCTCCCAGCTCTGGGTGGTCCCCACAAGACACTGGCCAGGGCCAGAGGGCTGGAGGTCAGGCCAGGCGCCCCTCTGACTGTGGGGTCCTCACAGGGGCAGTCCAGGACCTGTGGGTCCCTGTGGGGTGAGGGCTCCCTTGGATGCTTCCGGGGATGAGTGTGGCCCTTCCGGTTGGCAGGGTCACGCTGGGTACTGGGGGTGTGCGGCCGGCTTCGGTGGGTCGGGCAGAATCGGGCCTGGCCAGGCAGCCAGGGACTGGTGTGGCCAGCGCGGGCAGCTGGGCCCCCAAATCTAGGCCAGGCGTCAGCAGAATGACAAGTGATGGTGCAAGCGGCCCAGCTGGGTCTGAAGGAGGAGGCTGCCTGGGGGACCACCCACCCCCGCCCCGGCCCCAAGCCCAGGCCACCCGCCTGCAGGCATTGTCGGACCTGGCAGGAGGCCTGGGGGTGATGGTCCCCCAGCCCTGCCTGTGGTGTGTCCTTGGGTCACAGGCTTTGGTGGCCCTTGGGAACTGGGGAGCTACTGGGCAGGGGGAGGGGGCCAGGGCCACCTGCACATCTGCCCTGTGGGTGGGCCCCCGCCCCAGCTCCTCAGCCCCTGGGGAGGGGCCGGGGCTGCTGACCCGCCCTGCGGCCCTGGCTCCAGTACTTCCGTCTGTGGCTCTCACAGCTTCCAGCCCCCAGCCTGGTCCTCTTCTTTGAGGGGGTCCCACTCCCAGCCCCCGGCCCGTGGACCCACCGGGCCGGCCCCGGCATCGTGTTGTACTTTGCTCTTCTCTGTGTGTTTTCTGTGGTGACCACTGTGTGGAGCTTACCCAGGAGCTGCAGGATGCAGAACCCTACCCATGCCAGGGAGCCCCCCGCCCCTGCCCTGCCGCCTCGCACTGCTCCAGCCTGGCTCTGCCTGGTGAACCTGCGCACTGCTCCCCGGTTTCGTCCACACGGCCGTCTGACCCTGCACCCCCTTTCTCGTCCATTCTGTTCCCTTGTTGTCCATCTGAACTGTGCCTCAGGCACATATAGGGTGTGGGGGCTGCTGAGAGGGACCCCATCTGGGGTGCATCTGCACTGCCAGGGGGGTGGCTGGCCACCCTGGCACCCCCTCTGAGTTCCATCTCAGCCGGGGGCCCCAAAGGGCAGCCTGTCCCCTTCGTCCCCAGCACCTGTGGCCGTGGTGCCACCTGTGAGCCAAGCATGGATTTTATGTTTCAAAGCAACTGAACAAATCAAAAGAACGAAGAGTCGCACTCTGTGGCGCTTTGAGATTCGAATTCTCCGTGTCCATAAGTGAAGCTTTGTGGCGCTGCGGCCCGGGTTGGCTGCGGCTTGTGTGGGGATGGCGGCTGCCACACCGAGGCAGACCCAAGTCCTTGGCACAGAGACCGGCTGGCAAGGCTTAAGATAAGAGACCTCTGGCCCTTTTGGGGCTCAGCTCCAGCCCTGGCCTGGTGGGACCTCAGCTCTGGGTCAGGGCCGCCGAGGCCCCCACTGCTGTGTCTGGAAAGGTGCCGGGTTTGGGGGTGCCTGCCTCACGGTCGCGGGTCTCGCCCGCAGAGGTCCCAGGCCTGGAGCCCGGCCAGCAGGAGCAGTCGGTCTTCGGCAGCGGGGACACGGTGGAGCTGAGCTGTCCCCCGCCCGGGGGTGGTCCTGTGGGGCCCACGGTCTGGGTCAAGGATGGTGCAGGGCTGGTGCCCTCAGACCGCGTCGTGGTGGGGCCCCAGCGGCTGCTGGTGCTAAACGCCTCACAGGAGGACTCCGGGGCCTACAGCTGCCGGCAGCGCCTCACGCAGCGCGTGCTGTGTCGCTTCAGCGTGCGGGTGGCAGGTGAGCTTGGGGCCAGCCAGCTGCAGGAGGGAGTGGGCGCTGGGCTCCCTGAGTCCCCACGAGGACCGAGAGCCGCTGAGTGTCTCGGCCATGTGGCTGCAGCACTCCTGCCCCAAGGGTCATTGGCGGAGGGGAAGGCGCCCCAGGAAGTGCTGCCCGGATGGGGGACCCTGTCCCACCTGGGAGGGGCACCTGGGGGCCTCCTGGGGCAGGCCGGGCACTGGAAGCGGCCGTCTCTGCCTTGTAGATGTTCCATCGTCAGGAGATGATGAAGACGGGGAGGACGAGGCTGAGGACACAGGTGCGGACACAGGTGGGAGCAGGGTCTAGGGTTCAGGCCAGCCGGGGTGGGGCCTGTTGCCACCGCCAAGCCCTGCCCTCCACAAGCAGCTGAGGGACCGAGGTTCCTGGGGTCACCCCGAAGGTCAGGTCTCCTCAGGATGCAGGAGGGGCTGGGCCACTGAGATGGCTCTGGTCGCCTGGCTCTGGCTCCCTGGTGGCAGGGCTGGGGTGTGAAGGGACACCTGTGTTGCAGATAGGGAGACTGAGGCACAGGGCCCTGGGGGTTCCAGGAGCTGGAGGAGGCCAGGGCTGGCCTGTGGGGCTCTGGTGCTGGCTGTGGGTGAGGTGGGCGCAGCAGGGCAGGGCACTCAGGTGGCTGCCGTGGGGTGGATGGGCCCAGGGTGAGGGCACAAGGGGCACCTGGCCACAACCAGTGGCGGGAGGGTGGCCTGCGGCTGTGGGAACGCAGTCAGGGACGCTGACCGGTGTTCCGGCCTGGAATGGTGGAGGGGAACTTTGCCCACTTGGAGGGCGGGGAGGGGGGCTTCTGGTTTGGGAAGAAGCTTGAAGTGAGTGTCGTTGTGGCACAGACGTGGGGGCAGTTACGACAGGACTGGTGGTGTGTGGGCTGGATCCCTGGGCCAGGGGGTGAGCGGGTGAGGAGGGGAGGCTGAGTCCATGAGAGAATGAGCTAGGGTCACTCCCCCCGGGGTCTCAAGGAGGCCTGGGAGGGAGCTCAGCACCACGGGGCTGCCTCCTCCCAGCCTTTGTCCACACTGCATCTTGCAGTGCTCCTGATGGGCGTGTCCCTGAAGGGGGGTGGCAGTGAGGTCACCAAGGAGAGGGCTGCTTCCCTCCTGGAGGATGCCAGCCCAGCCTTGCCTGGAGTTCCTGCAGGAAGGCAGCCCCAGCCCCAGCCTCAAGGAAGGAGATAAACCAGTTGGGCTGTGAGGGAGGGGTGGTGGGAGCCCCGTATGCCGAGGTGGGAGGAGGCAGGGTCTCCAGAGTGTCACCATCTCTGGGTGCCCGCCAGACCTGGAGCGCCGCAGAGGGTGGCCTGGGGTCTCTGATTCCCGTGGGCCCACGCTGCCCAGCTGCCTCCAGGGCTCCTGGTTTTTCAGGGGACTGGGACCCCTTTCCTGGTGAACTGCTCTGAGGTCCTGGCTTATCCATGAGATAAGCCAGGCAGGCCTGGCCCCTGGCACGCCTCTCTGGGCGGGTGGGCTCCCTGGACCACGCCCTGTGCCCCGAGGCTTCACAGGCCCAGGCAGAGCACCCTGGAGGGGAGGGAGGGGACACATGGCCCAGCTCTGAGAAAGCCCCAGGGTGGGGACATGGTATGGACACTCCTGGGAGCCTCATCCCATCCTCTCCCTACAAAGGAGGGGAAACTGAGGCTGGGGTGGGTAGGGGCAGCTTTGGGAACAGTGTTGGTCAGAGGGGGCTCTGCTCCCACTTGGGTTATGGCCTTCACGGGCACCTCGGCCAGCAGGGGCCCCTTACTGGACTCGGCCGGAGCGGATGGACAAGAAGCTGCTGGCCGTGCCGGCTGCCAACACCGTCCGCTTCCGCTGCCCGGCCGCCGGCAACCCCACTCCCTCCATCTCCTGGCTGAAGAACGGCAAGGAGTTCCGAGGCGAGCATCGCATTGGAGGCATCAAGGTGGGTGCCGGGGTGGCTCTGGGTCTGGGGGGGGACGTGGGTTCCCTCTGCTCACCTGTGGCCCGCTCACCGGTGACTCGCTGCAGCTGCGGCACCAGCAGTGGAGCCTGGTCATGGAGAGCGTGGTGCCTTCGGACCGCGGCAACTACACCTGCGTGGTGGAGAACAAGTTCGGCAGCATCCGGCAGACGTACACGCTGGACGTGCTGGGTGAGGGCGTGGGGCTGCACGGGGGCAGGGCTGGCAGCCCCGGAGGGGGCGGCCCCTGAGCGCCATCTGCCCCCACAGAGCGCTCCCCGCACCGGCCCATCCTGCAGGCGGGGCTGCCGGCCAACCAGACGGCGGTGCTGGGCAGCGACGTGGAGTTCCACTGCAAGGTGTACAGCGACGCACAGCCCCACATCCAGTGGCTCAAGCACGTGGAGGTGAACGGCAGCAAGGTGGGCCCCGACGGCACACCCTACGTCACCGTGCTCAAGGTGGGCCGCTGCTGGGGCTCCCAGGCTGGGGCTGCGTGAGGATTCGGGCCTTAGGGTGGGAGCTTCAGGGGAAGAAGCTGTGGGGGTGCTTGTGGGGCCAAGTCTCAGCTACCCCACACCTTGGGGCCACAGGCAGCTGCGGCGGGACGCGTTTCTGTGGACGGCCCAGGGCCGCTGGAGCCCCTGACGTGGAGGTGCCCGCAGGGGCCTCTTGGGTGGGCAAAGCTCAGGCAGCGATGGCGGCCCTGGACAGGGCAGTGGCCAAACCCTCCAGGCTCCTCTGGACCTCAGAGGCGGTGGCCGAGCCCCGAGCTGGCTGATTGGCTGTTGTCAGCTGTTTGCAGTGAGACCAGGCTCACTGCCCGCCTCCCAAAGCCCTTAGCTTTGTTCCCACGGCTGCCGGGTGGGGGCCAGTGAGTTGGGACATTATGACACTCAAAGCCCAGAGAGAAAAACCTCTGTTCAGAGAGGAGGGGGTCTGATGGGGGCGGGGAGCTGGTGCGGGGCAAGGGTGGAGTCCAGATCCCGCCTGGAGAGAAATACCTGTTCAGAGAAGAGAAGGTCTGATGGGGCCCGGAGTGGGCGTGGGGCGAGGGTGGAGTTCAGACCTTGCTTGGAGAGACCGCCTTGGGCCCTGTCCAGGGTACAGGTTCTGCAAGACCGCGGGGGAGGGCAGGCCAGTGGCCACGGCTGAGGGTCTGGGCTGGGTCCTTGGGATGGAGGCAGAGACGTACGTCCTGTGAAACCACAGCCACCGGGAAGTGCCTCCATGCCTCCTCCAGGCAGCTGTCCGGGCCTGTGCAGCCCAGCCTCCATCTGCCTCGGGGGTCTCCCACCTCCTGCCTCGTGCCCGGCGGGGCTGCCTCAGGGGCGTGCCTGAGCGGGGTCTCTTGTCCCCGCAGTCGTGGATCAGTGAGAGTGTGGAGGCCGACGCGCGCCTCCGCCTGGCCAATGTGTCGGAGCGGGACGGGGGCGAGTACCTCTGTCGAGCCACCAATTTCATAGGCGTGGCCGAGAAGGCCTTTTGGCTGAGCGTTCGCGGGCCCCGAGCAGGTAACGACTCTGTCCCATGCCGGCCGGTACAAGAGCTCCAGCTCCATGGCCCTGGCCGCGCGCCCCGCACACCCCGCACGCCCGGCCCTGCTCGCTCCCGCCCCCGGCTCGTGCTGGCTCACGGCCACCTCAGCGAGGCTGGCAGCTCTGGCCTCCATGGTCACCTTCCGCTTCGGTGACCTGCTTCCAGCCCTGTGGCCTGTGCCAACCTTTCCCGCACGTCCGCGCTCCCCCTCCCCAGGTGCCTGGTGCCCACCCGGCCCAGCCCAGTGCCGTCTGTGAGCGTCCCCTTCCGCCTCTCCCACTGGCTGCTGCCCGCTCGCTTCTGCAGCCCACGTGTCCGTGTGTCTGTCCTCCACCCGCACCCGCCCGGCTCTGTGCTCACCCGCATGCTGCCTGCCCGCCCGCCTGCCGCTCACTGGGACAGAGGACTCGCCGGTGGAGGGGCCTGGCTTCGGGCTCGGTGCCGGTGCACCAGGCGGAGGGCCGCACGCTGGCGGCCAACCTGGCGGTCGAGGAGTTGGTGGTGGCGGCGTTTTCCTTGCAGCGGCTGGATCCTGCCGTGTGGACTTCACATGCCTGCAAGCCGGTGCTGGCGCTCGCCTATCGCTCTGCTCTCTCTTTGTAGACGGCGGGGGCTAACACCACCGACAAGGAGCTAGAGGTTCTGTCCTTGCACAACGTCACCTTTGAAGACGCTGGGGAGTACACCTGCCTGGCGGGCAATTCTATTGGCTTTTCCCATCACTCTGCGTGGCTGGTGGTGCTGCCAGGTACCGGCTTCTGCACCTGCTGCTCTGCACTGTCGGGGACGCTGGCTTGGGACACGCCAGAGCCTCCAGGACAGAAGGGAACCCTGTGACTGATGGGCGCCCCACTCCGCGATCCCTCACACTGGGCCCTGTGCCCAGTGTGAGGACAAAGTCGGCCCAACCAGGCCCAGACCTGGTCCCAGAGGGGCCCCACAGCCCCCTTGAGCCCCCTTCCCATCCGGGTCCCCAAAGGCCCCTCCTGTGGCTCTGGTGTCTCCCGGGTGCCTGGTGGCGGTGTGGGGCTGGTTGGCTCTGCTGGGCGCCTCCTCTCCAGGGTCTGGTCCTCTGTACTCATCGGTGTTTCTGACCACAAGACCCCCCCAGACAAGGGGGATGCTGAGGTTCTGACCTCCCTCCCGCTCCCAGTGGTGCCTGCGGCTCTGGGCCAGGGGCACCCAGGGGGCCTGGGGGGGCCTGGCCAGGCCTCAACGCCTGTGTCTTTGCAGCCGAGGAAGAGCTGGCGGAGGCTGACGAGGCGGGCAGTGTGTACGCAGGCATCCTCAGCTATGGGGTGGGCTTCTTCCTGTTCATCCTGGTGGTGGCGGCCGTGACGCTCTGCCGCCTGCGCAGCCCCCCCAAGAAAGGCCTGGGCTCCCCCACCGTCCACAAGATCTCCCGCTTCCCGCTCAAGCGACAGGTAACAGAAAGTAGATACCAGGTTCCGAGCTGCCTGCCCGCCCGGCCTCCGGAGCCCCCTCGGCCTCTGCTGGTCCCGGGCTGTGCAGCACCCTCTGCAGCCAGGCAGGCTCACCTCCCCTTGTCTCTGGTCACCATGTAGAGCCCAGGGTACTCTGGGGCACAAAATGTTCTAATAGTCTTCATTCAACGCTGGTGGAAGTCAGAGCGCCCCCCTTCCAGCCCACAGCAACCCCCGGCTGCACCCCCACACCCTGTCCTCCACGCGGCGCCAACCTGCCCCTGCCGACCCAAGCAGGTGTCCCTGGAGTCCAACGCGTCCATGAGCTCCAACACGCCGCTGGTGCGAATTGCAAGGCTGTCCTCCGGGGAGGGCCCGGCGCTGGCCAACGTATCAGAGCTTGAGCTGCCCGCCGACCCCAAATGGGAGCTGTCCAGGGCCCGGTCAGTGGTGCTGAGGGCCAGCATGGGCTGTAGGGGCTCTGTGGTGGGGGTGAAACAGCAGGCAGGGACCGGCTGGGTTCAGGGGCATCAAGGATGTGGAAGATGTCGGAGATGTTCTTCTCTTTGGAGATGCTCCTGGGAGGGGTTCGTGGCAGGGACCGCCCCTCAAGATGCCCTGTCTGGAGAGGCAGCAGGGGCGGGAGGCCGGTGGGTGACAGTCTTCATCCTCATGAGCAGGCTGCAGGATGAGCATGGAGGGCTTCCTGGTGGTGGAGGCTGTGGGTCTTAAGGGCTGGGCCAGGCTGGGGTGGGGACTGTGGCAGGCTGCCAGTGGGCGAGCTTGTATGCTCATGGGTCTCTCTGCCTCTGCTGCCAGGCTGACCCTGGGCAAGCCTCTCGGGGAGGGCTGCTTTGGTCAGGTGGTCATGGCGGAGGCCATCGGCATCGACAAGGACCGGGCCGCCAAACCCGTCACTGTAGCTGTGAAGATGCTGAAAGGTGAGAGGGCGGCCGGGGGTGCAGGGCAGGGCTGGGGGCACCACCGCCTGACACAGACCTTCTCTCCTTGCCCAGACGATGCCACGGACAAGGACCTGTCGGACCTGGTGTCGGAGATGGAGATGATGAAGATGATCGGGAAGCACAAGAACATCATCAACCTGCTGGGCGCCTGCACGCAGGGCGGTAGGTGTGCCGGGGCGGCGGTCCAGGCGGGCGGCCCTCTGGGGCCTGGCAGTGTCTCTGAGGAGCCCGTGCCCCCAGGGCCCCTCTACGTGCTGGTGGAGTATGCCGCCAAGGGCAACCTGCGGGAGTTCCTGCGGGCGCGGCGGCCCCCCGGCCTGGACTACTCCTTCGACACCTGCAAGCCGCCCGAGGAGCAGCTCACCTTCAAGGACCTGGTGTCCTGTGCCTACCAGGTGGCCCGGGGCATGGAGTACCTGGCCTCCCAGAAGGTGAGCAGGGCAGCAGGTGTGGGTGGAGTGGGCTGGGCACGGACGGCCCTGCCATCCTGGGAGCAATGGGAGAGGCGTCAAGGCTTCAGCCCTGCCCCCACCCCTTCCCAGTGCATCCACAGGGACCTGGCCGCCCGCAACGTGTTGGTGACCGAGGACAACGTGATGAAGATCGCCGACTTCGGGCTGGCCCGAGACGTGCACAACCTCGACTACTACAAGAAGACCACCAACGTGAGCCCGGCCCGCGGGGTGGGGGCGGGCATGCCTGGGGCGCCTGATGCCAACACTGCCTTCCCACCTCTGCCAGGGCCGGCTGCCCGTGAAGTGGATGGCGCCTGAGGCCCTATTTGACCGCGTCTACACCCACCAGAGTGACGTGTATGTGTCCTACAGACCCCGGTCTCGAGTGGAGGCGGGAACTGGGCAGAGCTGGGACCCAGCTGCAGCCCCACGCCTGTGCCCTGGGGCTCTTGGGCCTGGTCTCTACCCCTCCGGGGGCAGCAGCCCTGGCCGGTTCCCCTGGTGCCCGCCCAGGTGTCTGTCCTGGGGAGGTCTCAGGACAGTCTGACCTTGTGTCTCCCTACAGCTGGTCCTTTGGGGTCCTGCTCTGGGAGATCTTCACACTGGGGGGCTCCCCGTACCCCGGCATCCCTGTGGAGGAACTCTTCAAGCTGCTGAAGGAGGGCCACCGCATGGACAAGCCCGCCAACTGCACGCACGACCTGTAAGCGGCACCCCGGTCTTCCCCTGGGTCCTCCGGGGTGTGGGGGGGATGGGGGCCTTATGGGGCTGGCGGGGGAGGGACTGGCAGCCTGAGGCTATGCCTGAATGAGACGGGGGCCGTGCCTGAGCGCCCTGCCCGCAGGTACATGATCATGCGGGAGTGCTGGCACGCGGCGCCCTCGCAGAGGCCCACCTTCAAGCAGCTGGTGGAGGACCTGGACCGCATCCTCACTGTGACATCCACCGACGTGAGTGCCGGCCCTGGGCTGTTGCCGCTCCCCTAGCCCCCGCCCCACCCTGGCCATCCTGCCCCCAGAATGCTGAGGTGTGGGGCGGTCCTCTGGGGCGCAGCCTGGGCACAGCGGTGGCTATGGGAAGAGCGCTTTGTGCGACAGCACTCACCGTGCCTTCCGCGGCAGGAGTACCTGGACCTGTCGGCGCCCTTTGAGCAGTACTCCCCCGGCGGCCAGGACACCCCCAGCTCCAGCTCCTCAGGGGACGACTCCGTGTTCACCCATGACCTGCTGCCCCCAGCCCCACCCAGTAGTGGGGGCCCGCGGACGTGAAGGGCCACCTGTCCCCAACAATGTGAGGGGTCCCTAGCAGCCCACCCTGCTGCTGTTGCACAGCCACTCGCCGGCACGAGACTCAGTCCGGTGGGACAGACGGCCACACAGAGCTTTGGTCTTTGTGCATGCGCGTGCATCTTGTGGCCTCTGGGTGCAGAGGTCCCCTGGGTGTCCCCGCTGCTGTGCAACGGCCTCCTGACTGGTGCCAAAGCACCGAGGGGCCTTTGTTCTGGGGTCACCCAGTGCGGAATGTAAGTGGGCCCACCCTGTGGGACCCCCGTGGGGCAGGGAGCTGGGCCTGACGTGACCCTGGCCTCTGCCCCTGCACCGTGGGACATCACAGGGTGGGCTTCCGGCCCTCCCACACCCAAAGCTGAGCCTGCAGGGAAGCCCCACGTGTCGAGCACCTTGTGCCTGGGGGTGTTAGTGGCTCTGTCCCCCACCTCCAGGCTTTCCTCGTTCCCACCCTGCCCCTCAGAGACTGAAATTACGGGTACCTGAAGGTGGGAGCCTTTACCTGTTATCCAAAAGGTTTATTCCAGAAACTAGTGTACATTTCTATAAATAATAGATGCTGTGTATATGATACATATACATACATATATATAAAGTATATGGAAGAGCAGCCTAGTACAATGGAGGCCCTTGGCCCTGGGGTCGCAGGAGGCAGGCATGGCCCCGGGCTGTGGGGGAGGCCTCGGGTCTCACACATGCACGCAGAGGAGCAGGGCCTTTTCTGGCACTGCAGTTTGAACAATTGAACCTGGACCTGTGTATTTGTAAAGCTATTTATGGGCCCCTGGCACCCTTGTTCCTGCACCCCAACACTTGTAGCATTTAGCCAGCCACATGGCGGAGAAGTTTAATTTTTAACTTATTAACAGCCAAGAAGGCTTATCCCGCCTACAGAGGGACGGCAAGAGTGTGCGTCCAGCCTGCCAAGGGGCTGGAGGATCCCCTCTGAGCCTAGAAGGTGGCTCATAGTTGGAGGGGATGCTGGTAAGGATATTTTATTTCCTTTGTCCTCCTTTTGCAGGAGAATTAGATTTCTATAGGATTTTTTTTTAGGAGATTTATTTTTTGGACTTCAAAGCAAGCTGGTATTTTTCACACCAATTCCTCTAATTGCTGCGTGTCCCAGGCGGGGAGGTGGTTTCCAGGGAGGGGCCGGCCCTGCGTGCAGGTTCAGATGTTATTAGATGTTACAAGTTTATATATATCTATATATATAATTTATTGAGTTTTTACAAGATGTAGACTTAACACTTCTTACGCAATGCTTCTAGAGTTTTATAGCCCAGACTGCTACCTTTCAGAGCTTGGAGGGAAGCCGTGATTTCAGTTGGTCTTTCTGTTCTGTTACGGGGCTGAGTCAGGGCGGCTGTCCCTTGCTTGCCTGCAGGGCCATGGCTCAGGGTGGTCTCTTCCTGGGGCCCAGTGCTTGGTGGCCAGAGGTGTCACCCAAACTGGCAGGTGTGATTTTGTTAACCCATCGACGAACTTTCCAAAAAATAAAGAGACGCCTGGTTCCTAACCTGGCTGTGTGCTTTCTGTGTGTCCAGTTGTTCTGGGATAGGGGAGTGAGGGCCGGTGGGCGGTCCCAGCTGCGCCGGGCGGGTGCTGGCACAGCACCGCAGGTCACTGGTGTTCTGGGAGCCTCCATGGCAAGGAGTGTGTATGAGGGGCCTGGTGAGAGGGAGCAGGTACCTGAGGTGGTGGTGGGGGGGGGCGGTCCTGTCTCTTC
Source organism: Cebus imitator (assembly GCF_001604975.1). Taxonomy (NCBI): domain Eukaryota; kingdom Metazoa; phylum Chordata; class Mammalia; order Primates; family Cebidae; genus Cebus; species Cebus imitator. The sequence goes on from NW_016107432.1 coordinate 3,694,285, forward strand.
ATCAACCCACCCCTGGCATCCGACTTCCCAGTCAACTGGGGAGCTTTCTAGGTATCCCCCCACCCCACCACATGGAACCAAAAGTAAGCAAAGCCCTCATGGGCCCCTGGGGGCTATACGGGTGGCCCCTCCTCCAGGTTAGCTCTCTGCCCTCCCAGGCCAGGTGACCAGTGCCCCCACTGCCTGGGTTGCCCACCGTGACACATGCATCTTTGCGTGCTGATGGATGTGCCAAGAACTCAGAGATGGAAATGGACCCTCGCCCAAGTTCATAGCCCCAGCAATGTGGGAGGACCACATGGTGACAGCAAGTCTAGGAAGGCTTCCTGGAGGAGGCGTGCCATCTCTCCTGACTCCCTACCATCCCCTCTGCTATCCTCCCTCTCTTGTCCTCCCCTCTGCTCTCCCCACTTCTACTGTCCTCTCCTCTGCTCCTCTCCTCTGCTGTCTTC
>NW_016107432.1:3697701-3700248 GCF_001604975.1 Cebus imitator
CCTCCCCTCTGCCATCCTCTTCATCTCTCCACCCCTCTGCTGGGTTTCCCTGCCGTGGGCTGCATGAACTTTCATTCTGGCTTCTAAGATACGCTAGCTCCAAACTCATATTTCAGGTCAGGGGGAGTTCCTGGTCTGTTTGCTGGCAGGCGAGGGTTTAACCCAACCCCGTTGAGAGAAGCACGGGTGGGGTCAGTGCAGGCCTGGCGGAGGCGGCAGTGACCTCACAGGGTTCTGCATCCCTAATGTCCCCACCTGCCCAGAAACCCCGGGCTGGGTCCCAGAGGCTGGCCTGGCCGTGGGACACCTGGAGGCAGTGGCGGGGTGGGGAGGCGCATTTTGGCCTGAAGGGCACAGGTGGAGGCCCGCAGGGTTTCGGGGAAACGTGGCCAACAGGCCGGCAGAGCAGGGGGCTCGGAGCACAGGCTAGGGGCGCCCCCTAGCGCTGGCTCGGGAGCTGTTCCTGCTACAACTTCAGGCCCCTCTCCAGCCAGTGCCCTGGAGGAGCGCTGGTGGGTGCAGTGGGACCCTGAGTAGGTGCTGGGGACCAAAGACCTGGGCCACTGGGAGCACAGAGGCCCATGAAGGTGCTGGGGGACCAAACCCTCCTTCTGAGAGCACTTCCTTAGAGACCCCAGGCAGCAGAGCACTGGCCAGGCTGGTCCTCGAAGCTGGCCCACCAGGAGCTTCCCAGCTGCTGCCCCTGCCCCATGAGGTGAGCCCTGAGACCCCGGCTGTCAGCACAGCTGAGCCTCCACCACAGGGTCCCCTCTAGTGGCTGGGCCTCCTCTAGGCTGGCAGGGTCCCCGCCTGTGCCTTCTGCTGGTTGGTGCTGAGGGGCACTTGTTTTGTGGGGGTCTGGCTTCCCATGGCTGGAGGCTCCTGGGGTCACCGACAGCACCTGGTTTGTTCATAGCTCTTTGGGCTGCTGTCTCCACGAGTGGGCACCTCCCCACCCCAGCTGTGGGGCCATCATTTCCTCTGATTAATAAGGGCCTAGGGGTCGAGCTAGGCCCCTGGTGTGAATGAACCAGCAGCCAGTGCTACGGAGAAGCCCGAGGCACCCACAGGGCCTGGTCCCAGTGCGGGCAAAGCACCTGTGGGAAAAGGGTCGGGCGCTGGACACCACACCACCATCCTGCCACAGGCACCCTCCACCCACTCCCGAGGCCGGGCCACACTGAGGTAGGGAGCACCCTGAGGTGCGGGCTGCAGCCTGCCCTCCGTGGCTCCATGCTACCACACGTCCCTCAGGGCCCTGCCTGTGGGCCGGGCTGCCGCCTGAAGTCCCGCCTTGCCCAGGACTCCCTCGGGCAGTACTCGGCCCCCTCTTTCCCCTCAGCTGCCTGAGTCTTTCAGGAGAGCTGGTCCTCCTGGGTGACACCTCAGTTATGGTTCCAACCCCTAACCCCAGGACTCCCAAGAAGTCACTGAGGTCCCCAGAGCAGGGAGAGCCTGACCGGTTGACAGGGCCACCGGTCCGGGGGCACTCTGTTCCCGGGAACGTAGGCCTCTAAGCCTGCAGGCCCTCCCTGAAGAGCAGGAAGTTGGAAGCCAAAGGCTGTGCCCACGGACGGGGGGCCCAGCACTCGAACCCCCAAGGACAGCGAGGCTCCTTCTGGAACTGGCCCCGTGGCCACACCTGCCCCTACAGCCCAGCCCACTTCCACTCACTCCTGTGTGCCCAACGGTTCAGAAATATTATTACTCCGCACTGTTACAGGAACACGGATTTGATGTTTTAATAAAAACACAATTTCTACAAAAGGTGTTTCACACAGCCCAGGATGGGCTCTCAGGTGGAGTCAGCCCTGGGACCCCTGAAGGATGCATGAAGACAGAGCCTCCTCCCGCCACGCTCCTGCCAGCACTGGGACCCACTGCCAGCTACTGCTGGGTGGCCTTCATTAAAATATCAAGTCTGGATTGTGACATTCCAAAAGGAGTCTGGAAGCCACAGGCCAATTCCTGAATCTACATTAGAAGTGAGTGTTTAGGCCAGGCACGGTGGCTCATGCCTGTAATCCCAGCACTTTGGGAGACTGAGGCAGATGGATCAACCAGACGTCGGGAATTTGAGACCAGCCTGATCAACATGGTGACCCCGCCTCTAATAAAAAAACAAAAATTGGCTGGACATGGTGGCACGTGCCTGTAACATCAGCTACTCAGCAGGCTGAGGCAGGAGAATCACTTGAACCCTAGAGGCGGAGTTTCCCGTAAGCAAGATTGTACCACTGTATTCCGGCCCGGGGGACAGAGCGAGACTCCATCTCAAAAAAAAAAAAAAAAAAAAAAAAAAAAAAAAAAAAAAAAAAAAAAAAAAAGGGGAGTGTTTAGTTGGCGTGAGAGGAAATACTGAATTCCCAGGTCAGGAATTCCAGTTTCATTTTCACCAGGCACAGATATCCCAGCTCCTGAAAAAGGCCAAGACCAAGGGTCAGGCAGGTGTAAGAAGCGATGCTTTAAGAACCTTATTACACGGCCGGGCGCGGTGGCTCAAGCCTGTAATCCCAGCACTTTGGGAGGCCGAGGCGGGTGGATCAC
>NW_016107432.1:3700563-3726022 GCF_001604975.1 Cebus imitator
GCTGAGGCAGGAGAATTGCCTGAACCCAGGAGGTGGAGGTTGCAGTGAGCCGAGATCGTGCCATTGCACTCCAGCCTGGGTAACAAGAGCGAAACGCCATCTCCAAAAAAAAAAAAGAACCTTATTACACAAAGCTCTTATTTCCAGATCCACCATTGCTTACATTTGCACCCAGACACCACTTTTAGCTGCAACGAAGAAAGGTCAGGACATGCAGAAAACACACACAGAATGACGAGGGAGGATGATGAGGAAGGAAGCCTGCATTGAGCACGGCTGACACCAAGGAAGCCGCCAAAGGTACCCACCAGAGCCTTCCCCACTGCCAAGCTCCCACAGCACCCAGAGGGCAAGCCGGCTTCCCAAGACCATGCGGAGCCCGGGGCAGAGGGGACAGTGGAACGGGTTGCCCATGGCAGTGGCTGTTCACATCAACAGTGCTCTGCCAAGGCAGTGAGGACGAGGAAGAGCCGGGGCAGCTGGCAGCCGGGACGCAGCTCACAGGGAGGCGTCTGCGCACACCCGGCAACTACAAGGCTTGTTGTCAAGCACACTTAGACACACGAACACCAGGCTACTTACACACGGTGAGAGAATTCATAAATATTAAGGATCTAAAACAAACTTCTTTCTCAAATAATTGAAATCTGAAGGCCTTTAGAAGCCAACTGTCCCTGTGCAAAGGTTTACAATAGAGAACTATCTCCTGTTCCTATTTTGTCAAGTTTCTTTAATGGCTGAACAAAAAGAAGCTTCAAGTAATGGAGAAGGCCTCGTCTGAGCGCAGCTGCTCTCCCGGCTGCCCGTGCTGTTCCTCTGTCTTCCAAATCCTATGCTTGGAGGCCCCCAGGAGGGACATTTTTGCCAGGAACCAACCTGAACTTAAAAAGATGAGTGTGACACCGTGGCTGGGCAGGAGGGTGGAGGTGGCCGCAGGATGCCACGTGCCCATGCCCTGGCCAGCCTGACCATGCTGTGGAGTGCGGGGAGGCCGCCAGCTCCACCCAGATGGCACAGAGCAAACCCTGGCACTGGAGGAGTCGCCCTCGAAGACCCCAGGGATGCCCTGTGCGTATCCTCATGCCTCGGTGACCAGCCTGCTTGTTAGAGGAGCCCAAGGGCCTGAGCCTGCAACACCGTAAAAGGTGAGAAGGGTGGATGGCTGCAGGCACACCGGACTTAAACCTCGAATTAGAAGCTACAAAGAACCCCATATGCGCTTCAGAGCCCCACCAACCCTGAGCCAGGCTCATCCCTGAAACAGTGAATCCACTGCAGCCCACCTGGCACGCAGCCCAAGCACCACCCAAGGGAGCCCCACGGCCAGGGCTGCATCGGAGTCGCACGGCTTGGCTTGGGTCAGATATGCTCTTGAGGCAGGCAGATCGGTGTGGGAAAACTGTGCCAACAGACTGCTTAATGAATCAGGGGAAAATAGTCAAGAAAGCGCTCTGAAACACAAGGGAAAGCCCACGTGAGAACTGGCATGCCCAGCAGGAAGACGTCACTCTCCACAGGCCGGGGAGATGGCGGACACCTCTGTCTCCACGGTGACCCAGATCCAACTGTAAGTGTGCAGGAAGCCAGGTCTACTGAGGCTGAAATCTAGAAATCAGGGTCCACAGGTGAGTGGAGGCATCTAGCCCTGAGGAGGCTGGCCTGTGTCTCCTGACACCTCTGAGGGTGGGCACGGCTGCCAGCCCGTGTGGGTGGAGTCCACGTGGTCCTCATTCTCCTCCCTGGAACAGGGCAGCACAGTGAGATGCTGAGACGTGAGGGCACACGCAGGGGGGTGCCTTCCTAACCCGGCGTGGCCTGGCCCGCTGCCTCTGGATCCAGGAGGCCGTGGCAGCCACACCACCGTGTGGATCCAGACATGATTCTGTGGAGGGGTTCCGGGATTCCGGACAGATTTAATCTCCATGGAATGATGAAAATTAAAATTTACTTGATTATGGAAGTCTCCGATTTATTCCAGCCAAAGTATTGGACGAGCCACTAAGAATCACCACAAAGCAATCGTTCTCACGGCCCTCACCAGGGCAGCGGCACAGCAGGAGGACGGGCGCCCAGGCCAGCAGGTCTAGCTCTTCACCTCTGCGACCTCCTTCTCCGCCTTCTCCTTGGCCTTCTCCTTCTCCTCCACCTTCTCCTCTTTCTCCAGTGTTGCTACAATCTCAGCCACCTGGCTGGTGGAGACGTGAACATCTTCTTTGTCCACAAGCTCAATCACCTACACACACGGGAAAGGGAGGGGCTCAGGCGGCTTCACCCTACAGCAGTGAGGAGGGGCTGGTGCCCTGAGCTGCCCAGGCTGGGGTGGCAGCAGCACACAATCGCTGCCTGTGGGCCCCAGGGGCCTCAGAGCACCAATTCCCCCAGGGGATGCCACAGGCCCTGGGGAAGGGGCTCAGAGTGGGAGGACAAAGGAGCCAGGGGGCCACCTTGGCAGGTGGCAGACAGCACAGTGGGGCTGCCAGGGTCAAGTTCCTGCTCTGGTCAGGGACCTGGGCCATGGCTTCCCAGGGCAGAGTGTGGTGACATGCAGGGACCTTGTCCCCACTCTGCCATCCAAATTAACAAGGAAGGGAAGAGCGGCTGCAGTATGTGTCTGATCCTTGCTTCCAAACTGAACTGACAGAAACCAGCCAATGTTTCTAATACATGTCTGGAAAATCACTAACTTGATGCACGCATTGGGGAGCCACGAGGCAGCTTCCCCTCAGAGATGTCAGTGACTGGGAAAATGGGCGTGCTCCCCTCAGGCTAGAGTCCCAGCGTCCCCTCAGAGTGACTGGGAAAATGGGCATGTACAGCTCAGGCTAGAGTCCCGGCGTCCCCTCAGAAACTGGATCCTGGGACAGGGTCTCCTGGGCTGCCCTGGAACCTTCAGTGGCTGCACTTGGTAGCTCAGCCCAGCCTTGGGGGCCCCTGAGAGATGTTGTCGCCCCCCGGCTCCCCTGTGCCACCAGCTGCACCATCTGGGGGTGGGATCCAGTGAGACGCATGCCTACTAGGCGTGTTTGTTGTCTCAACACTTGATGAGTTTGTAACCTCAATAATTTCTCACTTATGGCCGGGCGCGGTGGCTCACGCCTATAATCCCAGCACTTTGGGAGGCTGAGGCAGGCAGACCACCTGAGGTCGGGAGTTCAAGACCAGCTTGACCAACATGGAGAAACCCTGTCTCTACTAAAAATACAAAAGTAGCTAAGTGTGGTGGCGCATGCCTGTAATCCCAGTTACTTGGGAGGCTGAGGCAGAAGAATTGCTTGAACCCAGGAAGTGGAGATTGTGGTGAGCCGAGATCGAGCTACTTGCACTCCAGCCTGGGCAACAAGAGTGAAATTCCATCTCAGAAGAAAAACAAAAACAAAACCCAATAAACAAACAAATAATAATTTATCACTTTTGATGTATCACAGGAGAGCAGCAGCTTAAAGGAGCAGTCGCAGTGACAGACCTGACCCTGACAGGAGGGGGCAGCTGCCCACAGAGTGCCAGGTAGGCAATCAACAGCCCCTCTGCCCTACCCCAGAGCACCTCGCTGGCCCGAGCAGTCCCCAGTGAGGCCCACCTTGACGAGGTCGTCGATGTTGACCTTGCCGTCCTTGTTCTCATCCAGTGCTGCGGCCAGGCTGGTGAGCTTGCTTTCGGGAATGTGCTTCACTTGCTTCATGGCGCTGATGAGCTCAGCGACACTGATGACGTTCTCCCTGTGGGGGCACAGCCTGCATGTGGTACGGGCAGCCGTCCTGCCACACGGGCTACACCGCCCACAACTGTGGCTGCAAGTGATCAGCCCTGACACGGGTGGCTCTGCCTGAGCTGGGCAACCTCCAGCTCGGACCCTCAAGGGGTGATCCCATCCTGAATTTGCCGCCAAGAGCTCCCAGAGCCAGCACGGACACAAACACGGAAACAGCACCAGGTCCAGGGTTTCCACAGGCATGTCTGCCCCCTTGGTGGCTGCCCTTCTGGGGACATGGAGAGTGGGCAGTGTCCTCAGGCCTGGGGCCACTTGGCAATGCACTCATGATCACGCAGGCTGTGGTGCCCTGGGCAGGTGAGGGCCTCCAAGAGCAGAAACAAGAGCATGAGCAGGGTGCCACGGGCAGCCCACCTGCAACGCTGTGGGTGTGGGGATGGAGATTTGGAGCCTGCAGGACACCAGCTGTTACTCAACAGCTGTTTTCATTCACCCAAGAGGGACTCACACAATGGCGGCTCCCTCAGCCACTGCGGCAGGAAGCTGGGACATGCAGGGCACAGAGAAAGCCACCGGCCTGAGCTGGTGTCACTACTGAGCGTGGCTGGGGTCAGGGAGAGGGAGAAGCAAGAGAGAGGCTGGAGGAAACAGAAGCCAAGAGAGGCTGAGGCTGGAGTGGGAGGGGAGAGGGCTGTGGAAGAGGAAGAAGGGCCAGGAAGGTACCAGCTGCTCTCGGATGCGGAGAGTGAGATGCCCGGAGGCTCCCTGGCTGGGACTGCTGGGTCAAAGGTGGAGAGGCAGCCAGGTGGAGGCCAAGATGCACTCTTTGGAACCAGAAGGGCCCAGCTCGGATGAGGCAAAGTGACCAGCCTCCCTGTGTGAGCCCCCGACCCCTCTCCCGCACCTGCCACCCCACTCACCCCGTGGGCACGCCCTTGGCCGGGGCCAGCTTGCCGGACTGCTGGTCCATTTCCAGCTGCGAGATCAAGCCGTCGATCTGCCCGATCATCTGCTGTACCCTTTTCGTCAATCTCTTGCTGGCTTTAGATTCTTCCACATATTTCTCTTCACCAGTCTTTGAAAGTTCCTTCTTGATCTCTTGCAAGTCCTAACAAAATTATTTTGGTTGTAAAGTTTGTCTTAAAAAAAAAAGGAGGGGGGCCGGGGCAGTGGCTCATGCCTGCAATTTTAACACTTTGGGAAGCTGAGGCAGGTGGATCACCTGAGGTTAGGAGTTCAAGACAAGCCTGGCCAATGTGGTGAAACCCCATCTCTACCAAAAAAAAAAAAAACACAGAAATTAGCTGGGCATGGTGGTGGGCACCTGTAATCCCAGCTACTCAGGAAACTGAGGCAGGAGAATCGCTTGAACCCGGGAGGTGGAGGCTGCAGTGAGCCAAGACCATGCCAATGCACTCCAGCATGGGCAACAGAGCAAGACTCTGTCTTAAAAAAAAAAAATCTGGTTGGGCACAGTGGCTCATGCCTGTAATCCCAGCACTTTAGGAGGCCAAAGCAGAAGGATCACTTAAGAACAGGAGTTTGAGGCCAGCCTGGGCAACATAGCCAGACCCCATCTCTACTAAAATTCAAACAAAAAATTAGCCAGGTGTGGTAGTGGATGCCTGTAGTCCCAGATACCCCAGAGGCTGAGACAGGAGGGTCACTTAAGCCTGGGAGATCGAGGCTGCAGTGAGTCAAGATCACACCACACTTCAGCCTGGGTGACAGAGCGAGACCCTATCTCAAAAAAAAAAAAGTTATTATTAAATTAACTTGCAAAGGTAATTAAACACATTAATTGGAACCAGAGAAAGTTATAAAACTGTATTTCGGGCCGGGCGCGGTGGCTCAAGCCTGTAATCCCAGCACTTTGGGAGGCCGAGGCGGGTGGATCACGAGGTCAAGAGATCAAGACCATCCTGGTCAACATGGTGAAACCCCATCTCTACTAAAAATACAAAAAATTAGCTGGGCGTGGTGGCACGTGCCTATAATCCCAGCTACTCAGGAGGCTGAGGCAGGAGAATTGCCTGAACCCAGGAGGCAGAGGTTGTGGTGAGCCGAGATCGCGCCATTGCACTCCAGCCTGGGTAACAAGAGCGAAACTCCGTCTCAAAAACAAAAACAAAAACAAAAAAACTGTATTTCTAGCAAACAAATTTCTTATTTTTGTACAAACACTGCCTTGCAAGCGAAGGACATAGACTCTACTATCAATCTCAATTTCCTTCACAGTAGCCAAGAAAAAATTAAGTGAATGAATTAATCAAGGAAATTTAATGTCTTTTTTTTTGAGATAGGGTTGGAGAATCTTGCTCTGTCGCCCAGGCTGGAATGAAGTGGCACGATCTCAACTCATTGCAGCCTCCAACTCCCAGCCTCCAACTCCCAAGCGATCCTCCTGCCTCAGTCTTTTGAGTAGCTGGGAGTACAGGCAAGTGCCATTATGCCTGGCTAATTTTTGTGTTTTTTTTTTTCCCGAAACGGGGTTTCACCATGTTGCTCAGGTTGGTCTTGAACTCCTGAGCTCAAGTGATCCTCCTGCTTTGACTTCCCAAAGTGCTGGGATTACGAGTCTGAGCCACCAGTGTCCAACCTTAAGTGTCCTTTTAAATTCCAAGTTGTTTTTTAGTAAACACCATGAGGAAGAATGGGGGGGAGGGGATGGGAGGAACAGGCTGAGCTGGTGATAAGCACCTCACATCTGTTGGAGAACCCAAGGGCTGTCATAAATCCAGAAATGGCAAATTATTTTTGTCAATTGAAAAATCAGATTTCCAACAGAGCTATGAAAACAGTTTTTTGTTTTTTTTTTTTGAGATGGAGTCTTACTCTTGTCGCCCAAGCTGGAGTGCAATGGTGTGATGCAATCTTGGCTTACTACAACCTCTGCCTCCCAGGTTCAAATGATTCTTCTGCCTCAGCTTCCCAAGTAGCTGGGATTACAGGCGCACATCACCACACCCGGCTAATTTTTGCATTTTTAGTAGAAACCAGGTTTTATCATGTTGACCAGGCTGGTCTTGAACTCCTGACCTCAGGTGACCCACCCGCCTCAGCCTCCCAAAGTGCTGGGATTACAGACGTGAGCCACTGTGTCTGGCCAAAAACAGTTTTTTAAAAAAATTGTATTAGAAAGTAATATTTACAAAAAAAGAAAAAGAATCACCATGGAAGAAAAAAAGCCACTTTTGGGTAATCATGAATAAGATCTTATCATCAAGTGACCAAACTCTTCATGAGACACCTTCCCATGTTTAGAAACTAAAAGATGTGGCCAGGAGCAGTGGCTCACACCTGTAATCCCAGCACTTTGGGAGGGTGAGGGGTGGATCACTTGAGGCCAGGAATTCAAGACCAGCCTGGTCAACATGGTGAAGCCCTGTCTGTACTAAAAATACAAAAATTAAACTGGGTGTGTTGGCACATGCTTACAGTCTCAGCTACTTGGGAGGCTGAGGCACAATAATTGTTGAATTCAGGAGGCAGAGGTCGCAGTGAGCTGAAATTGTGCCATGGCACTCCAGCCTGGGCGATACAGCAAGACCTTGTCTCCAAAAAAACAAACAAAAAAAAAAGATGTACACACACCTGTGGCCAGAATGGCACACAGCGACGTCCTAGAAGCCTGGTCCAGCCAGAATGGCCATGAAAAAGTTACTTAATAAGATTTATTTATAATTTGCTTTCCTCTCCAAATACTCTTCGCCCAGCTTATCAAGTATCTGACGGAAGTAAGATGTAATACTTTCGGGGCCAGTACAGCAATTTTACTCTTCCTGCAGCCTCAGTCCCGGGAGCAAATCCCACCCACCTCGCTGTAGTCCTGCACGTCCTCCTTCAGCAGCTCCAGCTCCTCCTTCTCCTTGGTGAGTGACTTCTTCTGCTCCTGCAGCTTAGAGCAGGCATCACTGAGGATGTCAATTTCCTCCTTAGTGATCTCCTCCTCCTGGGATGAAAACGGACAAACAACAAAGCCTGAGCCAAAGGAAAGAACTGGCCTGTTCCCGAGTGACCGGCTGCTCCGTTCATATTATGAACTTGACTGAACCTGAACCCCGATGGTCTCTTGTTACCAGTGAGTGTCCAGTGCAACTCTCGTCCTGGGCTGAGTCTACTTAGGGAGGATGCCGTACTGTTCAAACTTCCTCTGACGACTCATTACCAGAATGAGAACAATTAATTTTTCACACTATTTGTGAAAAAAGAGTTTTCCTTTTTCCTTTCTGATCTGTATGGTTTTGTTTTCTGTATACAGCTGCCCTGACTGAAACCCTCAGGCCAATGCTGAGCTCGGAGTCAGAACAGCCATCCTCATCAGCGTCTCATCCTTGAGGGCAATGGCAGCTGGAGGCGTTTCTGCAGATGTTTTTGACTGGGCTGAGAAAGCTCCCCACACCTGCAGGTCACCTGCGTATCAGGAGAGGACACCGGGCTCTTTCTACAGCTACCGAGGTAATCATTCCTGGCTTTATTGTAATTTTGCCTGTTAATATGGAAGTTGCACTACTGATTGTTCCGGCTTTTCTAATTTCGTGTTAATATAGAAATTAATTTGAAAACACTTTGGCCAGGCACGATCTCTCATGCCTGTAAACCCAGCACTCTGGGAGGCCAAGGTGGGAGGATCACTTGAGGCTAGGAGTTTGAGACCAGCCTGGCCAACATGGTGAAATCTCGTCTCTACTGAAAATACAAGTTAGGCAGGCCGGTGGTGGGTGCCTATAATTCCAGCTACTTAGGAGGCTGAGGCAAAAGAATCACTTGAGCCTGGGAGGTCAAGGCTTCAGTGAGCTGAGGTTGTGTCACCACCCTCCAGCCTGGGCGACAGAGTGAGATCCCAACTCAAAAAAAAAAAAAAAAAATTAAGCCAATCTGTATTTTTTGGACAAATCCCATGTGATCACAATTGTTTTTACAGAATAGTTTTGATTTTTTTTATTTTTAACAAACTAAAAAGTTAAATTTTTTTTTTTTTTTAAGGCTGGGTATGGTGGCTCATACCTATAATCCTAGCACTTTGGGAGGCCAAGGGGGGTGAATCACTTGAGGTCAGGAGTTTGAGACCAGGCTGGCCAACATAGTGAAACCCTATCTCTACTAAAAATAGAAAAATTAGCCAGGTCTGTACCCAGTGGTGCATGCCTGTACTCCCACCTACTTGGGAGCCTGAGGCAGGCAAGTTGCTTAAACCCGGGGGGCTGAGGCTGCAGTGAGCTGAGATGGTGCCACTGCACTCCAGCCTGTGAGTTCACGATGGAAGGTGCCAGGAGGCGTCCCACGTAGGCAGCACAGGAGCCTAGAGGTTGCACCTCAAAGGCTGGCATGGGGGGTCTGAAGATGCCCCAAGCCCAGATCACTCCACAGGAGGTGATCCCAGGTTGGGCCTGTGGAGAAGTTTCACCTTGAGGTACCACATTGGGGGCCACTCCCCTCCACTGCCTGGGAAGCTGACGGGGCGGGGGGGCCTGAAGCCTGCTACACCGTGGGCCAGGGTGCCAAGTTCATGGCGGGCTCAGCTGCCACACACACAGGCACGGTGCAGAGCCCAGCCGGACTCACTCTCTTCCCAACCACCAAGCCTCCTAGGGGTCCACCAGCCTCGTCCTCAACCCCTTCACCATCTCCTCTCACCGAGGGCTATAAGTGCCCCAGCCAAGCTGACCACATCCCTGCCCCACAACTGTCCACAAAGCCAGGCCATGCCCTCCTCAGCCTCCAGGGCCCCAGAACCCGCCTCGTTACCTTCAAGCCCTCCAGCACGGGGGCTGTGTCCTCCAGGGTCTCTGACTGCAGGGCTGTGTCAGGCACTTCTGGCTGTGGCTCGGCCCCTGCCCTTCGGGGAGCGGCTTCCACACCTTCAAGCTCAATATCCTTCTGAAAGGCAAGGTGACACCAGCCCGGTACCCGCCGTCACACAGAAGCAGCCTTCCGGCTACCTGACGCTCAGCACAAACGGCAGAGGCCACCCTGGAAGCAGGCTACAGGTGACAACGGGCAGTATGCCTGCCACAGGATGTCCCTAGGGAGGTCCCATACAGCTGCCAGGTCAGCTGAGGCCCTCTCAGGAGTGGGCCAGAGCACCTTGCCCGTCTCTGGTCTCCCCATGACTCCACGAAGCTGCCCCGTCACTTGCAGAGCAGGAGGCTGAGCCTGTGGGTGGGCACCATGCATGGGACCCAAAGGACCACAGGGCCCACAATGAAGAGGGGCCCAGAGCCTGGGGGAGCCTGAGGCTGCTCTGCCAGCGCCCCTCACAGAAAGTACCTCGGGAGAAGGCAGGCACTGCCGTGTGCTGAGTCAGCCCCTCTGAGACGGCGAAGCTACCTCTCCCGTGAGCACCACTGTGGCCATCAGGCAGTCCCCATGTCAGAGTTGCAGCCCCCACACCCAGGGACCCTATCTCTCTGACCACTCCAGGAGGAAACAAATATGCAGGATAGAACGGCAGGGCCAAGCCTGTGGGCACGTGGGGGTTTCTAAGGAGGCTGGGTTGGGACAGCCTCGCGCCCCGTGGAGCAGAGCCACGCTCACCGCTGCCTCCGAGCGCCTCTGCAGCTCCTTCTCAAGGTGCTCCTGCTGGATGGCTGCCTCCTCCTGCAGGGTGGCCTCCAGCTTGGCCTTGTTGTCCACCTGCTCGCCCTCCACCTCGGCTGCTTTCACCTGCGCTTCCTTTGCCTTCAGAAGAGGGTGCACCTGTGGGTGAGCCCCAGAAGCCACCAGAGGCCCCTGCTGCCCCTAACCTCTGCCCTCTACCCTATATCCCTGAGTGCTGTCACCACCCGGGCGTCACACACAAGGGACAGAAGGCACTGCAGTGGTGCTGCCCGCAATTGCTGGGAGGCCGCTGGACTGCCCTCTGTGGTCACCCAATGACTCCTGACGTGCAGGGAAGGAGCACAAGCACTACTGGCACAGCTCCGAGGGCCGAGGCACAGACCCACGGCAGCCAGCACGTGGCCAGGTCAGGACCACGTGTGGGAGACGGCAGGTGCGGGGCTGGTGAGAGGGATGGAAGGGAAGGGACAGGAGGCTGGGTGGGGGCACTAGTGAGGGGTGGGAAGGAGGCTGGGTGGATGGGGGGGGCTCTCCGCCCACGGTTGAGGAATGAGTGCTCTTGCACGCCTCCCTCTACCCTGGAAGAGAGGGGCCACCTACAAAGAGATGAAGTAAAAGGGTTTCCAACAGCACGCACCACAATCTCTGGGAGGGTCTGCAGTGTGGACTTGAGCTGGTCGGCTGGCGAGAGGGTGTCCGGGAGGTACATGGCCCGGGACAGGATGAGCAGAGACGTGGGGATCTCCTGATGCAGGTGTAGGTCCAGCCACTGCAGCCAAGGCCAGATTCAGTAAAGGGGCAGCCCCGACCCTGCCGCTACCACAGCAGGTCAACCCCCCTCATCACCAGAACAGCCTCAGAGAAGACGGTGTCTCAAGTTCTAAAAGGTCTACTTGTTACTCTGCTGTGTGATCCGATGATGTTGCGTTAGTAAACGCAACACTGGAGAGGCTCAGGGGCTCCGGAGCCCCCACAGCGAGGCCCCCAAGGGCCTCAGAAAAGGGCACCAACTTTTCACTTAAACACACCCCAGGTTACTTTGGGAGGCTGAGGCGGGTCGATCATGAGGTCAGGAGTTTGAGACCAGCCTGGCCAAGATGGTGAAACCTCGTCTCTACTAAAAACATAAGAAAAATTAGCCGGGCATGGTGGTGCTGGTGTGTGCCTGTAGTCCCAGCTACTTGGGAGGCTGAGGCACAAAAATTGCTTGAACCCGGAAGGTGGAGGTTGTATCAAGTGGAAGTCGCACCACTGCACTCCAGCCTGGATGACAGGGCAAGACTGTCTCAAACAAACAAACAAACAAACAAACAAAACCAGCCGAGGTCAACATAAAGCAGGCCCGCAGAGGCAGCATCATGGAGGCCGGTCAGCAGTTGGGTGCCCACATGCCCCGCACAGGTCAGGTTCCAGGGCTGGCTGCTTGAGTGACACCAAGACAATCTTCAAATGGGCAAAAAGACTGTAACAATGGTTGGAGACAAAGTGAACACGGCAAAACATGAGAACAAACCCTAAGAGAAAGCTGAGGAGAAGTGGGTAGAGAAGGAAAGTGTGAATGCACAATATGCAGGCCCCCAACGAGCAAGACTCCCCTGGGGGCCCCAGGGGCCTGGGTAGGGATGGCACCTGCCCCCCTGCTCAGACACCCCTGTGTGCGGCCCATGTCCCCACTGAGCTCCAGAAGGCTGGGCAGAGTGCCAGGGAGGTCAGCACCCAGGCCAGACACAGAGAAGGCTCTGGGGGGGAATCAGATGGAAGACACAGCTGTGGAAGGCAGTGGGTGACAGTGGGCGGTACACCTGCTACAGGATCACGCCATCGACACTGTCTGCATCAAGAGTGGAAGTGTGTTCACACACCTTCATCTACATTTGCAGGTTGTGTGAAAAGCCTGGCAGGAGGAAGCCTGTCAACAAGGGCACACCGCTGCCAGGGCAGCTGGGAGGAAAATGGCTGGAGCCCTGCACCCCTTATTCTTTCCATGTAAGGGTGAGCGGCCGGGGCTGTCACTTCCCGACATACAAGCCACTCGATGTGATGGCAGTGGGAACCAGGTACCTGCTCAGACCAGGTCATGCCACCTAAACCTTCCACGGCCCCCAGTTTAGACAGTCAAAATGTGAACACATCCAACATCTCAGAGGTGAACTCCAGTCCTCATCTGACTACAGATAACCAACATAGTTATTAAGGTCTTTAAAATCAACTAAAAGCAGACAAGAAAAATCAAAGCAATATTGAAAAGGCAACAAAAGGAGAGAACATGGGGTGTATGTGAGTGTGGTAAGACCAGAAGGGCAAGAAACAGCCCCAACTTCCCAGCTGTTCCCAGAGACGTCACAGTATCACCTTGCCAGGCCCGCCCAGAGTTTGAGAAGAGCCTCCAGGTGCCCTTTGGAGGCTGAAGTTTCCCTTGAGCCCATGCTGGGCTGGCAGAAAGTAAGCACTCACGTACCTGCTTCAGCTGGCCCCGCAGGCGGTCTTCCGTGACGCCCAGGGCCCGCATGCCTCGTGCCCGACACGCCGCCTGCAGCTCCTTGACATTCAGGCTGTCCACCCCTTCCTCAGCAATCAGCTAGAAAACAAAGCAGTGAATTCTCAACCGGGACGGTGGCTGGTGGGTCACGGTATCTATGCACACACCCTCCAGAGTGAATGGCTAACAGGTTTAGCCCAGTTCTGGGTCTGAAGTGACTGGAACCCTGTGACATAGGGTCAGGATCCTGGGGAGTGCAGAATGGCCACGACCAAGCCCATGACACAAAGAAGTCCACCTCCACCCTCTGTGCTGCTGACGGCAGAACCAGCCCCACCCTGGCCCCTCCTGCTACCTGCTGTTTCTGCTGATTCCTATAGTTCACCATCTGCAAAGGGTGCCCAGTAAGGAAAGAGGAGGAGGGAGGGGAAAAGAGAGGGGAACCAGACACTCCAAAGATGCATCTTGACCTCATGCCCCAAGAGCCCCTCTCTTCCACTCAGCCCAAGGTCATGGTGACCCCACATGGAAAAGCAAACAGGAGTCCCGGTACAGAAGACAGAGGCATACAGGGAGCAGCAGGTGAAGAGAGACACAGAGAAGGAGTGACAGCCCCTGCTAGGCATATGCCCGCTGCTACCTCGCCCGCAACAGGGCTCCCACGCCAGGACTCTGCAGCAGTGCCCCCATTTCAGAGTCCACTCTGCCTCACAATCCCCCGTGGGGTAGGCAGTACCTCGATCTCCACTTCCAAAACTAAGCTTGATGTAACTGTGCACACACATCCAGTTGTAACAAGTGACAGAGCTCCCATGCATAAGATGTCTCTCCGAGCATGACACCTCACCAACAGCACTGCAATAAGCACAAAGCACCCACCCAGTGAAGACAGAGGTGCCTTCCCCAGCTCCCGGCGCTGCCGGCTCATAGACACGCTCGTCTCCGCGTCTGCAGCTGTCACCCAGAGCGCTCTCTGAATGATCATGCAGGTCGTCACTTCTGGGGTTCCCTGAAGACCCATCGGGGTGTTGTGGGTCTGCCAGGTCAGGCCTCTGACTGCCACGCAACATTCCACACAGGTGTGCCTTCCTTAGCCGAACCATTTGCCCACTGAGCTGGGCTGCTTCCGGTTTAGCAGAAAGGAAGCTGCTTTCTTCTTCCTGTCCTCCTGCAGGCTGGCTGACCTCCATTTGATTTTGCTCTCGTGGTCTGGGGTCTCTGTGCAGCATTTTCAGTTGCTCTGGGGATCACGATATATAATCCACGGACGCAGCTCACCGTAGTGCAGTGGGGCCAGTGCTCCACCCACGGAGGCAAGAGCTGAAGCCTCCTCTCCGTGTCCTGAGTCTCAGCTATCGCCTCCACCCGCACTGTGGAACGTGTCCCTCAGCCTGCTCTCTGCAGAAGGCGCAGGGAGAGCGCAGCCCACCAAGCCGACCCTCGCTCTGCTTGCTGGGAGCTCTTCCTGCTGTGCATAGGTGCTTGATCTCACTGCTTCCTTTCAGGTGGGAGAGCTTCCTCTAGCAGCGGTCTGCTGCTGACAGTCTTAGCTTCCCTCTCTCTGATACTGCCTTGGCTCCCCCTCATTGCTATATTTTTGCGGGTTATAGATCCTGGGTTGACAGTTCTTTTAACACTTGAAAAACAATGCTCCACTTCCTTTGATCTCCACAGTTCCTGATGAGAAACCCACTGTCATTCAAATTTTCCCCTAATGGTAAAGATGTGGGTCTTGGCCGGGCACAGTGGCTCATGCCTGTAATCCCAACACTAGGAGGCCAAGGTAGGAGAATCACTTGAGCTCAGGAGTTTGAGACCAGCTTGGCCAGCATAACAGTAAGACCTCATCTCTACAAGAAAAATAAAACTAGGCGGGTGTGGCAGTGCATGTCTGTGGTCCTAGCTATTTGTGGGGAAGAGGTGGGAAGATGGCTTAGGCTGGAGAGGTCAAGGGTACAGTGAGTTGAGATTGTGCCACTAGACTGCACTCCAGCCTGGGCAACAGAACAAGACCCCATCTTCCACCATCCCCCACCAAAAAAAGACCTGGGACTCATAAATGAAACAACCACCACCACACAAAACCACACACACACACAGAACCACACACACATACACAGCCACACAAAACCACACACACACACAACTACATACACACAACTCCCCCCCCGACACACACATGCACATGATGCCTTTCTCTCACTGCCATAAAAACTATTTGTCACTGGGTGTGGTGGCTCATGCCTATAATCCCAGCACTTTAGGAGGCTGAGGCGGGTGGATCACAAGTCAGGTGTTGGAGACAAGCCTGGCCAACATGGTAAAACCCCATCTCTACTAAAAGCCAGGCGTGGTGGCGTGCACCTGTAGTCCCAGATACTCAGGAGGCTGAGGCAGGAGAATCACTTGAACCTGGGAGGCGGAGGTTCCAGTGAGCCGAGATGGTGCTACTGCACTCCAGCCTGGGCAACAGACCGAGACTCCGCCAAAAAAAAAAACCAAACTATTTGTCTTCAGGGTTCATTACTTTGACACTGATGTGTCTTGGTGTAAATTTATTTGGATTTATCCCATTCAGGGTTCACTCAGCTTCTGAAATTTGCAGTTTCACATCTTTAACTGAGCCTGGGAAGTTTTCAGTCAACCATTATTTCTTCAAGTACTTTTTCAGCCCTGCTTCTATCCTTTCTCCCCTGGACTATCGGATAACACAGATGGTCTACGCTTGCTACAGCTCTGTTCAAGGTTTTCTTTTTTTTTTTTTTTTTGGAGACAGAGTTTCACTCTTGTTACCCAGGCTGGAGTGCAATGGCGTGATCTTGGCTCACCGCAACCTCTGCCTCCTGGGTTCAGGCAATTCTCCTGCCTCAGCCTCCTGAGTAGCTGGGATTACAGGCATGCACCACCATGCCCAGCTAACTTTTTGTATTTTTAGTAGAGACGGGGTTTCACCATGTTGACCAGGATGGTCTCGATCTCTTGACCTCGTGATCTGCCTGCCTCGGCCTCCCAAGGTGCTGGGAGGACAGGCATGAGCCACCGCGCCCAGCCCCAATGTTTTCTACTAT
The DNA here is from genome assembly GCF_001604975.1 of Cebus imitator. Taxonomy (NCBI): domain Eukaryota; kingdom Metazoa; phylum Chordata; class Mammalia; order Primates; family Cebidae; genus Cebus; species Cebus imitator. Next base: position 3,716,381 of record NW_016107432.1, read on the forward strand.
TTTCCCCTAATGGTAAAGTTGCCGTTTTGCTCCAGTGGTCTGTTGTCCAAATGGGTAAGATAAACTATCATTTTATCTTAGTTTACTGTTTCTTTTACCTTCTCCATTCTGCTATTGAGCCCACTCAGGTTTTCATTTTGGTTTTTGTATTTTTCAGTTCTAAGTTTTCATTTGGTTCTTCTTTTAAAAACTTTTGTTGGTATTATTAATATTATTATTACTTTAAGAGACAAGAGTCTCCCTCTGTTGTCCAGGCTGGAGTGCAGTGACACAATCATGGCTTACTGCTTCGTCAACCTCCCAAGCTCAAGCAAACCTCCTGCCTCAGCCTCCTGAGTAGCTGGAGTCATCATGCCCAGCTATTTTTTAATTATTTTTGTAGAGGTGGGGTCTCACTATGTTGCCCAGGCAGGTCTCAAACTCCCGGGCTCAAGCAATCCTCCCTCCATGGCCTCCCAGAGTGCTGGATTATAGAGCCACTGTGCCTGACCTTAATATCTTCTCTTAATATTATTAGTATTTGATAATATCTTACTATCTTTTCTTCTCTCTCTTTGCCAAGACCGATTTTTCACGTGTTTCCTTCTGTGGCTTTTGAAGCTCTGGCTGTTTGAGGCCCCGGTGCAGGCTCTCTGACCTGTCATCTCAGGGTTGCTACCAGGTGCGGCCTTTTCTCATTCTCTGATACCTTCCTGCTTCTTGAATCTAGATCTGATTTCCAGTTTATTGTCGCTGACCTCCTCTAGGGTGTGGTGGCATGGGCAGTGGGTATTCTAATTTGCACAGTTTGTACAACTGATGATCTGGAATCCATTAATCCCAGGGCCAAGCTAACAAGGCCAAGACTGTTTCCACCTCCCTGTGGTCCAGCTTTCACGAACCAACCATAAACCCTCATGTTTGTTTCCCTCCCTGCCCAGCCATACACGTCTCCACCTGCCGCACACAAGGCAGGCAGGCACCGTCCCCACCAGCTTCCTGCTCCCCATGGGTGTGGAGGCTTCATGGAGCCGAGGGACAGGGGAGCTGTGGGTAGCACATTTCTCTCAGTGGCACTGACCTCTCCATGCTGTTACTCACTCACGTCCACAAGCTAAAGCCTAGACGTAGTGTAGAGGTGGTTGCAGCGCTGCCTCATGAGAAGTGCAGACTCCCTGCCTAGCCTCTGAAGACACCCTCGAGAGGGCGGTGCTGCTTGCTACTGCTGGGAGCGGGTGGGTGGGAGTTCTGGCCCTCACAGGTGTTTCTCCTGGCAGGAGGGCAGACGCACCTCAACACTGTGTCCCACTTGGCTCCCATTGGCACCACAGTGGACATGGCCTTGTTCTGCTGGACAGTGGGCAAAGTCCCAAGTCTCCACTGGGCCCCCAAGGCCACCCCAGCATTGGGGGAGTGCAACCGATACACTGTCAGGTGAGAGGGAAGCTCAAGCCCCCTGCCTGGCTGGCCCCCCTCAGCCTTCTCTGACATCATCCCCACGAGGGCTGGGGTGCCTGCTGAGCCCCAGCGAGGGTGGGATGCAGGCTCCTCACATGGCCTCACCTTGATTCGTGGAAACGACCAGGCCTCAACCTGCTTACCAGAGATGCAGGCAGGCCCTTCCTGGAAGAGGCCAACACTGCCCTGAATCTCTTCCACAGACAATGCCTGCATTCAGGAAAAACTCAACACTACAAACAAAACCAAAAGGGAAAGCAAAAGAAAAAGACCTATGGACCACCCAGTTATTAGAGTAATTGACATGAACTAGGGTTAGTGCATTCAAGAAAAACAAATGATAAGACAAAAACTTTTACCTGAGAACTGAAATCTTAAATTAAGAGCTCCTAATATGAATAAAAGAGTAATCGGCCAGGCATCGTGGCTCACGCCTGTAATCCCAGCACTTTGGGAGGCCGAGGCGGCTGGACCATGAGGTCAAGAGATCGAGATCATCCTGGCCAACATGGTGAGACCCCATCCCTACTAAAAATACAAAAATTAGCTGGGCATGGAGGCACACACCTGTAGTCCCAGCTACTCGGCAAGCTGAGGCAGGAGAATCACTTGAACCAGGGAGTCCAGCCTGGTGACAGAGCAAGACTCCGTCTCAAAAAAAAGAAAAAAAAGAGTAATCAGGCCAGGCGCAGTGGCTCATGCCTGTAGTCCCAATACTCTGGGAGGCCGAGGCAGGCAGATCACTTGAGGTCCAGAGATTGAGACCAGCCTGGCCAACGTGGCAAAACCCCGTCTCTACTAAAAATACAAAAAATTAACTGGGCGTGGTGGTGTATGCCTGTAATCCCAGCTACTTGGGAAGCTGAAGCAGGAGAGTTGTTTGAATCCAGGAGGCGGAGGTTGCAGTGAGCCGAGATCACTCCACTGCACTCCAGCCTGGGCAACAAGCCTGGGCAACTCTGTCTCAAAAAAAAAAAAAAAAAAAAAGAGAGTAATCAGACCCAGGAGAGCAGCACCCTGAAAGCACAAAAGGGTGGGAAACACACAGGCGCTGGGATGGACAGGACAGCAAAGAGGCAAACAGACCCTGGACGAGGCCCCCGAGGGGAGGAGAGAGGCATGGAGGCGCTGTCATCAATAAGCAGGAAGACACACACCTGGGCACGTTATTATAACACTGACAAAATCCAGACACAGGGAGATCCTCCAAGAAGCTGCCAGAGAAAAGACACCCATCTTCAAAGGATCTGTGATCTGCAAGTGGCAAGGGTGGCAAGGCTCCCAGTGAGCTTACTTTCCATCGTTCAGCATCTTCCAGAGTTTCTACAGCGAGGACACGCTGCTTCTGTCACCAGGAGAAAAAAGTTGGAAGGCCACAGCTGCAGCGTGGAGTGTGGCTGCTCACCTTGTCGTCGGCCTTGATGGAGCGCAGCCGCATGGTGAGCTGGAAGCGCAGGAAGTTGTTGGTGCCGATGGACTGCAGCTCCAGCAGCTTGCACAGCGCCACCAGCTGCGGCCGCGTCAGGTTGTCCAGGGTCAGCTCGTCCTCAAATAACTTGGAAAAACGCAGGATTTCCTCATTGCTGGGCCTCTCCCCTGTCTCCCGGATCTGTGGAAATAGTCACAAAGGTCATCACCCGGGCACGTGCCCACCCAGCTCCCTCCCATGACCACCACAGTCCCAAAGGGTGCTGCCTCCTAGTCCTCAGGAACTCAAACCACACTGACTTTTTGGAGACAGGGTCTCACTCTGTCACCCAGGCTGAAGTGCAGTGGCACAATCTCAGTTCACTACAATCTCTGTCTCCTGGGTTCAAGTGATTCTCCTGCCTCAGCCTCCCGAGTAGCTGGGATTACAGGCATGTACCACCACACCCGGCTAATTTTTGTATTTTTAGTAGAGACAGGGTTTCACCATGTTGGCCAGACTGGTCTTGAACTCCTGACCTCAAGTGATCTGCCTACCTCAACCTCAAAATGCTGACTTCTGGCTCCAGTACTGGGCTAGCCAAGGGAGAGGCAGTGCCTGGCCCCTGGACCTCTCCTGCCTCAGCCAGCACACTCGAGGCTGCTGTGTCTGCTGCGGGGGAGGCCGGGGCCCACCAGCTGCTGCATGCAGGTCCTGTGATCCTCTCTCTGCCACAGAAGCGGCCAGGACCCTGCTGCTCTGGGACAGGAAGAGGCGCACCTGTGTGCACCTGCACCTCCCAGGGATGACCACCAGAGCCTCGGGGGTGGGGAGACCATCTAGCTCTTCAGGGCCCTTTGGGTGACCCTCTGCAGTTCCTCCCACCTGAGGGACAAGCCACCAGCTCAGTCTCCTCCAAGAGCCAGGGTAGGAGGATCCCTAGCAGAGAGGGCAGATGAGGGAGAACAAGCCCGACTTGGCGCTCAACTCAAATTGTAACATGCAGGACGCCAGCTCCGACACAAGGTGGCAGGCGCACTCCTGGGGGCCACCCTGCACAGCACATCCCAAAGCAGTGACTGCAAGCATGTCTTTCTTGGCAGCTGGGAGGCCCAGGAAAGCTTGGGATTAGCCCCTCCTTCTGCTCTGCAAGGCGCCGCATCCTGGGCGAGGCTTCCAAAGTATGACTGCCCCCAGGACCTCTTGCTGGAACCACACTCACTCCTCGGGGGGCTCAGCAGCCCCATGGCTGTGACACCTCCTCCGAGAGGCTTCTCTGTGGTTAGACCTTCGCCTGGCAGCCTTTTCTGTCAAGGGCCAGACAGCAAGCATTTCTGCCTTTGCAGCCATGGAACCCACTTGCCTCTGTGCCGTAGCGGCAAAACCCCACAGATGATAAACGCATGTGCCTGGAGTTTCTAGCCCCTGGTTTCAGCTCTTTCTGCACTTCAGACACATCTTTGTGACTCCAAAGTGGCACGAGTTCCCTCAAGCCAAAGACACTAGCCTCGTCAGTCCCACCTAGTCCTCAGGGATCTTGTGTGTGGCACCCACCCTCTCTCCCAACCTTACCTCACTGGCCACATGACCACAGGAAACCTCGAGGACCAACCCTCCTCTCCAGCCCCCACTGCTCCTGAAGTCCAGGCCTCTTCCCAGCCCCTGGGACCTGGGACCTTCCTGACTGACTCCAGCCAGAGGGCGGTGCCCGGCAGAGGAGCCAGCCCTGTCACCCACACCTTACAACATCAGGTGTCAGGCTCCTCATGGGTCAGATTCTACTGCGCCTGGATGGCTGAAAGGTGACGAGACATAGACACACGTGATCCTGAAGGCTGATGAGGCGCAGGTACCACAGCTCAACTCACTGGGAGCTCACGGGGCCAGACTCCTGACACTTCACCAGCCCCTGCACTGAGCTGCCTAGGGGAGCTCTTCTCTGCTGAGCACAGCGAAGAGGAAACAGAGAAAGCAAGGAGGGGTCCCTGGTGAGGTCACAGGGGCTCAGACACATCACAGCACCTTCTGGAAAAACACGGAGAAGTCTTTGGTGGCACTGCCCTTGGCTGCCTTGTTCTTCAAGGCCATTTCCTCGATGGTGTCCTGGAGGAACTTGGCCAACTCCAGCTTGACCCGAAGCTCTTTCTTCAGCCTCTCCTCCTGCAAGGGCAGAGAGGGTGCTGCACTCCAGGCCCCAGTCTCTCCTGCCGGCCCCTAGATCCTGGGGCCTCCAAGACGGTGGGCTCAGGAGTGTACTCCAACTGCTCAGACTATGGTTTGGACAAGGAAAGCATCTCATGCCTGCCCCCAGCCCACCCCCAGAAACATTTCACAAAACACTGACTCTCATCTAAGTGCAATAAATTCTCAAACTCTTTTATTTCATAGTTTAAAAAAATATCCTTGGGAGGCTGAGGGGGGCGGATCACCTGAGGTCAGACATTCAAGGCCAGCCTGACCAACTTGGAGAAACCCCGTCACAACTAAAAATACAAAAATAAGCCGGGCGTGGTGGCACAAGTCTGTAATCCCAGCTACTTAGGAGGCTGAGGCAAGAGAATCACTTGGACCCGGGAGGTGAAGGTTGCAGTGAGCTGAGATTGTGCCATTGCAATTTAACCTGGGCAACAAGTGTGAAACTCCATCTCAAAAAAAAAACAATACCAGAAAAACAAAAAAAACCCGTGTGGGCCAGGCATGGTGGCTCATGCCTATGATCCCAGCTCTTTGGGAAGCAGAGGTGGAAGGATCACCTGAGGTCAAGAGTTCGAGCCCAGCCTGGACATGGCAAAACCCCATCTCTACTAAAAACACAAAAATTAGCCAGGCATGCATACGTGTAATCCCAGCTACTTGGGAGGCTGAGGCAGGAGAATCGCTTGAACCCGGGAGGTGGAAGTTGCAGTGAGCCAAGATCACACCACTGCACTCCAGCCTGGGTGACAGAGTGAAATTCCGTCTCAAAAAATAAACAAAACCCATGATCATACTTCCCGTAAAGGTCTGGACAGGAAAGCGTTTGGCCTTCATGGGCTGTATAATCTAAAACAACTGCTTACCTCTGCTGGTGCCTCACAGAAGCCACCAGAGACAAGACACGTGACCCGGCATCCAGGTCCCCACAGTACTCTACTGAGAACAACAGGCAGGGTCTGGATCTGGCCTGTGGGTTGCAGCTGGCTGACTCTGGCCTGGAAGGACCTCACAAATTCCCTACAGCATGAAGAACACTGGTCTAGAAAAACTATTTTAAAACATACTTAGCTGGAAGCAGTGGCTCACACGCATAGTAATGCCACTTTAGGAGGTCATGGCAAGAGGATTACTTGAGCCTAGGAGTTTGAGACCAGCCTGGGCAACATGGCCAACCCTATGTAGCCGACCCTGTCTATAAAAAACAAAAAACATCAGTCGGGCATGGTGGCTCAGCCTGTAGTCCCAGCTATTCGGGAGCTGAGACAAGAGGATCACTTGAGTCCAGGAACTTGAGGCCACAGCAAGCCGTGATCATGCCACTGCACTCCAGCCTGAGTGACAGGACGAGACCCTGTCTCAAAAAATTAGCTGGGTGTGGTAGCACACACCTGTAATCCCAGCTACTTGGGAGGCTGAGGCAAGAGAATCATTTGAACCCTGGAGGCAGAGGTTGCAGTGAGCTGAGATCACACAACTACACTCCAGCCTGGGTGACAGAGCGACTCTGTCTCAAAAATAAATAAAGAGAAACAAATCCAAAACCAGCATTCACGAAATAATTATTGCACAGGACGATATGAAGATACATAAAGCCTTAAAAATATCTAGCACCTGAAACAGTCACAAACAAGGCAGCTATCACAATGAATTTCAGGCTCATTCTACAAAAGCAACTGGGCTGCTGCCCTTACCTTGATGGACTGGGTCTCAAATGTGGAGGGCAACATGTTGGGGAAGAGCTTCACAGCCACAGGCAGCAGGAACTCCATGAAGGGCACCACCACAAACACAAGGAATGGCACCAGGCGGAAGAGGTCAGCGCAGATCCGGAGAAACTGAAGAGGGGCGGGAATCCATCAGAGGGGGACACAGCACATGTGGGAATAGGAGCAAGGGGTGTGAGCATTTCTCCTATAATCGATTACAGGCACAACCTCAGGCAGTGACTCACAGGACCCACTGAGGACTCCAAGTTCCAGAACCCCTTAGCAGACCACTCCCAAACCCACTTCTTTCTCAGGGTCCGAAGCAGATACCAGCAGCCTCCAGAAAAGCGGGGTATGGTGCTGACACCAAGGGCCACAGGGTGCTCCTGGCAATCTGGTCCTCCAAGGCCACCAGCCAGCACCCTGGGCTCAGGGCCCAGCAAGTGAGGGCTGCGGGCTGAGGACTGGGCATTACTAGCGTGCTGGGGGTCACCAGGAAGAGCTGAGCCACACCTGCTTCTGGAGGGCACTTTAGAAGGAGGGCTTCTCTTGTGTTCCCTAAGACTACACTACAAGGCAATCGTTAGGAAAAAACCCAAGTGTTTCCTGACATAAACAAACTAGCGTTTGATGCCGTTTAAGAAACATCCAATTTGAAATAACCAGAAATCCCTGTGAAGCCTGAACAACTGGTGGAAAACTGCCCCTCCTCGTTGCTGCTCACTGGGATGCCCTGGCCAAGGGACCGTGTAGTTCCTGTTTCCACTGGCTACAAGTGAGCAGTCCCAGGGAGACACCCTGAGAGCAGCAGTGTCCTCCTGCTCCTCACCTCGCTCCCGTCCTTGGGCTCACGGAGCCAGCCCCCACTCTCACAGGCACACAACAGGTGCTGCTCACTTTCCCATCTGTCACCTGTAGGAGGGGAGAACCCTGCCTTCCTGTACATTCATTTTTTCTTTATTATCACACTGGACCCATGGACTCCTGTATTTTTTCACCGACTTAAAATTTATGGCTGTCTTTATTTCCAAATGGTGCCATATCTTTAAAGCTGGGACATGTGTTTTTTGACATGCCCCATTAATTTTTTTAGCAGTTCTACTGAGGTCTAATTTACAAACCATAACATTCACCTATTTAAAATCAATTTGATGATTTTTGGTAAATTTACACATTGTGAAACCATCACTACAATCCAAATTTACAACTTTTTGTTTGAGATGGCATCTAGCTCTGTCACCCAGGCTGGAGTGCAGTGATGCCATCTCAGTTCACTATATCTCCACCTCCCTCGTTCAAGCAATTCTCTTGCCTCAGCCTCCTGAGTACCTGGGATTATAGACATGTGCCACCACGCTCAGCTACTTTTTTAATATTTTTGGTGGAGACACGGTTTCACCATGTTGGCCAGGATGGTCTCGAACTCCAGACTTCAGGTGATCTGTGGCCCTCCCAAAGTGAGTCACTGCACCCGGCCAAGAAAATAACTTCTTAAAATGTTTGTAAACACAAAAGCAGAACTACAAATCCCATCCTTTTAGAGCACATTTAAGCCCATAGGATTATCTTTCAAAAGGAAAACTGGTACCCTAACCCATGGCTGCCTGCAGTGGCTCATGCCTCTAATCCCAGCACTCTGGGAGGCCCAGCAGCAGGACTGCTTGAGGCCAGGAGTTTGAGACCAGCCTTGGCAGTATAGTGAGACCCCCGTCTCTACAAAAAAATTTAAAAATGAGCCTGGTGTGGCAGTGTGCGTCTGCAGCCGCAACTACTTGGGAGGCTGTGGTGGGAGGATCGCTTATGCCTGCGAGGGCTGAGGCTTCAGTCAGCTGTACGGGTGCCGCTGTACGGGTGCCGCTGCACTCCAGCCTGGGTGGGAGAGTGAGACCCTGTCCCAAAAATAAAAATAAGTAAATAGCAGAGCCCATAAAAATGTCATATAATCCCCAAGAGCTAGAAACCACGAGGTGTTCTTGGGAGGAAAGGATGGAGCATAGAGATGAGGCTGTGCCTGGGAGGGTGGCCTCGATTCCTAAGCGGGCTGCACCCTCTGCGGCCCACAGCGTCCCCCGGCACTCACAGAAGCAAACAGTATCTATGCAGAAGAAACTAGCTCACCACCTACTCCACGTGAGGTTTACCCCTCTGAAGTGGATTCCACTTCTTTTAAATTAAAAAGAAATTAATTGAAAAACTAATTGAGCTTCTAGAGGTAAAAACATGGGGACTGAAAATAAAACCTCCGTGGCTGCATTAAGCAGATTACTTCAGCTGAAAAGAGAATGAATGAAACAAAAAGAAAACATCTAGATGGCAGCCCCGAGACAAAGACAGAAAACAAAGACTCTTCCGAACCGTGAAGGACAGCAGGAGCTGGTGCAGCAGAGGCCGGGCCAGGAGCTCCCGAGAGCCTGGGCACTTGTGAGCGAGCAGGTTCTACGACAGGCCACAGATGTGGAACCTTGGGGTCAGGAGCATGGATCCCAACAATAAAAACAAACTCACCCAGAGGGACACAAGCAGCCCTCCAGACAGACCTGGAAGCAGTAAGACAGAGAAGGCCTCCACCTGCCCCAGAGATGCCACTGTGCAGACACAGACCCTCACAGGAAACAGAGCGGGGCTGGCAAAGGGCATCAAGAGCATCAAGGCATGGAGTAGGCGGACGTGTGTGCTGAAAACTGCTGGTGGGAAAGAGTGAAACATGAGCAGACGGTGTTGCAATTTGGGGGCAAGGCGCCTATCCGCAGGTGTGGTGTTATGACAGGTACTGGTTCCTGCCTGGGCTGCCCTGTCACAGGCTTCCATGATAACGTCAGGTGTGTCAGGCCTCCGGGCAGGCCTGACTTCTCTACCCTCCTTTCACTTGCCCTAAGGCAGGTCACTAATCTTCCC
>NW_016107432.1:3727225-3744797 GCF_001604975.1 Cebus imitator
TGATCCACCCGCCTCGGCCTCCCAAAGTGCTGGGATTACAGGCTTGAGCCACCGCGCCCGGCCCACCATCCTTTATAGAAAATCCGTTATAGAGGTTCTGAAGAATACAGGAAACATGGAAATACACATGGAAAGTGTTTCTCTAAGTTCTGTGAGTCACTCCAGCAAATTAATAGAACCTAAAGGGGGAGGCGTGTCACACCTCATGTACCCCATAAATACATATACCTACTACGTACCCACAAAAATAAAAAATTAAAACAATTTAAAAACAAAGAGGGGGCTGGGCACAGCGGCCCACAACTACAATCGCAGCACTTTCTGAGGCAGGCAGACCACTTGAAGCACGGAGTTTGAGGGCAGCCCGGCCAACATGGTGAGATCCCTCTCTACTAAAAATGCAAACATTAGCCAGGTGTGGTGGTGCATGCCTGTAGTCCCAGCTACTCAGGTGGCTGAGGTGGGAGACTCACTTGAATTTGGGGAGGCGGAGGTTGCAGTGAGCAGAGACCGTGGCACTGTACTCCAGCCTGGGCGACAGAGTAAGACTCTGTCTCAAAAAATAAAAACAAAGAGGGGGTGGTGGGACCCTAACTTGAAGCCAGTCCATCAGAAGCTCCGAGCAGTCTGGACTTGAGACTGGTGGGGGGCATCTTGGGGACGGAGCCCTCAGCCCGTGGGATCTGACGCTATCTCCGTGCAGATGGTGTCGGAACTGGGTTAGAGGACACGCAGCGGGTGTCTGCTGTGTGGTCTTCTGTGTTGATGACTGCTGTGGTGGAGGGTAGAGGAAGCGGGTAGAGCGAGGTTTTCCTAGGCAATAGATTTTACTGATTTTTTATCTCTATCAAACAGAAGGCAAGCCCTAAAAATATTTTTCAACCAACCTATACAGTGAAAAGAATTTGGGCATGGCCAAGCACAGTGGCTCACGCCTGTAATCCCAGCACTTTAGGAGGCTGAGGTGGGGGGTTCATTTGAGCCCAGGAGTTTGAGACCAGCCTGGGCAACAAAGTGAGACCCTGGATCTACAAAAAATAATTAGCCAGGTGCGGTGGCACATGCCTGTGGTCCCAGCTACTTGGGAGGCTGAGGCAGGAGGATCACTCATGCCCAGAAAATCGAGGCTGCACTGAGCCATCATGCGCCACTGCACTCCAGCCTGCGTGACAGAGCAAGAAAAAATAGAAAGGACTGGACAGGTCCCCATTACCTGCCTGCGCTCCCGGCGGGTCAGGGTGTGGCCGTTGAGGATGCGCCAGAGCATGCGTGCCGCGATCTTGGTGTCGATCCACAGCAGGCGGAAGCCATGGTAGTAGTGCTTCAGCTCGTCCAGCACCCTCTGCCCAAGGGACTTCTTCACCACCACCTCTGCGGGGGGGCTGTACACAGGGCCGCCTTCCTCCAGCTTCTTGTTCTTGTCCTTCAAGGACTTGAGGGACTTCTCTACTAACGAGTCATCGCTGACAGGACGTGAAGAGTGCCAGCCGCGCACAGGGAGGCACTGAGGTCCCACAACCACAAAACCCACAGAGGTGGAGGTCCATGGCACTCTCGGCACTGTGCGAAGGTAGTCGGGCCTCAGAGTCCAACAGCCAAGGTGATCGCCTCTGAAGTACGGGTACACGGGGTGGATGGGAGCACAGCAGCCCAACGGAACACTCCTTGAAAGGGGAAGAGTGAAAACACTGGTAAGAGCCAGTACCAGCCTTCGACAGCTCAGCACCAAACACCAACAGCAGCAAAACTCACATGCCTTGTGCCACATCATGCCACAAGCACACACAACCCCACCTACTCCCTGATGTCTGCACTGCCCCTGGGGAGCCCTTCAGAAGGGAGACCAGGACAGTGTGCAGCCCCTCAGCCCCACGCCGTCGGACAGCAGCATGGGCTCGCCGGCCCCCACAGAAGGAAGGGCAGGTCAGACACAGGCACAATCAGCAAAGGCTGGATCCCTAGGTGGGCCTCACACCCCCCACGCCCAGTGACTTGGGGAGGTAGGGTGCATTGTTTTGGCACTTCATGGGGGAATATGGTGCAGAGTAGAGAGTCTGTTCAGTTTGGAGGTCCTCTCCTCCGGCAGGTGACTTTCTGGAAAAACCTGTGGCTCTTGAGCAAGTCCTACAAATCAGCAAGGGCGCTTGCTGACCTCATCTCCACACTAGCTGCCCACAAATACCAGCACAAAACAGCAAAATCCAAAGAATAAGGCCCAAGGCCCATCTCCTCCTCTACCCACCCGCCCACTGTGTCCGGGACCAGCAGGCTCTCAGCCCAGAGCCTCTCAGCTGTCCCCCTGCTTGGACATCCCTAGCTCACACCCTTGCTTCACTGAGACCTCCCTGACCACTCCATCACTCTGCCCTCCTAGCAGGTGCCCTGCTGACACCTGGCTGTCTTAGAGACCAGATGCACACTGTGTGCACCACACTTGCCTTCTCCCCACTGGAACGTGGGCTCCCGAGGGCCAGACACCAGGCCTCGCAGGCGGCAGCAGGAGGCTGGCACTAACCCAGACCCATCTTGGTCCAAGCTGCACTGGTCCCAGCAGCCGCCTGTACCATATCCACCCACAGAGAGGCCGTGAGGAAGCCACTGCAGCCTGAGCTTCTGCAGCATGGACTGTGCCTGGCCCAGAACCTAGCGTTTGTGTGCAACACAGAGACTATGGTCTGACCTCAGGGCAGTGCTGTGACGCCACTTACAGTCCAAAATTGGAACAGCTGACCTGTGTCAGGCCCCTTCAGGCTCACGGTCTCCTGCATGTCTTGCCTGGCACACTAGAAACTCCCCTGCTGCTTGGGCACAAATCCCCCCGGTGGCCCCAGCTCACCTCAAAGGCCACATGTGTGGCACATGAGCTCCTTCTGCCTCCATCGGCCCTCCATGCCTGGCCTGATGCCAGCAGCGAGGTCAAGCTCCAAAACACGCTGTTGGAGCTCAAATTCCAGCTCCACAACTTACTGTTGTGTGACCTCAACTGAGTAACCTAACCTCTCTGTGCTTTGGGAGCCTCCGTCATGAATTTGTGTTAACAGATACTAAGTACCAGGATGGTACCTGCAGCATGGAAGCATGCACCACCAATGTCCTGACATGGCTGCTGTGATTACCACCCCCTTGCGGCATGGGAGAAGCCACCGATCAGGGCTGCAGGCCAGGTGGAGACTCCAGACCCACTGTCTGTTTCTCTGATGGGGATCCTGGAGGCCTGCAGGCACAGGCCTGCCTCAGCTCGCACCCAGAGAGGGCAGTGTAGCTGGCACAGGGCACCACCAGACCAGAGCAGCTTCGAGTGAACATGTATCAGGATCAGAAGCCCGAGTGGCTGGGGCTCCACTGTGGCACCAGTCATAGTGTGGGGACCTCCCCCAAGAACTCTCCCAGGCTTGAAATCTTCCCTCAATTACAGACATGCAAACCCAACACTGAACTCACGGAGAGATTCTGAAGAATACAGGAAACATGGAAATACACATGGAAAGTGCCTGGTGGATACCAGTGAGGCCTGGGAGGGGTGGGGCAGAGGACAGGCACCCCGCCCTTGGTCACCTCCCCAAATCCTGTGAGGGCAGCTCCAGGCTCTCCTTCAGGCCCTGACCTAGCCCCATCCACCATGTCTCCAGGTTCTCCCCAGCTGTGGGGTCACCTCTGAGCCAGGAAAAGGCTCCGAATCCAGGCAGCCCTGAGTCATGGCATGCCGAGAGCCAGGCCACACAGAATGCAGCAGAGCCCACGCAGGCTCAGCCTGCCCCCTGACCAGGCTGTGTTCCTTCTGTGAGGTGGCCTCACCTTCCAGCGTGGGTGATGACAGAGCCCACGCACTGAACACACCTCCTCCCTGCATCAAGCTGAATTACACGACTTTCCAACCCTCAGTTAGTAAGGAAGACGGTGGCTTCCACAAGAAGGTATGGTGCCAGCAGTCACAAGGTATCGACAGGCAAAGACGAAGACTCGGAAAACCAGACCAGGGAAGCACAGGGCAGACTCGGCGAGGGCAGGGAGCCATGCAGAGCTGGGCGTGCCCGCAGCAGCATGCATTCACACACACACACACACACACACACACACAAATGAGAAAGGTGTGGTGGGCCTGGTCCTCACCACAGTAACATCCCCCAGCAAATCCCAGCAGCATTCACTCACACACACACACACACACACACACACACACACTAGCAAGGTGTGGTGGGCCTGGTTCTCACCACAGTAACCTCCCCCAGCAAATCCCAGCAGCTGGTGGTACATGCCTGTAGTCCCAGATACTCAGGAGGCTACAGTGGGAGAATGGCTTGAGCCTGGGAGATCAAGGCTGCAGTAAGCCATGATTGCACCACTGCACTCTAGCCTGGGCAACGGAATGAGACCCTGTCTCAATAAATAAGTAAATAAATGGAATATTCCCAAGTGGCTTGATGGGTTTAATGACATTTCAGTTACAATCCCAAAAAGAGTGTTTTAGAACTAAAATGTCTAAACAAGAAATTAAAGGAACTGAGGAGGAGGATAGACAAGAAATCAAAGGAAGGTCCAGAGAGATGAGGTTTGGGGGAACTGGTCCCCTGGGAGGAACACCTGCTAGAGACATCACTGAAGAAAATGGCGGCGGCAGCAGCCAGGCGTGGTGGCTCACACGTGCAATCCCAGCACTTTGGGAGGCTGAGGCGGGTGGATCATGAGGTCAGGACTTTGAGACCAGCCTGACCAACATGGTGAAACCCCGTCTCTGCTAAAAATACAAAAATTAGTGTAGTCCCAGCTACTCAGGAGGCTGAGGCAGGAGAATTGCTTGAACCTGGAAGGTGGAGGTTGTGGTGGGCTGAGATCATGCCACTGCACTCCAGCCTGGGCAACAGAGTGAGACTCCAACTCAGAAAAAATAAGAAAAGAAGAGAAAAAAAGAGGGCCGAGGTGGGCAGATCACCTGAGGTTGGGAGTTTGAGACCAGCCCGATCAACATGGTGAAACACCGTTTCTACTAAAAATACAGAATTAGCCGGGCGTGGGGGCACATTCCTGGAATCTCAGCCACTTGGGAGGCTGAGGCGGGAGAATCGCTTGAACCTGGAAGACAGACTTTGCGATGAGCCGAGATCACATCGTTGCGCTCTGGCCTGGGAAACAAGAGCGAGACTCTGTCTCAAAAAAATTAAAAAAAAAAAAAAAAAAAAAAAAAAAGAAGAAGAAAAATCTAACGGAAAGCTAAGGCTGATGCTATGGCAGTGGCAAGGCTGAGGGAAGGCCTGGTGAGAGTACACACATAGAGATGGGACTACGCTGGCCAACAGAGGCTTTGTCAGTGTCTACAGCAAACACCACTCGTGTGCCCAGGGACTCCAGCCACCAACACGCTCCCTCGTGGCTCCGCTGCTTACGGCAGTACTCTCCAAATCCACACAGCTGAAGCTATGGTTTAAGGAAGGCCAGGTTTTCACATGTGAGTTGTTTTTACTTTAGGGAATTAAATCTCAGGAACTACCAGACAGAGGAGGTTCACGGCTGATGAGATACATCAGCAGCCTTGAGTGAGCAGCCAGAGGGACAGGGCTTGGAGTAGGAGGAGGGTATTTCAGTCCCGCTCTCCCACGCAGGAAGCAGAAACGTCAGGAGAGGAGATGAGTGCTACTGTGGCTTTCTAAACTTGAGAGCCCAGGAGAGAATGAGAATCTCTCCTCACACAGGCGAGATAGAGGGACAGCATGCAAGAGCATGGCAGCCTCAAACCAAGCTCAGGACAGGGGCTGCAGGTGCTACTCCCTCCAGGAAGCCCTCTTGGCCTGGCCTGCCAGCCCGGTGGCACCACAGTCTCTATGCCATGCTGTCACCACGTGTTGATATTACTTGCCATCTTGCTAGACTGTGATTGCCACAGGGAAGGGCTAAGCCAGAGCCGGGCACGGGAATGCCACACCTACACCCCATGGTTGCAGGCACCTGCAGAGTCTGCTCTGTGTTCACAGGTGGATGCCCACACCCACAACACTGCCTGGCACATCCAAAACACCTTTTACAAATATTATTTTTAGTGGAAAGCCACGAAAAATGGCAACTGTGTGAAGAATAAGAGAGACTGCAAACCAAGTGCACAAAACTGTATGCAGGCTGTGATTAAAACTGCCATGTGCTAGGCCAGGCATGGTGGCTCACACCTGTAATCCCAGCATTTTGGGAGGCCAAGGTGGAGATCTCACCTGAGGTCAGGAGTTCAAGATCAGCCTGGCCAACATGGTGAAACCCTGTCTCTGCTAAAAATACAAAAATTAGCCAGGGGTGGTGGTGGGCGCCTGTAATCCCAGCTACTTAGGAGGTTGAGGCAGGAGAATCGCTGGAACCCAGGAGGCGGAGGCTGCAGTGAGCCAAGATTGCCATTGCACTCTAGCCTGGGTGACAAAGCAAAGACTTTGTCTAAAAAAACAAAACAGGCCGGGTATCGTGGCTCACGCCTGTAATCCCAGCACTTTGGGAGGCTGAGGCGGGCGGATCATGAGGTTAGGAGTTCAAGACGAGCCTGACCAACATGGTGAAATCCCATCTCTACTAAAAATACAAAAATTAGCCAGGCATAATCCCAGTTACTTGGGAGGCTGAGGCAGAAGAATTGCTTGAACCCCGGAAGTGGAAGGTGCAGTGAGCCAAGATTGTGCTTCTGCACTCCAGCCTGGTAACAGAGTAAAACTCTGCCTCAAAAAAAAAAAAGAAAAGAAAGAAAGATAGAAAAAAAAACAACAACAACTGTACGTGCCGGCTGGGCGCGGTGGCTCCCGCCTGTAATACCAACACTTTGAGAGGCCAGTTTGAGACCAGCCTGGGCAACGAAGTGAGATCCTTTCTCTAGAAAAAATTTAAAAGTTAGCCAGGCAGGGTGGCACATGTCCATGGTCCCAGTTACCCAGGAGACTGAGGTGGGAGCATCCCTTGAGCTCGGGAGTTTGAGGCTGCAATGAGCTATGGTAGTGCCCTGAGCTCCAGCCTGGGCAACAGAGCAGGAACCTGTTTTGAAAACAAGAAAAAAAAGAAAACTGCATGTGTTAAAAACCAGATATATTCCTTAAAGTTCAGAATAAAATACAGTGAAGTACTCACTTAACATTTTCCATAGGTTCTTAGAAAATGCATTTAAGCAAAAAGACCTATAAGAAAACCAATTTTTTTTCTCATCCAAAGTTATAAAAAAACGTTATTCGAGGACCTTAAAGTTGCAGTTTCTGCTAGGCACGGTGGCTCACACCTATAATTCCAGCAGTTTGGGAGGCCGAGCCAGAAGGATCACGGGAGGTCAGGAGTTCAAGACCAGCCTGGCCAACACAGTGAAACCCTGTCTCTGCTAAAAATTCAAAAATTAGCCAGGCAGAGTGGAGCATGCCTATAATTCCAGCTACTCCGGAGGCTAAGGCAGGTTGCAATGAGCCAAGATTGCACCACTGCACTCCAGCCTGGACAACAGAGCTAGGCTCTGTCTCAAAAATAAATAAATAAATAAATAAAAGTTGCAGTTTCCAAGAACCTACAGACATTAAATGAGACTTACTGTACACCAAACTACGGACAACATCTGCAACTGGGCCCTGAAATTAGGAATGTTTATTCACTTCCGAAATTCACTGAGGCATGTGACAATCATTTTCAACATGGAAAGATAAAGGTTTAAAAGAAACAAAGAACAGGAAAATAGGATACACTGTTTCCCTCAAAAATCAAGTCACTCCTGACTCTCCACCATTTCCAAGCCCTGTTTTCAGACAGGTGCAGACTGACGCTGATTTACTCACAGGCAGCTCCTCAACCCCAGGGTGCTGGCACAGCTGAGATGAGCAGGATCCCCTGGACTACCTGTAACGGGAATAGGGGAAAATAAATATGTAGTAAATCAGGAATTTATACCGATATCTTTTTTTGTTCTTTTTTTTGAGGCAGAGTTTCTCTCTTGAGCCCAGGCTAAAGTGCAATGGCAAGATCTCAGCTCAGTGCAACCTCCTGGGTTTAAGCCATTCTCCTGCCTCAGCCTCCTGAGCAGCTGGAATTATAGGTGCCCACCATCATGCCCAGCTACTGTGTGTGTGTGTGTGTGTGTGTGTTTGTTTTAGTAGAAATGGGGTTTCACCATGTTGGCCAGGCTGCTCTCAAACTGTTGACTTCAGATGCTCCACCTGCCTTGGCCTCCAAAAGTGCTGGGATTATAGGTATGCACCACAATCCCCATCTCCAGCCTTTTATTCATTTTTATTTATTTATATGACTTTGCCCAGGCTGGAATGCAGTGGTATGATCATGGCTCACTGCAGCCTTGAACTCCTGGGCTCAAAGGATCCTTTTGCCTCAGCCTCCCAAGTAGCTGGGACTACAGGCAAGCACCAACATGCCTGGCTAATTTTTGCGAGGGGTTTCCCTTTGTTGCCTAGGCTGGTCTCCAGCTTTTGGTCTCAAGCTACCCTCCTGTCTTGGTCTCCCAAAGTGTTGGGATTACAGGCATGAGCTACCACGCCCAGCATAGTATCTTCTTTTAAAGTCTGAAAGAAGGCCAGGCACGGTGGCTCATGCCTGTAATCCCAGCACTTTGGGATGTCTAGGCAGGTGGATCACCTGAGGTCAGGAGTTCAAGACCAGCTTGACCAATATGGTAAAACCTTGTCTCTACTAAAAATACCCAACTAGTCGGGCGTGGTGGCGCATGCTTGTAATCCCAACTACGTGGGAGGCTGAGGCAGGAGAATTGCTTGAACCCGGGAGGCAAAGGTTGCAGGGAGCCAAGATCGCGCCATTACACTCTAGCCCGGGCAACAAGAGTGAAACTCACTGTCTCAAAAAAAAAAAAAAAAGTCTGAAAGAGTACAGGTCTCTTTTGCAGAAACCTCTGTGTGTAAGTTTCTGGAAGCCAGTTCTGAGTTTTGGAAGGTTTCAGAACACTGCTAAGTGAAGGGTCTGCCCCAGTTAGGAAATCAGTATTGCAAAGTAGTCCTAAAGAAGGATGGGGAGCCTCAAGTAAACCCTTGGCTCTAAACACCCCAAGAGGGAAGCCAAGTAGGCCAGCCCCAGGGAGGGAGCATCCTACCAGGTGGCACCATCCCCACTCACTGCAGTTGGCTCTGGTGGACACATGACCTCTATGCAGACAGCCCTATAGGGCAAGCAACGATTCCAAGGGGCAAGAGCTGTAAGAATTACTAGAACCATAAGCCGGGTGTGGTGGCTCATGCCTGTAATCCCAGCACTTTGGGAGGCTGAGGTGGGTGGATCACCTGAGGTCAGGAGTTCAAGAAAAGACTGGTCAACATGGCAAAACCCCATCTCTACTAAAAATACAAAAATTAGCTGGGCCTGGTGGTACGTGCCTGTAATCCCAGCTACTTGGGAGTCTGAGGGAAAAGAATTGCTTGAACACAGCAGGTGGAGGTTGTAGTGAGCTGAGATCGCACTATCGCACTCAAAAAATAAATAAATAAATAAATAAAGCTAGTGGAATAAGCCATTTTTGTATAAACAACAGTGAGGAATATATAGCACACTTTGAGGATTTTAACACATTTTTTGATGTTTTCCCTAACTTGCTTTAGTTCCTATAAGCATAGAGTTCATTCACACTACTGACATTCAGGGCCCACTGTGATCAAACCTCACACTGGGAACAAGACAGGTATAGGAGCAGCAGGGCCAGAGGTGCCAGGTCAAGCAGTGCCAGGAGCCAGCAGGTGGCACCCTGAGGTGCCCAGTGGCCTTGACCCTCCAGGTAGTGGGGTGGCAATGAGTCCTCAGCCAGGTAGCTGCAGGAGCAGCTGTAAGTTGCGGGGAGCTCACTCTGGCCAGCTACAAGAGCCACCGTGTGAAGAGGAACAAGATGGGGAGGGCAGGCACCTCATTAAATAGGAGGCAACTCTCATACTCCTATGGGGAAGGAAATTCCCAGCATGCGCCACATTTAGGGCTTGTAACAGTCTGGTCTGTAAATTGGGAGCTCAGTTAAGGGGAAGATGTTAGCTATGTTCTCATACATATCAAGTTACAAGTTAAAATTTATAAACACAGTGCGACTGAGCACACCAAGACCCTCTCACTCCAGCTGAGGACCAGCTCTGGCCCCTACCTTTCTTCACATGAAGAGGGCGCAGCACATTCTCCGCTATCTTCCCCACACCATGGCACCTTTGGCTTCCCACCCCTGTCCTGGCCAGCTCCTGCGCCTCAAGGGCTTAGCCCAGCAAGCAGACAGCTGGCAGGTCACCCAGGGCTCCCTGATCTGCCCCCCAGTGACCCCACTTTCTAACACTTCCTGTCCCACTGGCTCCCTTCCTAGGCTCTTCCCAAAACCTGTTCTGAAGGCTTCTGTCCCCAGCTCTCCAAGGAACCCACAGTCAAGGCCATCCAGGGTGATGGGGATCACTGCTCCGTGTCCCTCAGGAGCACAGACATGATCTGTGGCCAGGCCCTGCTGGAAGCCCTTCTGTTCTTTTTTCCAACAACAACAATTCTCCAACTGGGAGTCCACCAATGTAATTCCACACTGACACTACCCAGAATTAGGGCAGACCCCACAGGGTAAGGGCTCAGTCCCAAAAGACTGCCCCCACTCCATGTACCCAAGCTACCTACACTTCAGCTGACTACAAAGTAGGGGGTTCCCATGACCACTTTGGTTTTGAAAATTCACTAGAATGGCTCACATGTCAGCAATGGGTTCTACTTACTATTACAGTTCATTATAAAGGGTATCCAAGAACAACCAGAGAGAGAGGCCAAGACACCGAGGCCAGGGAGGTCCTAAGCACAGGATCCTTGGGTGCTGTGGAGTGGGTACACACCAGTGAGAAGCCTCGCCAGTCTGCTCACCCAGGAGTTCTCATCAAGGCTTCATGATTGATTACAGTACCGGCCCACTGGCCATGGGGACTGAACTAACTCGCCAAACCCTCTCCCCTCCCTGGAATGGCCCTCTAACCACAGCACGCTCAGGGCCTGCCTGGAGTCACTGCATTAGCATAACCTCAGCTGCAGTGATAATGAATGAAAGAAGACACTCCCAAGCTCATGCTTGTAATCCTAGCACTTTGGGAGGCCAAGGTGGGGGAGGATTGTTGTTGAGCTCAGGAGTTCAGCCTGGGCAACATGCAGAGACCCTATCTCTATAAAAAATAAAAAATCAGCCGGCAGGAGGATTGCTTAGAGGCTGCAGTGAGCCATGATCAAGCTACTGTACTCCAGCCTGGGCAAGAGAGCAAGACCCTGCCTCAAAAAACAAATGAAAAAAGACACTCCCATCATTCAGGAAAGTTCCAGGGTTTTCAGGCCTCAGTGCTAATGCCATCAGGACAAAGACTAAATGTATTTCTTACCATTACATACCTTTCTTCCCCTGGCTTCCAGGATCCCCTGGCCACTACTGGGAGATCCTCCCTACCTGACCTCCACCTCCTCCCAAAGCGCCCCCAGGTCTGATGGACTCCGCACAGTCAACACCTCCAAGAACTCTCAAATCGCTTCCCCACTCTGCTCTTCCCCAAGTCTTTTCCAGTTTCAACAAATGGCTCTGTTGTCCCCAGGCGGCTCAGGCCAGAGGTCACCTCTCCCACACAGCCCTTAGAGTCGACCCTGCCTCTACTCAATATCGACTTCCTTCCGAAGAGGACGATATGGAGAGGCGGAGAAGAGTAACTGGGTAGTGGAAAACCTGACCAACACCACTTCAGCCTACTCATCAAGGTCAACATCCACAGTGACAAATCATTCTGACAGCATGGAGCCTTGATGTGACGTGATGAGAACGCTCCACCTCTGTGGTCTTCCTACCGAAAAATCATATTTCCCAGCTTAATTATGAGGAAACATCAAGAAATACCAGTAGAGCAGCACCTTACACCCCATCTGAGCAGTCCTCCTCAAAGCTGGCAAGGTCACTGCGGACAAGGAAAGCCTGAGAGACAATCAAGGAGGGCGGTGTAGATGGGTCCCAGGACAGAAAAGGCCCTCAGAATGAAGAGCGGGAGAGAAAAGAAAAGCAGAGTAAGTTATGGACTTCGGTGAACAGTAACAGGTCCACTCGCTGTGACAATGAACCTTACTCATGTAAGACGCTAAGAGCAGGGGCCTGCAGACCTCCATTTGGGGTACCACTCACAGGGGTTCAGGAGCCTCCTCCACAGTCCAGCCATGCGTCTCACTGGCTGTGAAATCCCTACTGTTCCTACAGCACACCTGCTGACTAACCCATTATCAGCCCCTTAGAGTCCCTGTCACAAAGCGCAGTGATAACTATAGAAGACGTCTGTGTTCCTGAAATGACAGAACGACACATAAAAAGCTAATTATTACTATTTTTTTGCCAAAAACCTGTGACATAAGCACGAAGTGGCAAAAGTACTTTTATCACTATCAGGAGGTCCAGAGAGAGCTCTAACATTTAATACAGCAACTAGAAAGATGAAATGCTGAGCTTCACCTTCACACTGTGCGTTACCACCACTCAGCGCCCTCCCACCACTCCAAAACTCTCAGTGGCTAACCAGCCATTATTGTGAAAAATTACGAGAATTGGGGGCTGTGCACGGTGGCTCACACCTGTAATCCCAGCACTCTGGAAGGCCCAGGTGGGTGGATTACTTGAGAACAGGAGTTTGAGACCATCCAGGCCAACATGGAGAAATCCCATCTCTACTGAAAATACAAAAATTAGTTGGTCACTGTGGTGGGCACCTGTAATCCCAGCTACTTGGGAGGCAGAAGAATCGCTGGAACCTGGGAGACTGAGGTTGCAGTGAGCCAGGATCACATCACTGCACTCCAACCTAGGCAACAGGTAAGAGACTCTGTCTCCAAAAAAAAAAAAAAAAAAAAAAAGACTTGGGAGAGGATACGGGCAACTTCAATCTCTCTCTCTAGGGGAAGGAGGAAAACAGACAAGAATTGCAGGAGGATCACCTGAGTTGAGGAGTTCAAGACCAGGCTGGCCAACATATCAAGACTCAGGCCGGGCGCGGTGGCTCAAGCCTGTAATCCCAGCACTTTGGGAGGCCGAGGCGGGTGGATCACGAGGTCAAGAGATCGAGACCATCCTGGTCAACATGGTGAAACCCCGTCTCTACTAAAAATACAAAAAACTAGCTGGGCATGGTGGTGCGTGCCTGTAATCCCAGCTACTCAGGAGGCTGAGGCAGGAGAATTGCCTGAACCCAGGAGGCGGAGGTTGCGGTGAGCCGAGATCGTGCCATTGCACTCCAGCCTGGGTAACAAGAGCGAAACTCCCTCAAAAAAAAAAAAAAAAAAAATATCAAGACTCTGTCTCTACAAAAAAAATTACCAAAAAAAAAAATTAGGTGGGTGTTGTGTGGCACAAATAGCAACTTGGGAGGCTGAGGCAGAAGGACAGCTTGAGCCCAGGAGTTTGAGGGGTCGTGAGTATGACTGCACCACTGCACTCAATTATTTTACTTGAGTCTCTCTTAGCAAGTTTTATGTGTATGCCAATTTTACAAATAAGGACATAAACTGAGATAAGTTGGTTAATTAGAGAAAGAGGGAGGAGTTGGGCACACCCTGGGAGAGCATCCGCTCCAGACAGCTCCTTAGGCTAGGGTGGCTAAGGCCACGCGCCTGAGGACCCTCCCCGGAGCCGGAGTCCGCGTGCCCCTGAGTGCAGGTCGCGGCTTCATCGCCCCGCAGGGGTTGGCATCACCTCGTCGGTGACGGGCGGGGAGGGCTCCCGCAGCCCCCAGGTCCTGCCCGCTGCCCACCCAAGGCTCGTCTCGGGGACCCCCGACGTGGCTAACGGCACGGCCGTGCTGGTGCGCGGACGGCGCGCTCCACGCAGCTTACTCCCGCAGGGTGCGCCGGCGCTGCCCAGCCCGTCCGAACTTTCCCAGGCCTGCCTGGGCGGCGGTGACCCGCGGGGACCGGCCGCCTGAGGTCACAGCGAGGCAGAGGCCCAGCGGCGCCGCCCAGCGCTGGCGGCCCCGCCCGCAACGGG
This sequence comes from Cebus imitator, assembly GCF_001604975.1. Lineage (NCBI taxonomy): Eukaryota > Metazoa > Chordata > Mammalia > Primates > Cebidae > Cebus > Cebus imitator. The sequence goes on from NW_016107432.1 coordinate 3,741,183, forward strand.
ACCACCGGGCCCCCCGCATCGCCGTGACAGCCAGCCCCGCCCTGGGGCGCCCACCGCTTACCCCGCGGGGCGGTGGCCCGGGGCGACGAACGGAGGCGGGCGGGCGCCCGGCCGCGGCAGCTCCTCAGTAAGATGGACGCCATGTGCCCGGGCGCGGCGGCCGCTCCGGCCTCCTGCGCTGCCTCTTCCTCCTTCTCCGCCGCGGCTGCCTCTCTTCGCCGAGCCGGCGGCGCCTCAGGCCCGGCCCGCGCGGACGGTTGACGGCGGCGGTTGACCCCGGACTGCAGGCGCTCAGCTCAAAGACTCGGCACCGCCGGCGGCCTGGTCCCGGCACAGACGTCCCGGAGCGCGGGGCGGGGCGGCCAGGCCGCGGCTCCCATTGGGCCCTTCGGCGCCCGCGGCCGGCCAGGTGAGGGGCGGACCGTGCCACCGCAGACTACCGGTTCCGGCGTGCACCGGGGCGGCCTGCACGCTGGGGCGTGGACTACCGATACCAGCGTGCACCGGGCCGGCCCGTACTCTGTCGGGGACTACCGATCCCGGCGTGCACCGGGCTGTCCACACCCGAAGGCGCGGACTACCGGTCCCGGCGTGCACTGCGGCGGAGGGCTCCTCGGGGCGCGCTGCATCCTGGGTCCAGTCGGTCGGTAGACGCCGCGGCTCGCAGCGTGGCGCCCGCGGGAGCCGAGGGAGCGGGTTGCGCTCGCGCGGTGATTGTCTTTTCGTCTCCGAGCGGTAGCAGCAGCGGCTGTGTCCGGAACTTTTCTGGGATCAAGTCCTGCACCCACGAGTAGAAAACGGCTCCTGGGAGCTTGCGGCTCCAAGGGCAAGTCAGCGGACGCTGGGATGGAGGGTCGCACCCGGCCGTGGCCTCGCGCCGGCCTCCGCCTGCTCTGTGGCTCTGCCTTCTGCGGCTGCACCCTGGCACGCGCAGCCCTGAGGCCCCTTCCGCGGCACCACGCGGCGCTCCCCAGACACCGCGCTGCTCGGCGTCGGGGGCCCGACCACCACTGAGAGGACGGGAGCGCAGGATCCCGCCCCGAAGGACAGAGCCACGCCGGGCCCTGGATGCGGGTGCAGTAGTCTGTGTGGCGGCGCAGCAGGCACAGCACCCCCCACCGCACGAGTACAGCGTCCTCCGGTCTCAGCGGGAGGGGTGGGTGTGGTCCTGCGTGGGCGCAGGGGGACCCCTCGCTTCGCTGTGGCCTAAGCAGCCCCTGGGGTCCCGGGCGTCGCAAGGGCCGGGTTTCCTACCCTGGGCCACACCCTGTCCGCTCCACCTCCCAGTCCAAGAAGGAACAGCCGAAGTCCAGGACGCCAAGGATTTGGCGTCCAGAGCTGGGCTGGACCCGCGGACCGCTAGTGTGCCATCTCCCAAGAGCCTCCCCCTAGCCCAGCTTAATAGGCAGCCCTGACCAGTCCAGGGAAGAGAGACCGTGCAGCCTCCTAGCAGACCGTGACCTTTGAGCTCCACCTTCCCCTTCATTCCTTCAGACGAGGATCCCTGAGTTGCGGTAGAGAAGACAGGCAGGGAGAAACATGGGCACCCGCGGCGCTGGGTTCCCAGCTGGTCGAGATCTCCAGCTAGGAGATCCCTAGCACGGCACTTGCCCTGCCCTCTGTCTCGTTCAGGGATGTAACCTCAGGGCACCTCCTGGGGAGGGTCTTGGAGTGCACAGTCAGCATCTCTGTTCCCTGGAGCGCAGGAGTGTAGAACTCCTGATACCAGCCAGCTCCCCAGTCTTGAGAGGCTGGTTGAATGGCACGTCTCCCTAGGAGGCTCCCTCCTCGACTCTGCTGCTACTGTCCGTGCACTCAGCTCTCACCTACCTGCCAAGTACTGGGTCCGGATGGGCTTGGATTCCCCATCTCAGGTGGGAGAAGGGAACATTGTTTAGTGCAGGGTATTTTGAAGCTGTCTTCGAGTCCCTGTACCCACACCGGTCGGTGGGCACTGTAGACGTCAAATGCAGAATGAGTTGAAGCACATTTAGGCCCGAACCTAGGCCTCTGCTGCCAACAAACATGAAGGGGCCCCGTTTCCACCCATCCCCCTGGAGGCAAAAGGGGGATGTCTCCACCCACGGTTGGGCCTGAGCTGGAGTGGACAGTTGGTTAGGGTCAGAAAGTACTAGGCTTTTTTTTTCTGAGACAGAGTCTTGCTCTGTCCCCCTGGCTGGAGTGCAGTGGCGCCATCTCAGCTCACTGCAACCTCCACCTCGCTGGTTCAAGTGATTCTCCTGCCTCAGCCTCCTGAGTAACTAGAATTACAGGTGCACACCACCACGCATGGCTAAGAACTGGGTTTCTTATGCCCCAGCTGTAGGACAGTGTCCTAGTCCTGGTCTGGACATTGGTCCTGAGCACCAGATGACCCGGCCTCATGCCATCTGGGGGTGGGGAGGGGCAAGAAACAGTGCTCCTCCCCATTGATGCTGTGGGGTCCCAGGTGTCCCGACAAGGCCAAGCAGGAGGTGGTGACTGCCCCATCTATGCTAGTGCCTGTTGACAGGACTTTGAAAGACACTGGACGGAGGGAAACCCTCCCCACAGCCTCCACTCTGCCCAAAGTGGCAGGTGTGAGGAAATGCAGAACACGCCACTCACCTGCAGCTGGTATGCCCCACCATCCCCGGACCAGCACAAGGAAAGGCTGGCAGTGGAGAACCAAGAGCGGGACTGACACAGGGGCAGGTGGTGTCTGATGCTCCTGCAGCCCAGGCAGGGTGGGATATCAGATGAATTATTTCTCAACAATCAGAATAGCTGTAGTCAGGTGCAGTGACTCACACCTGCAATCCCAGCACTTTGGGAGGCTGAGGCGGTTGGATCCCTTGAGCCCAGGAGTTTGAGACCCGCCTGGGCAACGTGGTGAAACCCGGTCTCTACAAAAATTTGCCAATCGTGGTGGCACACACCTATAATCCCAGCTCCTTGGGAGGCTGAAATGGGAAGATCCCTTGAACCTGGGAGGTCAGGGCTGCAGTGAGCTGTGATTGCATCACAGCACTCAGCCTGGGTGACTGAGACCCTGTCTCAAAAAAAAATTGTTGGTTTCCTGATTAAAGACACGTGCAGGCCGGCTTGGTGGCCCATGCCTGTAATCCTAGCACTTTGGGAGGCCAAGACGGGCAAATTGCCTGAGCTCAGAAGTTTGAGACCAGCCTGGACAACACAGTGAAACCCTGTCTCTACTAAAATACCAAAAATTAGCTGGGTGTGGTGGCATGCCGGTAGTCCCAGCTACTTGGGAGGCTAAGGTAGGAGAATTGCTTGAACCCGGGAGGCAGAGGTTGCAATGAGCCAAGATTGTGCCACTGCACTCCTGCCTGGGTGACCCAGCAAGACTCTTGTCTCCAAAAAAAAAAAAAGCATATGCTCAGCAGTCAACAGTTACACGTGTTCAGCAGCACACTGTCCAAGTTAGGGATCTGGTTAGAGGAGGTTAGGGATCTGGTTAGAGAGGAGGTTAGGGATCTGGTTAGAGAGGAACTTAGGGATCTGGTTAGAGGAGGTTAGGGATCTGGTTAGAGGAGGTTAGGGATCTGGTTAGAGAGGAGGTTAGGGATCTGGTTAGAGGAGGTTAGGGATCTTTTTTTTTTTTTTTTTTTTTTT
>NW_016107432.1:3745547-3747185 GCF_001604975.1 Cebus imitator
AAAAAAAAAAAAAAAACAAAAGAAAAGAGGCCACGCCGTGGCTTGCGCCTGTAATCCCAGCACTTTGGGAGACTGAGGCGGGCAGATCACCTGAGGTTGGGAGTTCAAGACCAGCCTGAACAATGTGGAGACACCCAATCTCTACTAAAAATAAGAAAAATTAGCCAGGCATGGTGGCGCATGCCTGTAATCCCAGCTACTCAGGAGCCTGAGGCAGGAGAATCGCTTGAGCCAGGCAGGTGGAGGTTGTGGTGGTGAGCCGACATGGTGCCATTGCACTCCAACCTGGGCAACAAGAGGGAAACCCTGTCTCAAAAAGCAAAAACCAAAAAGGCACCTGCTCAGTGTAGCTATTTCAAGTTTATAAAAATAGGTCAGAAGAGGCTGGGTGCAGTGGTTCATGCTTGTAACCAATCTCAGCACTTTGGGACCCTGAGGTGGGCATCATGAGGTCAGGAGATCAAGACCATACTGGCCAACATGGTAAAACCCTGTCTCTACTAAAAGTACAAAAATTAGCTGTTCGTGGTGGCAGGCACCTGTAATTCCAGCTACTTGGGAGGCTGAGGCAAGAGAATTGCTTGAACCCAGGAGGCAGAGGTTGCAGTGAGCCAAGATCCCACCATTGCACTCAAGCCTGAAGACAGAGCACGACTCCATCTCAGGAAAAAAAAAAAAAAAAGGGGGGGGGGGTGAAAAGAAATAAGTAGAAATCTGGCATCCAGCCAGCTCTCTGTGCATCCTTAAGTCTGGAATGAGGCCTTCCTTCCAGCCCTGCATCTCCATATGCAGCAGAAAAGTCCACAGAACCACGGTGCAGTGGTTTAATAAGTGGTTTAACAGCATGCACTGCACAGTTTTTACCCTTTTTCTTTCTCTTCTGTTTTTTTTTTTTTTTTTTTTTTTTTTTTTTTTTTTTTTTTTTTTTTTTTTTTTTTTTTTTTTGCTTCTTATGCTCCTCACAAATCACATATAGCCTTCCATAGCCACTCGGTGATTAACAGAGTAGAGAAACAGGGCAGGATGTCTAGGCAGCACACGTGCCCCAGTTAGGGAGGTTAGGGATCCAGTTAGCAAACCACAGGAAGACCTACAAGGGCTGTGTGCTATACTTGACCCATGCTCTGGTGCAAAGCAGCCATAGTTGCATTTGCCCAGAATGGGGGTTGGCTGGGAAGTATGACAAAGGAAGAGAGTCAGGGATGTTTGCAAGAGACTATGAGGCTTGTCCCAGGAATTTAAACTGGGGAGAGGGAAAGGGAAGAATAGGAGGGGCAGCGGGAGGCAGTAGCAGGATCACTGGCCTGTGGACTGAGAGGGATTTGGAGCCGGGTACCCGAGCTTATTTGCTGACAAGAGCAGGATGTGTTCCGCACAGGTGCTTGTATGTACTGATTATGGCAGGAGCCAGGATGAGAGCCCAGGAGAAAAACCTTGGATCCCAGGTCACCTTCCTGCAGATGGGAGAAGCTTTAGTCAGGTACATGCAGAAGGAGAAGCAGAGGTCAGCCTCCAGCCTCCTCTTACCCCATTGAGGAACGACCTGCACATAGAAGTGGTGGCTTTGGGCTGTGCATGGTGGCTCACACCTATAATCCCAGCACTCTGGGAGGCCGAGGTGGGCGGATCATGAGGTCA
>NW_016107432.1:3747355-3765630 GCF_001604975.1 Cebus imitator
AAAAAAAAAAAAAAAAAAAAAAAAAAAAAAAAGAGGTACTTTTGTGCTGGGACTTGGCTCACTACAGCCTTGACCTCTGGGCTCAAGTGATCTTCCTGAGTAGCCTCCCTGAGTAGCTGGGACCACAAGCATGTGCCATGATGCCTGGCTAATTTTTCAATTTTTTGTAGAGACAAGGTCTCACTATGTTGCCCAGGGTGGTCTCAAATTCCTGACCTCAAGCAAGCCTCCTGCCTCAGCTTCCCAAAGTGCCAGGATTATAGGTAGGAGCCACCATCGTTGACCTAATTGTTTTTTTAATTCTAATCAATGGAATCCACTATTTTTTTTTTTCTTAGGGTCTCGTTCTGTTGCCCAGGATGGAGTGCAGTGGTGCAATCTCAGCTCACTGCAACCTCCATCTCCCAGGCTCAAGGGATCCTCCCACCTTAGCCTCTAGAGTACCTGGGACTACAGGCACACACCACCATGCCTGGCTAATTTTTTTTTTTTAACATAAACTCAATATTTTATTGTCTTCATAAAAGAAAGATGACACTTAAAACTGGATCACTTGGCCCTTTCTCTTCTTATCTCCTCCCAGTTCAAAATGCTTGCATCTTTTAGTAGCCAGCATTCTCTTAAATCTGCAGTTGGGCTCAACACACTCAAGCCTTAGCATAATCTTCTTTGTAGTTTTAGCTGTTTTCCAGAAAATCGCCTTAGTTTCCCCAGCATAGCCACTGTGCTTCCTGTCATAACACTGCTTTCCCTGGGCATACAGGGGGTCCTTGCCCTTCTTGTGCTGTGTCACTTTGTGGGGTTGATGCTTGCCACACTTCTTACGGAAAGTCCGGTGGGTTTTAGGAATGTTCACCATGTTTGTGTGTGGGTAACCCCCCATATAGGCACCGAGGAATGAGAGCTAAGCAGAACCCTGGCACAGTTAGGGCTTGAGGAATATCTCACTTTATAATGTTACTACTCAGCTATTTCCTTTTATATAATCCTTTACATAATCATATATTAGTTTATAGAAATAGGGCTTGAAGAATCCCTTTATATAATCCTCTATATATAATCATATAATAGTTGATAGTATGAATGCCTAAAGAATATTTCCCTATGTATATACTTATAATTATATCTTAGTTCATAATCGGAGGAATGCCTAGAGTGGACACAGTACAGAGCACGAATTAAGGAATAAGCAGCTTATAATCGAAGGAATGCCTAGAGCAGACACAGTGCAGAGCATGATTTAAGGGAAAACAGTTACACCAGGACAAGAATCCATGGCCCAGGCGGCAGCGTTCAGTATCATAAAGATACCCGCTGGATGGCAGGCTTGGGGCGAGAGCCACTCCTGATAAAGGAGTTGTAGGACCTTGCTCCCGTTCTTGTGGAAGGCTGCCCTCAGAACGGCAATCCACCTTGGTGACTGTGAACTCTATCAGCTCTTGCTGCTGTGCTGCTTAAAAAGCATCTTCCCATAGAACCCACTGGAAGCTGCCAGAAGGTGGCGGTAACCTTGACAGCTCTGTCACTGCTGTGTGACTTAAAGCATCCTCCCATAAATCTTCTTAGAAGTAGTTTTCCATAGACAGAAGTATCGCACACTGCACCCTCTTCACTTCGCACCGCCCACCTTCAAGCCTCGGTGACCTAATGGGGGTGGACCCCTTACTGCACACGGCCCTTGCCTTCATGGGAACGGGCCCCTTGCTGCGCACTGTCCACCTCCTGGCCTAGGTGACCTAATGGGGGTGGACCCCATGTTTTATTGCTCATGACCCTATCACTATCCTTAAAGATGATTTCACTCACTGCCCTGCCCCTTAACCTATGCACAATAAATACTCACGCTTCTGGACATTTGGGGCCTTGCCTGACTCTGCTTATAGGTGGTGTGGTCCCCCGAGCCCAGCTGCATTTTCTTTGTACTTCTGCGTCCTGTCTCTTTATTTCTCGGATCCTGCGCCTCAGCACAGCATAAGACTCACCCCACGACCCTGTGGGGCACTCAGCCTTACATCTGGCTCCCAACGTGCCCTACATTTGTGTGAGTGCCATCAGCACGGAAATACACCTGGCTAATTTTTGTATTTTTAAAAAAAGTTTTGGCTCAAGCCTGTAATCCCAGCACTTTGGGAGGCCGAGGCGGGTGGATCACGAGGTCAAGAGATCGAGACCATCCTGGTCAACACGGTGAAACCCCGTCTCTACTAAAAATACAAAAAATTAGCTGGGCATGGTGGCGTGTGCCTGTAATCCCAGCTACTCAGGAGGCTGAGGCAGGAGAATTGCCTGAACCCTGGAGGCGGAGGTTGCGGTGAGCCGAGATCGCGCCATTGCACTCCAGCCTGGGTAACAAGAGCTAAACTCCGTCACACACACACACACACACACACACACACACACAAAAAAAAGTTTTGTGTTTTTTGTAGAGATGGGGTTTTGCCACATTGCCCAGGCTGGTCTTGAACTTTCGGCCTCAAGCGATCCACCTACCTTGGCCTCCCAAAATGCTGTGATGACAGGCCCCCGGCTCCTTTTTGGATTTCCACTTTGGGAACAGCCAGCCGCCAGGTCATGAGTATACTCAGACAGCCTGTAGAGACGCACATGGGGAAGAACTGAGGGTAATCCATTGTGCAGCAATAGATTACTAAGACAGGATGTGTCTAGAGAATTTGCTCTAGGACACGGTCCCAGTTCCCAGGGCATGGGTCCTGGTGTCTTAGCTGCATACGGAGCCTGTGGGCTGAGAGGGGTTTGGAGCTAGGTCCCAAAGCATTCATATGGGACATTCATGAGGTTAGAATGAGGTCTCTCCACGAAGGCTGGGCCACAGTTCATGTGGCAGTTGCTTCTTGGTAAATCCAGGTGGCCTCATCCTGATCAGGTGTAGCCCGCTCCTCAGCCAAGGACACTGGGACTCTCAGGCTCCCCTGCCCACACTTTCCTCTCCAGGGTCTTCCCTACCAATGATTCCAGCTGTGTTATTGCCCCAGTTCAGTGGGTGCTGCACCCTGGTGCTCTGGCTGGGCTCCATCTCCTGCACATATATTTGCTTTATTTTATTTAATTGTACTTTAAGTTCCGGTATACATGTGCAGAACATGCAGGTTTGTTACATAGGTAAACATGTGCCATGGTGGTTGGCTGCACCTAGACTTGCTTTTTATTTTTTATTTTTACTTTTTGAGACACGGTCTCTCATCCAGGCTGGAGTGCAGTAGCACAGTAATGGCTCACTACAGCCTTGAACTCCCAGGCTCAAGCAATCTGCCTGCCTTGGCCTCTGGAGTAGCTAGGGACTATAGACATATGCCACCATGCTTGCCTAATTTTTTAATTTTTTGTAGAGATGAGGTCTCCCTATGTTGCCCAGGTTGGTCTCCAATTCGGGTTCAAGCCGTCTACCTGCCTGGGCCTTCCAGAGTGCTGGGATTACAGGTGGGAGCTACTGTGCCCAGCCAGATTTGCTTTTTAGATTCTCCTACATTTGTAGGAAAACTGAACTCTGAGTGGAGCCTGGTGATCAGACTGCCCTGGAAATGTAAGATGTTACCATTAGGGGAAACCAGGTCCGGGGTCTCTATGCTCTTCGCAGCTTTTCAGTAAATCTAAAATTATTCCAATAAAAAATAGTAAAACATCTGGTTGGCTGGCAGAAAGGAAGGCAGCCTCCGTCCCTCGTGGCTGTCCCAGGCTGGCTGGGGTGGCGCTCTGGCTGTCCCTATTCAGTCCCTACCTCAGGCTGCCAAAGACGGCCGCCAATCTAGGGGAAGAACTGGCCCAGCGCGCTCCCCAAATACATCGCTGCAGGCACAGCGTTTGGGAAGAACTTTTATTTTCTTCCTTCTTCTGCTGTGGGTTTTAATTTCCCGCCATTTTCATAATTTAAAAATAAGTGCTATTTTAGCACGAAACAATGTTTCTTTAGCCAAAGCCGGAGTGAGTGGGCAGCAACGGCCGCGCGCCCTGCTCTGGGTGGTCCCGACCCCGGGGAAGTCCCTGTGCATAACGGGGGCTTACGGGGGCGGCAGGAGGAAGTCGGGGGCGCGGCACCCAGGCATCGCTTTCCTCCCTCCGAGGGACCCCCAACTTGCAAAATCTGAAGAGCCCAGCTGGGACGGGGTCGCGGGGTGCTCGGGAACCGGGTCTGTGACGGGGCGGGGCCAAGCCGGGGCCTCCTCCGAAGCGAGGCCAGGACTGGGGCGTGGCGGGGGCGTGGTCGAGCGGGCGCCCTGCAGGTGGTGGAGGAGCCCGCGGGCGGCTTCTGCCTAGACCACTGTGCTTGCCCGGCTGTCTCCAGTCCCAGCCCCAACGCCCTGGGGAGGGGGAGAAAGCGTGCACGTGAGCGCCACGCCCAGGGGCCGGCTCTAACCTGACACAAGGTCCTGCAACTAGTTAGAGAGGTGTTGTGGGCTGAATTGTGGCCTCCCCAAAATATGTTCCGAGCCAGGTGCAGTGGCTCATGATTGTAATCCCGGTGCTTTGGGAGGCGGAGGACGATTGCTTGAGTTTAGGAGTTTGAGACCCGTCTAGGCAACATAGGAAGACCCCCCCCCACCTCTCTCTTTAAAAAAGAAAAAACAAACTAAGTTGGTCGTGGTGGTATGGGCCCATAGTTCCAGGTACTCAGGAAGCAGAGGTGGGAGGATCGCTTGAGCCCAGGAGGTCGAGGCTGCAGTGAGCCGTGATCGCGCCATTGCACTTTAGCTTGGGCGACAAAGCTGAGACCTTGTCTCAAAAGAGATATTTCAGGCCCTAACCTGGTATCTGTAAATGCAAGCTCATTTGGAAATAGAATCTTTGCCGACGTAATCAAGATAAGGTAAGGTTATTAGGAAGGCCTCTACTCCAATAGATCTGTGGTCCTCATAAGACAAAACAGACTCGAGCAGATGCCCAAGGCAGAGGCCACGTGACCTAGGAGCCCGGGATCGCAGGTTGCCACCAAAGGATGGAGGCAAGCACCGGAAGCTGCGGAGAGACCAGGGAGGACCCTCTCCAGACCCTCCCACCCTGCTGGTACCATGTTTTCCGGCTGCTAGCCTCCAGAACGATGAGGGCCTTTCTGGTGTTTTGTGGCCCTAAGAAACCGGTACGAGAAGGAACCAGGTACGAGAAGGACCCCCTGGTCCCGTCCAGACGTAGTGTTGCCATCTGGAGATGAACATGAGGCTATGGGGGATGAGGAGGGCTCTGGAGGAAGTTGTCCCTCAGCTAAGAGCTGGCACAGTGAGAGGGGTAAAGTTCAGATTGGTGCTTGCCAAAGGTGGGCATCTGTGGCTCTCCAAGGGGTGACAGCAGTGGGAGTCAGCTCTCAGGCCTGGGGCTCTGCTTGCTTGGGTCGCCTCTCCAAGAAACATCTTTGTGGGGAGATGGATTTCCAGTTGTCCCCAGGACTGAAGCCTGGTCCTGATATGTGGTTTAGTCCCTGCTCTAGTGGAGGTGACCACTGGGACTCAGCCAGGACATGGGCAGGGAAGTGGGGCTCCTCAGCTGGATTTCAGCCCCCATGTCCATCACCCCTACCCAATGGGGACCCCAACTCGGGGGAAGCTTTGCTCACATGGCCCTGAGAAGCCTTGCACTGCTGCCCGTGGGTTCCCAGTGGCTGCAGCTGTCACTCCCATGGGCCGCCCGGGGGACCAATGTGGTCTTCAGGCTGAGTGGGAGCTGGGACACAGCCAGACCTTGGGAAAACTGAGGTTCCAGCCCAGAGAGCATGAGTGGTTAGGGCTAGGAAGGAGTTGTTGGGAAGGCCTCAGGGGAGGCCCTTCTGGCCCTAGCTACAGCTCTTCTTGGACTCTGGGCCTGCTGGGCCTTGCGTTGAGGGCATGGGGACTCCTTCCCTCCCCTCCTTGGAGGCAGGAGCCACCTGGAGTTTGGAAGGCGGGGCAGCTTGAGACTGCCGGTTTCCACTTGGAAGCCCTCTTTATCCAGCCTGGGATGGAGAAAGGCTGGGGTCAGAGTGCACACATCTCCATGGAAACGGCAATGAGCCTGGCCCCTGGGGAACCCCAGCCCTGCTGGGGGATGGGGAGGCTAAACCGGGGCTCAGGGGCCCCTTTGGTAGCAGCCCTTCCTTATAGGGAGGTCCGGGCCAGGAGGTGCCAGACATGTAGCCATGAAGAGCCGCATGGAGGGGAGAGTGGACTCTACCTCCTGGGGCTGTGGGCCCCAAGTAGGCAGTGACTAGAAGGCTGACAGCTGGATACAAAGAAGAGAGGAGAGTTGCAAAGAGATCAAAACAAGGCTCAGCCTGGCTGCGACTGTCCTTCAGTACCCTGCATCACTCTGGGCCCACCCAGGCCGCAGGCCCCCCTCCAGGGGCCCCTGCCTACCTGCCTGCGGCCTGCCCTCCAAGAACTTCTCCCAGCCTTCAGAGACTGGGAAGCAGCCCTGGCCGTCAGAACATCCCAGCAGTCTGCGTGCCCAAACTATTGCTCTGCGGGACTGAAACATCAACAATGGCCCACCCTGGAGTCTCTCAGAAGGGCTCGGACAACGCGCCTGGAAAAGGCGAGCACCTGCAGACAAGGGCCTCCTTTCCCCAGGAACCCAACTGAGGCGTCCACTGTGGACCTCTTCCTTGTTTTTTTTTTTTTTTTTTTTTTTTTAGGCGGAGTTTTTACTCTTTTTGCCTAGGCTGGAGTACAAAGGCACAGTCTTGGCTCACTGCAGCTTCACCTCCTGCGTTCAGGATTCTCATGCCTCAGCCTCCCAAGTAGCTGGGACTACAGGTACCCACCACCATGCCTGGCTAATTTTTGTATTTTTAGTAGAGACGGGGTTTTATCATGTTGCCCAGGCTGGTTTCGAACTCCTGACCTCAGGCCATCTACCCACCTCAGCCTCCCAAAGTGCTGGGAATACAGGCGTGAGCCACCACACCCGGCCCCTTCTTGCTCTTGAGAGCAACACCCACCGTTTGGGGGAGGCCCCTGGTGTGTGGGTTGGGATCAGGGTGCACAGCTGGCCAGACTCACTGCAAGGGGCTTGGGACCCCTGAGAGAGCTTGACTGGGCTCAGGGAGGCTTGTGCTGGGCAGGAAAAGACCAGCCAGCCCCAGAAAACCTTCTTCCAGAAAATCCAAACACACACTTGAATGTTTTGAATACATTTACATGTTGATTGTACTATTCTAAATGCAAATTTTTTGGGAAAAGTAGCCCTAATTCCAAATCTGCAGAATGAAATGAGATGTGGTGGTATTCTTCTTATGCTGAGGGGATTTAAATGGTGTTATGGAGGCAGGCAGTTTCCAGGCCTGTGCCCCAGAGGGATCCAGGGCCTGGAGAGGTACCTGTCCTCTTCCCACAGCCAGAGGGTTTTGACCACTGCCCAGATAGACAGTGGTCTCTGGTGGCCCGAGGTGAGTTCTGGCAGTGACCCTGTGGGGCAGCTTGTCTCCTGGCTGCTGCCCGAGCCTACGCCATGCACAGGACCCAACAAGGCCTCACACGTTGGGTTTGGAGGAAGAATCAACAATTTGGTAATCCCTTCTAGTAGGGATCTGGGGAGGGTTTCCTTGGGCCCCGATGTACTCCGGGCCAGTCGCTGCTCTAGTGGGAAGCAGAGGTATCCTGTGGCTGATCACCTGATCACCAAGGGGGTCTGTTCCTGCAGGTTTTGTTTTGTCCTCCTGCTGTTGAGGCTCTTCCTGGACCTAAAACCTCAGGCTCCCCATTCTCATCCTACTTGCTTTTAATGGACCCTGCCTGGCCTTAGGGACATTTTTCTCGTCCCTTTCAGACCAGGAGAAGGAGTACTGGGCTTTGAGCACTCCTCCTGAGTGACTGGAGAGACCTGGAGGTTTTAGGAGCAGTCTAGACCAGGGCTGGAGCCTTGGGTCACAGCACCTGGTCTCAACACCAGGGCATGACTGGGTGCCTGATTCTATCTGCAAGTGACCTGGCTGCAGAAGTCTGGAGGCTGCGCCAGCAGATGTCTGTTCTGCAGCCCAAGGTGTCTGAGGCCCAGGAACCAGGACTATGGGTACACAGCCTTGTCCAGAGAACTCACGTCTCAGCTCCCAACACCCCTTCTAATACGCACAGCAGCACCTGGAGTTGGGGTCTGCGCAGGAACCCAGCCTACCAGGAAGGAAATGAGCATGGGCTGAGCACCATGTGCGAGGCTCCCAGCCCGGCTCCTACCATGAGCTTCCCATTGTACCGACAGCCTCCAAGGGTGGAGGGGCTTGCCTGGCTCCCACAGCTCCAGCACCAAGGCTGTGCCTCTGCTGTGGGGACCGTGCTCAGGATTCCAGGAAGGAAAGCAGCGCCTGCTCACCTCCCTCGGCACCTTATACCTGCCCCAGCCCCAAATCTGGTACATGTCTCTGTCTCCACTGCCTGAGCCCAAGCCTGCTGTCCTTGTCACCTCTACGCCTCCCTGGTGTCCCCAACTCTAGTCCAGCCCCCTTCAGCTGCCATAGGTCAGGTTCTCCAGAATTGGAGGCTTATTAGAGATAGTATCAGTTTGCTCAGGTTACTCTAGCAAAATACCACAGACTGGGTGGCTTAAACATTTTGGGAGGCCAGATATATGAGATCAAAGTATTTCCAAAGTTGTTTCCTTCTTAGGCTGCTAGGGAGAATGGGTCCCATCCTCTCATCAACATTTGTTGGTGTTAGGAAGCATTTCCCTGACCGCTATCTTCGTATTCCCATGGCCTCTCCTTGGTGTGCCTTTGTCTGCAAATTTCCCCTTTTTATAAGCATACAGTCACAATGGATTAGGGCCCACTCTAATGAACACATTTTAACTTGATTACTTCTGGAAAGACCCTCATTTCCAAATGAGGCCACATTCTGAGGTATTGGGAGTTAAGACTTCAATGTATCTTTTTTCTTAATCAATTCATATATATATATATATATATATACACACATATATATATATTTTTCCACGGATAATATCTGAGAATTAAAAGCTTTATTTTTTATTTTTATTTTTTTGAGATGGAGTCTTGCTCTGTCACCCTGGCTAGAGTGCAGTGGCATGATCTTGGCTCACTGCAACTTCCACCTCTCAGGTTCAAGCAATTCTCCTGCCTCACCCTCCCAAGTAGCAAGATTACAGGCATGCACCACTGCACCTGGCCCAATTTTTGCCTTTTTAGTAGAGACGGGGTTTTACCATGTTGGCCAGGATGGTCTTGAACTCCTGACCTCAGGTGTTCCCCCTACCTTGGCTTTCCAGAGTGTTGGGATTATAGGCGTGGGCCACTGCACCTGGCTAAATTTTTGGCTCCTTCCCCTTCCTTCCCCTCCCCTCCCCTTTCTGTTTTTTTGTTTTTTTGAGATGGAGTCTCACTCTGTTGCCCAGGCTGGAGTGCAATGTCACCATCTCAGCTCACTGCAACCTCTGCCTCCTGGATTCAAGTGATTCTCCTGTCTCAGTCTCCCGAGTAGCTGGGATTACAGGCGCCCACACCACACCTGGCTAATTTTTGTGTTTTTAATAGAGAAGGGATTTCACCATGTTCACTCTCAAACTCCTGACCTCATGATCTGCCCACCTTGGCTTCCCAAAGTGCTGGGATTACAGGAGTTAGTCACTGTGCCGGCCTAAAGTTTAATTCCCAGAGCAGTTTTAGGTATACAGCAAAATTAAGCAGAAAGTATACCCAGCTCCCATATAGCCCCTCTCACCCACACACCCACCCAGCTTCCCCCATCATCAGCATTCCCCACTAGAATAGTACATTTCTTATGATCAGTGACCCACATTGTCACATCATTATCACTGAAAATCCAGTTTTGGGTTCACTCTTGGTGCTGTACATTCTTGTATCCACTGTTATGGTATCATACGGAGTATTTTCACTGTCCTAAACATCATCTGTGCTCTGCCTATTCATCCCTCCCTGCCCTAACCCCTGGCTATTTTCATTGTCTCCATAGTTTTGCCTTTTCCAGGATGTCATGGAGTTGGAATTATGCAACTTTCAGATTGGCTTCTGTCTTATAATCAGTTTTCTGTTGCTTATAGCAGACTACCCGAAGCTGAGTGATTCATAAAGAAAATTAATTTATTTCTTTGTTTTGAGATAGGGTCTCACTCTGTTGCCCAGGCTGGAGTGCAGTGGCGGTGGCATAATCACCGCTCACTCAGCCTCAACCTCCCAAACTCAAGTGATCTTCCCACCCAGCCTCCTGAATAGCTGGACTACAGGCATGTACCACTATGCCCAGCTGATTTTTGTAGTTTTTTTCTAAATAGATGTGGCGTTTTGCCATGTTGCCGAGGGTGGTCTCAAATTCCTGAGCTCAAGGGATTCCCCATCTCGGCCTCCCAAAGTGCTGGGATTACAGGCATGAGTCACTGCACCTGGCCAGAATTTCTTACAATTATGGAGGCTGGGAAGTTCAAGGTCCAGGGGGTGTGTCTGATGAACGCCTTCTTGCTGGTGAGGACTCTGAAGTGTCCCAGGCGTCACATGACAAGGGGACTGAGCATACTAACTGCTAGCACAGGTCTCTCTTCTTCTAGTTATTTTTTAGAGATGGGATTTTGCTATACCCAAACTCCTGGGGTCAAGCAGTCCTCCCACCTCAGCTCCCCCAGTAGTTAAGATTACAGGTGCACACCACTCTAACCGTGAGGATCTTTTCATGTGCATCCTTGCCATCTGGATATCTTTTTTGGGGAGGCGTCTGTGGAGGTCTTTTGTCCATTTTATTTTAGACAGGGTCACATTCTGTTACCCAGATTGGAATGCAGTGGTGTGATCACAGCTCACTGTAGCCTCAAGTAACTCTTGGGCTCAAGAGTTCTTCCTGTCTCAGCCTCCTGAGTAGATGAGACTACAGGCATACACTACTATGCCTGGCTGATTTATTTTTTGTAGAGGCAGGGTTTCAATATGTTGATCAGGCAGGTTTCAAACTCATAGCCTTAAGAGATCCTCCTGCCTTGACCTCCCAAAATGCTGGGATTACTGGTGTGAGCCACTACCTTTTGTCCACTTATTTTATTTTTTTTTTAATTTATTTTTATTTTAATTAATTTTTTTGTTTTGTTTTTTGTTTTTACAAAGATGGGGTTTCACCATGATGGCCAGGCTGGTCTTGAATTCCTGACCTCAGGTGATCCACCCACCTCGGCTTCCCAAAGTGCTAGGATTACAGGCGTGAGCCACTGCGCCCAGCCTTGTCCACTTTTTTAAAATTTGAGACACAGTTTCACTCTTGTTATCCAGGCTGGAGTGCAATGGTGTGATCTTGCCTACTGCAACCTCCACCTCCCAGGTTCAAGCGATTCTCCTGCCTCAGCCTCCTGAGTAGCTGGGATTACAGGCATACAGCACCACGCCTGGCTAATTTTGTATTTTTAGTAGAGATGGGGTTTCTCCATGCTGGTCAGGTTGGTCTCAAACTCCTGACCTCAGGTGATCTACCTGCCTTGGCCTCCCAAAGTGCTGGGATTACAGGCATGAGCCACTTCGCCCAGCCATGGAGTGTTTTGACCTGCTCCATTTCCAACTTGGGCTGGCTCCCCCTTCCCTAGGGAACCTAGTGGTTCCCACCTCCTGGGATATCACCATATTAATGGCAAACTTAGTGCAGACACTTGATTGGCATAGCCCAGAACTACAGCCCTGAACTGGATTCAAATGATCCACCTGCCTTGGACTTCCAAATAACTAGAACTACAGGTGTGAGCCACTGAGCCTGGCTTGTCCACTTTTTTGTAAAATTTTATTTTATTTTTATTTTTTTTGAGACGGAGTTTCGCTCTTGTTACCCAGGCTGGAGTGCAATGGCGCGATCTCGGCTCACCGCAACCTCCGCCTCCCGGGTTCAGGCAATTCTCCTGCCTCAGCCTCCTGAGTAGCTGGGATTACAGGCACGCGCCACCATGCCCAGCTAATTTTTTGTATTTTTAGTAGAGACGGGGTTTCATCATGTTGACCAGGATGGTCTCGATCTCTTGACCTCGTGATCCACCTGCCTCGGCCTCCCAAAGTGCTGGGATTACAGGCTTGAGCCACCGCGCCCGGCCAATATTTTATTTTTATTTATTTTTGAGACAAAGTCTGATTGTCACCCAGGCTACAGTGCAGTGGCTGATCTCAGCTCACTGCAGCCTTTACGTCCCTGGTTCAAGTGATTCTCCTGCCTCAGCCTCTGGAGTAGCTGGGATTACAGGCATAGGCCACCACACCTGGCTATATTTTTGTATTTTTAATACAGACGGGGTTTCACCATGTTGACCAGGCTAGTCTCAAACTCCTGACCTCAGGTGATCTGCCCACCTCAGCCTCCCAAAGTGCTGGGATTACAGGTGCCTGCCACTGTGCCCGGCTAATTTTTGTATCTTTTTTCAGTTAGAGACGGGGTTTCACCATATTGGCCAGGCTGGTCTCCAACTCATGACCTCAGGCGATCCACCTGCCTTGGCCTCCCTAAGTGCTGGTACTACAGGCATGAGCCATCGTGCCTGGCCCTGGCCGTAATTTTAAAATTTATTTGTTTGGTGATAGAGACGAGGTCTTGCTATGTTGCCCAGTCTGGTCTCCAACTCCTGGGCTCAAGTGATCCTTCCACCTTGGCTTCCCATAGTGCTGGCTCACACTTCTCACAGGTGAAAGCCACTGGCCCTGTTTCAATTAATTTTTGTGAAGGGTCTGTGTCTAGCCTGATTTTTTTGCATGTGGACGTCCAGTTGTTCCAGCACCATTTGCTGAAAAGACTTTTCTCCGTCGCATCTCCTAGAGTCCAGCTCAGTTGACTGCATTCTGTGGTTTATATCCAGGTTTTCTATTCTGTTCATAGACCCATTGGTGTATTTTTCCACCAGGGCCACAGTGTGCCAATTACTGCCGCCTTCTAGTAAGTCCCGCAATCCTTGTTTTTTCGTGGGGGGCACAACTCAACCCATACAGGGCGCAGCACCTGTGCAGGGACAGCAGCGGAGGCAGCGCGGCAGGGGCGGTGACCTGTGCCCCTCCGGGTGGCTGGAGGTGGGGTCCGGGGAGGCAGAACGCAGGCTGGGCGGCAAGACTCTCCTTCGGGGAACGCGGAGGCGTACTTAACAAAGCTTCTCTCCGTGACCCAACTCGCCAGGCAGTCCTGGGCCTCTTCTCAGCGAGGCCTCCAGCGGGGCCTGCAAAGCGCGAGCAGACGCGGCTCAAGGCCAGGGTGTCCCCGGTCCCCTGAACCCGCCTGACAGAGAAGGCCAGGCTGCCGACTCCGGCAGCACCTGAGCAGGAGCGAACTTCCGTGAGCGCTGGGCGGCGATCACCCCGGCCTCCGCGGCCCGGCCCGCCCGCTTTTTGCAGCGTCTGATTTCCCGGCTCGCCCGCGCCCTTCCTCCGCCTCCTCCCAGAGCCGCGCGCAGTCGGCCGCGCCTCCCAGGCCCGGCTCTACCGCAGCGGCGCGGGGCAGCGCGCCTGGACCCGCCGTCCTCCCGCAGCCGCGCCCTGCTCCGAGCCGGACCCTCGCCCGGGATGACTCGCTGTTCATGCCCTGCGGCGTTAGGCGGGAACAGCACGACGCCCTGCGCCGTCGCGGCTGACCCTGTCCGCCACGTCTGTGCTGAGGCCCCGGGCCCGCCACGGCCGGGCTTCTGCGGCGGTTTCCCCACCCGTCCCCGCACTGCCGCTCCGCGGAGCGCATCCCGCGAGGCGCACGCCGCCCGCCGCCTCTTGAGGGCCCCAGGCCCCGCGCCCCTCTCCCGAGACAGGAGCCCGGGGACCAGCGCGGGGCCGCCGCACGCCCAACGCCAGCCTCCGCGGCCGCGCGCCCACGACTCTGGGGCGCCGGCTCCGGGCGGTGATTGGGCGCGGACCGTGACGTCACTGCGCGCGGCACTAGGGGCCTCCCGGTCTGGGCCGGGTGCGCGCTGCTGAGTAGCGGGAGCGGGGCGCGCGGCTGGCGCTCCTCTGAGGCGGCTCGCGGGGCCCGCGGCCCTGCCCTCCCGGCTCTCCAACCCCCGCCCGCCCGCGGGGTCCCCACCCGCCGCGTGCCTGCCCGCCCCGCCTGTGCGCGGCCCCGGCGCGGATTTGAAAAGCCCGGTCCGCGGGCCCCGCGAGCGCGGCAGCCAATCAGCGGCGCGCACTTTTCCCGCGGCTTCTGCGAGGCGGCGGCGGCCCCGGCGGCGGCGGCGGCGGGCGGGAGGCGCGGGGGCGGGGTCGGCGCCGCGCGCGAGAGCCTCGGCCTGGCCGCGCTGCGCCCGCCGCCGCCGCCGCCCCCTCCCCGCCCGGGCCCTCCCGCCGCACGGCCCTGGCCCCCTCCCAGCCCGCCGCTCCGGAGAGCCGCCCGCCGAGGATGCGACGCACTGCAGGTCACTAGGGCGCTGGCCCAACCGTCGCGGGCCGCCAACCGCCGGGGCTGGGACTGGGTGGCCGGGCCGTGGGAGGCCTGAGGGGCAGCGGGGAGGACCGCGGAGGCCTGAGGGGCCGGGAGCGCCGGCAGGACCGGGGCACTGAGGAGGCCTGAGGGGCCGGCTCGGGGGCCGGGGGACCAGGAGGCCTGAGGGGGTTGTGGGGACCGCGAGGACTGCGGAGGCCTGAGGGCCGGCGGGAGGACGGGCGGACCGCGGAGGCCGGGCCGCGTCCGGGCAGGGGAGGGGCGGCGGCCTGCGGGCGGCGGCGGCTAACGGGGCCGGGCGGGCGGGCGGGCGCGGCCATGTTGGGCCCGGCCGGGCCCGGCGGCTGCACCTGTGCCCGGCCGGGCCCAGGCGGCCGCCTTTGTTCCCGCTGCGCGGAGCGGGTCGGGCCGGCCTTTGTGCTGCGCCCCGGGTCCGAGGCGGCCGCGGTGGGAGGGGCGGGTTGGGGTCCCCGGGCCGGCGCCGGGGCCAGGGGTCCGGCCGAGGGGCGCTTTTTGTTTGCAGGCGGTGTCCGGCGTTGACACTCGCGGCGCCCGGGCGTTGGTCAGCGCGGGCGCTCCCCGGGGGAGCCGGGCGGCGGTCCGGCCGGCCGTTGGCAGGTGGAGACGGGGGTGAGCCGGGCGAGGGGACCCTGCTGGGGGCTGTCGGCCCGCGCCGCGCCCTCGGCCTCCTGGCCTCCGCCTGCTATGTATGTTCCCCTCGCCCCAGGATGCAGATTGTTAGTCCTTCAAGCCTCGGGACAGGAGACGGACCTGGCGACCGAATGACTGGTTTTGCTCCACTTGCAGGAACCGTGCTTTAAAATCTCGGGGATTAAAAAATGCTGGTCTTGAGTTTCTGTAGAAATAAAATGGATGAGGGTATTGTATAGGACCCATTGCAGCACGAATCTTTCTGTGCCCACAGTGGGCTTTGACATTCAAGTTGAAACACTAAAAACTGATGTGGTGGTGTTAATCATTTTTAGGTAGGTAGTATGTATTTGTGTGTGTTTTTGTACGTACAGTACAGACCCTGTGAAGACATTTGGTAAAGTTCTAGACCTGGCTTAGGAGGAGCTCTTCAGTACTACCCACCTACTTCACAGACTTTCAAGCCTTGATTTTTAAATGAGTTAAAAGCCAAGATCACGCATTGATTATATTGACTCTATTTTATGTATTTTAAATATTATCAACATGGAAAATAACTTAGGAGCCATCCCATTTATGAACGTGGGACTTAAACTGTATAATTTTCCAAAAATGTTGTAAATGCCCTAGTTACATATTTAAATGCGACGAGAGCAACACTATTTTAAAAAGCAGAATGCCAGTAGCGTAAAGGAAGCAAGTTTCTGAGCACAGCCTTTCCTGGTGTACTTAATGTGTGCTCTCATTCCCCACAACTGATGATGGTTCAAATCTAAACTGCCAACTGGAGGTGAAGAGGACTCATGCTTTAAGCACGATTACTTTGAGTCATTTCCTTTTCTTTCCTTCCATTTTCTCAGCCACCCAGCAACCTTCAGTTTTGGGCTGATGGTTGGTAGAGTGTGGACTTACTGCACAATTTTGAGTTTATGTAAGCTTTTGTGAAGAACTCTGATCTCTTCAGTACAAAAATCGTTCCCTCCTGACTGCATTACTACCAAAGATTCTGGCCTCTGATTCCAACAGGAAACATTTAATTTTAAGAGTATGAGGTAATTAACTGAATTTGGAAGAATGATGGGCAGTTTATCTTATATATTCATATGTAACATGTAAACTGATAAAACTTGCGTAGACATAAAGAACAAAATGATAAGGTAAACAGGCTGTAGGTGTGACTTGGTTTGCTTTTATGCAATCAGCTTATACAGGGCTTTTAAACCAGTACCTGCTGAAATGTGGGGACCCAAACGAAGAATTAGTTGGAATCCCAGAATGAATCAGGAAAATAATCTGAAGAGGTAGAAGACTACCCACCCCTCGTAACCCTGTGGGGTTTAGGTGGGTACAGTCTTCTACCTCTTCAGATTATCTTCTTCTAAAAGTTATCAAATATTACAAAGTTTACTTACATGGCAGAATGTGAACTAATTAGTTACTTTTTTACAGTTTGAAGATTCAGTATAAAACATGTAAAAGTAGCTCGAATTAGTCTTACTAAGCTACAGGATTTTCTTTACCAAGTAAGAACTTAAATGAAAAAATGTGCTAAGATGGTGCTGAAGTTCATAATCCAAACATATTTTGTCCTGTGCTATTTTATTTATTTTTAGAGACAGGGTCTCTCTGTGTGACCCAGACTTGAGTGCAGTGGCTGTTTCAGAGGAGAGAAGTCATGGTGCACTTCAGTCCCAAACTCTTGGGCTCAAGTGATTCTCCTGCCTCAGCCTCCTGAGCAGTGGGGACTACAGGCACACGCAACCTTCCCTGGCTCTACTCTGTCCTTTTTAGCTGGGCAAGTGGGCAAATAACCTTTTTAAGTACTAAATACTTCACTTAATCAAAGGGAACAGAAGTCATAAGGCTTTGGTACTCATATATTCTGGTACAGGTTTTTGGTTTTGCCTTTTTTTTTTTTTGGTGGGCTGCTCATGGCCATAGAATGCATACAACTTTGGATAAGCATCTTAGTCTTCTGAGCCTCGTCTCTTTTTTTTGCTTGATTGTAGTAAATGTGACCTTGTTCTCCAAATACATGGTACCATGTCCTAAGTCCAGGCCTTTGTGTGGGCTGTTCATGGGTGTGGACTGCCACTTGTCTTTCCTCTTTGAGCATAATTCATGGTGTTTTAATGGCCACATGTGACCTTTCTCTCCTGTTGGGTGAGCTCTTAGAGGTAGGACACTGTCATTGCCTTGGGCAGCGTTGCCTCTGCTGGTGCCTTCTCATGCAGAGAGTAAGCGCTGAATAAATGGGCATATGGCTTAGGGTAAACAGCCCATTTTAATGTTTGTATCTGGCCTGTTTGCCTCTCTGTTTTGTAAGTAATTGAGCAGAAAGGAACCCTCTGGGAGAAGAAGCTGAATCTAGAAAGGATATGGCTGGGCTGAGGTCCTTTTGAAACATTGCAAGTATATAAATACAAGTAATACGACAGATCTCTACTCCTACCAAGATAGATCAAGAAATTTATCTTGTTGATTTCTCTATCCTTGGTCAAGATAAAATATAACGTACACAGAATACAAAAGCAAGAGATGACACCGGAGCTTTAGAGGATTAGGCTCGTATTTACAAACTGTATGATTTGCTAGTTTCTTTTTTTTTTTTTTTTGAGACAGAGTCTCACACTGTCACCAGGCTGGAGTGCAGCAGCATGATCTTGGCTTACTGCAACCTTTGCCTCCCGAGTTTAAGCGATTCTCCTGCCTCAACCTCTTGAGTAGCTGGGACTACAGGCGTGTGTCACCATGCCCAGCTAATTTTTCTATTTTTAGTGGAGGTGGGATTTCACCATGTTGGCCAGGATGGTCTTGCGTGATCTGCCCGCCTTGGCCTCCCAAAGTGCTGGTATTACAAGTGTGAGCTTCTTTTTTAATGAATGGTTATTTACAGTGAGTACTTTGGGGGATAAAAAGACTTATGTTGGTTACACAGGGACTCTTTAGCATTTTGTATTTGTCTATTAGTTGTTGCAATATTGCTCTTTTCTTTTGAGACAGAGTCTCACCTGTTACCTGGGGTGGAGTGCAGTGGTGTAATCATAGCTCACTGTAATGTAGCACTCTGGGCTCAAGCTCTCCTCCCAGATCAGTCTCTGAAGTAGTTACGACTACAGGCAGATACCACCATGCTTGGCTAATTTAAAATTTTTTTATGGAGACAGTCTTGCCATGTTGAGGCTGGTGTCTGTAACTCCTGGCTTCAAGTGATCCTCCTGCCTTGTCCTCCTAAAGTGCTGGGATTACAAGTGTGAACCACTGTGCCCAGCCAAGTTGCAGTATAGCTTTTTACTTTTTTTTTTTTTT
>NW_016107432.1:3766710-3779724 GCF_001604975.1 Cebus imitator
GATTACAGGCACGCGCCACCATGCCCAGCTAATTTTTTGTATTTTTAG
Source organism: Cebus imitator (assembly GCF_001604975.1). NCBI lineage: Eukaryota > Metazoa > Chordata > Mammalia > Primates > Cebidae > Cebus > Cebus imitator. Next base: position 3,766,759 of record NW_016107432.1, read on the forward strand.
TAGAGACGGGGTTTCACCATGTTGACCAGGATGGTCTCGATCTCTTGACCTCGTGATCCACCCGCCTCGACCTCCCAAAGTGCTGGGATTACAGGCGTGAGCCACCGCGCCCGGCCAAAAATTTTTAAAAAATTAGCTGGGCATGGTGGTGTGTGCCTATAGTCCCAGATACTTGGGAGGCTGAAGTGGGAGGATCTCTTGAGCCCAGGACTTTGAGGCTGCAGTGAGCTATCATCACACCACCATACTCTAGCATGGGAGACAACGCAATCCTCTTTAAAAAAAAAAAAAAACCCCAAAACAAAACCCCAGTAGTCAGACTACCCTAGTGGATGTATAGAAAAAATACTTTTTTTCTGGAAGGAATTAGAATCTAAGTTTTTAAGTTGACTGGGTTGGCATTGAGAAAATTGATGATGTGAATTAAATTTGTTATGCTGTTGGCTGGTGTGGTGTCTCACGCCTGTAATCCCAGCACTTTGGGAGACTGAGATGGGCAGATCATCTGAGGTTAGGAGTTCAAGAGCAGCCTGGGCAATGTGGTGAAACCCCATCTCTACTAAATATACAAAAATTAGACAGGTGTTGTGGTGGGCGCCTGTAATCCCGGCTTCTCGGGAGGCTGGGGCAAGAGAATCGCCTGAGCCTGGGAGGTGGAGGTTACAGTGAGCCGAGATTGCGCCACTGTACTCCAGCCTGGGTGATAGAGTGAGATGCTGTCTCAAAAAAAAAAGTTGTTATGCTGTTAGAGGGTCTGTGCATGTTAGCAGTGTTCTTACATTTTGATGGTTTTCATATGTTTTTGCTGCTATATTATGGAGGCTAATGATCAGAAAGCATGTTTCCAACTCCAGTTTTACTGTTTTCAGTTAGTTCTTTACACACTACTTTGTCTTTCTAAAATACATATGTCCTATGCGTCCCCACTCTTCATGGGGTGACTCTCACTGCCCACTGGGTTTCAAGACCAGTTTCTCACTGGGCTTTCTGACTCTCATTGCACTTCTTATTTTGCCCTCATCTCAGTTACTCAGCTCATCTCTTTCTGCCATGTTTTTCCTCTGGGCCTTTGCATGGTCAATTTTTTGTTCCTTTTTTCTGCCTCTGTGCCCCCTTACCCCATGTGTGTGCGGGCTAGGCATGCTTTTCCTCTTCCTTCCTTCTCCAGATCTCAGCTTGGGCCCCACACTGAATGCCATCTCTGACTCCCTGCTTGTTTTGGGGGGCCCTTGTGTTTTCCGTCTTCACCCACTCCCATTCTCATTTCATTCCAGCCACAGGGGCCCCTTGCCTCAGAAGCCCTACAGCTCTGCTGCTTCCAACTATTGCCCTTGCTTCTCCTTTGACCTGGAATGCTGGCCCCAGGTATCTGTGCTCACCCTCCTTCAGGTTTTTGCGTATACTTCTTCTCAGGCACCTTCTGTGACCATGACCACTGATTTAAAGTACTCTGTTGTGACGGAGTACTATTACAGCTCATCTGTGATCCTGGTGCTTTGTGAGGCCAAGGCGAGAGGATCACTCCAGCCCAGAAGTTTGAGGTTGCGGGAAGCCATGATCATGCCACTGCATTCCAGACTGGGTGACAGTAGGACTCCGTCCCAAAAGAAAAAATTAAAAAAATTTATATACGTATACATATATAATACACACACACACTCTCTCTCTCTCTCTCTCTCTCTCTCTCTCTCCCCCCCTCTCCCTCCCCCTCTCTCTCTCCTGAGATGGAGTCTCACTCTGTCACCCAGCCGGAGTACAGTGGTGGAATCTTGGCTCACCATAACCTTCACTTCCTGGGTTCAACCAATTCTCCTGCCTCAGCCTCCCGAGTAACTGGGACTACAGGCACCCACCACTACGCTTGGCGAATTTTTATATTTTTAGTAGAGATGGGTTGTCACCATGTTGGCCAAGCTGGTCTCGAACTTCTGACCTCAAGTGATCTTCCTGCCTTGGCCTCCCAAAGTGTTGGGATTACAGGCGTGAGCCACCATGCCTGGCCAAAAAAAAATTAAAAATTACTCTGTTGCTATCTGGCACTCCCTATCTGCCTTAGATTTTCTCCAAATCACATACCTTCAGCATTTCATGTGTCTTCCTGACGCATTGGGTCATCTGTGAAGGCAGGGACTTTTCTCCTTTAGCTTTGCTTGCTGTTACATCTTGAGCACCTGGAATGGTACTGAGTGACTGTTAGGCATTCAAGTGACTGTTTGAATGCAGACACAGCCCTCAGTACTTTGTATGCCTTAGGGGGCATAATATGTCCCAGAAATGGTGTGAATGAAGGGGAGTGGTGTGAGCATGTTTGTCTTGGTGTGGAATTGGAAAGGTGGAGGGCCATGACCTGGTGGCAGAAGTCACTGAGGAGCCTCATGCATCAGTAGCAGGGCTGGAGAACCATGGCTTTACCAACGCACAGGAGGCGAGGCTGGGGAAGTGTGGACAGTTGGGAGAGAATAAGCAGAGGCAGCATTGCTGGGGCTGGGCCACAGCATGAGACTGGTGCAGAAGAGGAGAGGGGCCCCAGTGATTCCCTTGATTCCCCTCCTTACAGATGGAAAGATTAGTTGCTGGTACCATTTTTACTTCTCTGTGAACCAGTGGAAGAGAAAGTGGGCCTTGTTTCTGACCTACCTTATTTGCTTCTGGAAGGAAGCTCTGATCTCACCTGCCTGCCTAAAAATGTGTCCCTGGAGTTTCACTGTTTGCTGAGAAGAGAAAGCCCTAGATCTTGAGCATGGCATGTGGTTCCTGCCCGTTTTTCCTCTGTGTGTGTGTGTGTGTGTGTGTGTGTGTGTGTGTATTTAATATATAACACTTTTTTTTTTTAAAGACAGGGTTTCACCATGTTGGTCAGGCTGATCTTGAACTTCCGACCTCAGGTGATCCGCCCGCCTTGGCCTCCAAAATGCTTGGATTACAGGCGTGAGCCACCACGCCCGGCCTTATATAACACAGTTTTTAAAAATGTACATTTTTTCTTCCCTCTATGACTTTGGCCAGTGATTCTGCCTGTCTTTCTCTTGTCTTTGCTGGCCAGTCCTTTGTGGTTGCTTTGAGATCTCATCATGCTGTCTGTAGCTCTTGTGAGGAGCTGCCCCCTGTCCCATGGATTTTTGCATGTACTGTTGCTTCTTCCTGAGTTACCTAATTTTGTGTTGCTGTGGTGATTTTCTGGCTCACCCCTCATCTCTGTGAAGCCTTTCCCTATTTCTACCAGAACTAGATGTTGCGGACCCTGGGCCAATGGCACTTGATGCAGTTTTTATTTTTTTGCTCCCAAGTTTGTCATGCCTTTGTGAGTACTTGGCCGTCTTTTTTGTGTGTGTGTGAGACAGAGTCTTGCTGTGTCACCAGGCGCCAGGCTGGAGTGCAGTGGCACGATCTTGGCTCACTGCAACCTTCACCCTCCCGGGTTCAAGCAGTTTTCCTGCCTTAGCCTCCCGAGCAGCTGGGACTACAGGTAGAGCCACCATGCCCAGCTAATTGTTTGTATTTTAGTAGAGACGGGGTTTCACTATGTTGGCCAGGATGTCCTAGATGTCTTGACCTCATGATTCGCCCGCCTCGGCCTCCCAAAGTGTTGGGATTACAGGCGTGAGCCACCGCGCCCGGCGTACTTCACCCTCTTAATGACAATTAGCATGTGGCACAGGCTCTTGCCGCATTCTCTTCTCCAGGTTGTGAATTTTTCAAGGTGAGGGCCCTTTGATTTGTCTTCAGTGCCTAGATGTGGAAGGCACTTAGTTAACAAGTGGAGATAGTTTTTTGTATTATTCTGTTTCCCTAATGATTTTTATTTCATGAAAATGTGAATTCCTATATTTTTGATTAAAATACGTGTTAGAAATAGGAGGCTTCTGTGTTCTTTCCCCTCCAAAATTTTGGAGTTAGTGCAATATTTGTAGAGCTTTGCTGCATGAATCTTTGAGCAGTAAAGCATCTTCATCTCATTGAATCCTCACAGCAGGAAATTGAATCCCAGTGATGTCAAGTAACTGACCCAAAGTCACAAGGCTGTATGCGATGGAGTTAGAAACTCTGCAGGGTCTGACCTCTGATTCTGTACCCTGGGAACTTACTTGTTTTGCCTCTCAGGGAAAACTGTAACATACAGCTGTCAATTTGTGGATGGAAGAGTGAGCCATTACATTTCTGCAAGTCAGCATGGCAGTGTACGTCTGTCTGATATTTCTTCATTCACTGAGTATCAGCTGTGTGCCAGTGATGAGCCAAGACCTGTGTCCTTGGTCCCATGGGTTTTATAGGTCTGTAATGGGATGAATGGGGAGGGACAGTGAGCAAAGGTCTTATCTTTGAAAAACCTGTGAAACACTCTTGCCAAAAAAAAAAAAAAAATCAAACCTGAGTCTAGTCAAGCTCCTGTGTTTAACAACCAATCTACGGGAAATACAGGGGGGGAGAGAAACATGTTGAACTATACTACAGGGTTGCCATTGGCAACATTGAGAATGTGGGAAACTATAAGACTAGTAACCCATACTTATCATCAGGGAGAAATGAAGGGGGCTGATGATAAGAGACTGGAGGTACAAGGACTAATTTTTATTGTAGGGCTTACCTGTGTTTGTGTCAGGCCAGTTTGTTAGAGACACAACTGAATATTATTTATGATATTTGAGACAATTAGAATTTGGAACAATGATTATATTATTGAGGAATTATTTTCATTTTTAACTGTGATAGTGGTTTTGTTTAAAGTCATATCTCTATCTTTTAAAAGATGCATACATTTACTGATGAAATGGTACATCATCTGGGATTTGTGTCATGATCTTATGGGAGACGGAGTAGGTTATGTGTGGTTAGATCAGGACTGGCTTAGGTTGAGAGTGGTATGGGCACATGAGTTCTAAGTCTTTTTCTTTTTTGAGATAGGGTCCCTCCCGGGTTCAAATGATCCTCCCACCTCAGCCTCCCAAGTAGCTGGGACACAGGTGTATGCCACCACACCCGGCTAGTTGTGTGTGTGTGTGTGTGTGTGTGTGTGTGTTTTAATAGAAACAGGGTTTTGCCATGTTGCCTGGGCTGGTCTTGAACTCCTAGACTCAAGTAGTCCTTCTGCCTGCACCTCCCAAAGTGCTGGGATTAGAAATGTGAGCCACTACACCCAGCCCTGGTTCTAACTATTCTCTCCACATTTATGTTTAGCATTTCTCATCACACAAAGCAAGTTATGAAGGAAAGATCTAGGTGCATGTAGTAGGGAGGTTATACCTGACAAAGCTTTGGGAAAGACTTCCTGGGATAGACACTGGAGCAGGCAGCAGAGAGCAGAAGAAGGGTTGGGGGTGAGTGTCAGGTGGAGGGAAGAACCTGTGCAGAGGTTCCATGATACAGCAGGAAAAAGCCTGGTATGGCTGGAGCAGGAGGTGTTGGGCAAGTTCTTTTAGGCCCAATTAAGAGCAGTGTGAGGTTTTAAGGGTGAGGGTGTGACATGAATCTGTTTGCTTTGGAAAGAGGATTCCAAAGATTGCTCTGTAGATTTGAGTTGGTGCTGGGAGAAGGTTTGGGAAGAATATGTACAGGAGACCAATCTGTGGTTACTCTGTTCAGGTGCAAACCTTTCCATTGTCCCTGCTTTGGGTCCCTGATTGGATTGGACACCCCTGTCTCCTTGAAATGTGGTGTGGCCTGTGATTTGCTCCAGCCAATGAACAGTGGTATGTAACTTCTGAGACAAGTGCTTTTTCATGTTCCCTCTCTCCTGTTTCTTTTTTTTTTTTTTTTTGGAGCTGGAGTCTTGCTCTGTCACCAGGCAGGAGTGCAGTGGCACAGTCTCGGCTCACTGCAACCTCTGCCTCTTGGGTTTCAAGCGATTCCCTTGCCTCAGGCTCCCAAGTAGCTGGGATTACAGGCATGTACCATCACATTCAGCTAATTTTTTGTGTTTTAGTAGAGATGGGGTTTCACCATGTTGGCCAGGATGGTCTTGATTTCCTGACCTTATGATGAGCGCCCACCTTGGCCTCCCAAGGTGCTGGGATTACAGGCGTGAGCCACTGCGCCCAGCCCTTCTCCTGTTTCTGATTGTGGAAACAAATGGATATGTACCGTCAGCAAGAAAGAAAACTTTGTGTTGAGCCAAGTAACAAACAGTTATGGGTTTGTTACTGCACCATAACTTAGTCTCCAGTGTTTCTCAAAGTCTGGTGCCCAGACTAGCTGCATCGATGACCTGGATGCTAGTTAGAAATGCAGATTTTCAGGTCTCAGACCTACCGCATCATAAACCCTGGAGTGGGGCCTGGTAATCTGTGTTCTAACATGTCCTTCATGTGATTCTGATGCCCTTGAGTTGAGAGCTACTGCCTGAGTTTCCCGACTGATAAGTCAGTTAGGAGGCTGTTGGCGTCAGTCGTGGTGAAAGAGCTTGGTGGTTGGCCAGTGTTGGAATTGTGGGTGTGGGGAGAAGTGGACAGGCCTAGCTAGGAAGGCTTCTGGGGTAAAATTGGTAAGTTGTGTTGTTAGGGATAAGGAGAGATTAGGGGAAGTTCTGGTGCCAGTTATAGCCCTAAGTGTTTGTCTGACAGAACCAGATGGATGGCAGTGCCATTTACTGTCCAGATAGCATTCTTTCTGTATGCATCTACATTTCCTTCTGTTTCAGGGTTCAGAAACAAGAGAAAGCCCCTTATAAATAAAACATTGTGGGGCCCAGCATGGTGGCTCATGCCTGTAATCCCAGCACTTTGGGAGGCTGAGGCGGGTGGATCACAAGGTCAGGAGCTTGAGACCAGCCTGGCCAACATGGTGAAATCTCGTCTCTACTAAAAATACAAAAATTAGCTGGGCATGGTGGTATGCACCTCTTATCCCAGCGACTTAGGAGGCTGAGGCAGGGAATTGCTTAAACCCATGAAGTGGAGGTTGCAGTGAGACAAGACTGTGCCACTGTGCTACAGCCTGGGAAACAGAGCAAGACTGTCTCAAAAAAAAAAAAAGAAAAAAACAATTTGTGGACTTCCTTAGCTCAAGTAACAGTTTCTCAGTGAACCCCACCTTGATACCCCTTTCCCCATTTAAAAGTGTACCTCCAATGAACCCCACCTTGATGCCCCTCCTCCCATTTAAAAGTGTACCCCCTTTGCAGGTTTGGCCGAGGTGGCTCAGGTCTGTAATCCTAGCACTTTGGGAGGCTGAAGCAGGCAGATCACTTGAGGTCAGGAGTTTGAGACCATCCTGGCCAGAAGGTGGCGGTTACAGTGAGCCAAGATTACACCACTACGCTCTAGCCTGGGTGACAGAGCAAGACTTTAAAAAAAAAAAAAAAAAAAAAACCGTATCTCTTTCGCTCTCCAGATCCTACCTTGTACCTTGTTTGTTGTTCCTATCTGCTCTCCCAGCTGTAATGAAGGCCCCATGAAAGGAGGATGCTTGTGTCTGGTCCATCGTTGTGTTCCCCGAGCGAGCTGCATGTGTGGGTGGTCAACATGTGTGAGCTGAAGGAGCTGCCTAGACGGCGATGAGGAGCGAGTGTGGCCCACGTGGAGCCCCACGCAGGAGCTGTGCTGCTGCCCCTCGCTTGTGTTTTTCTGTGCAGTAGCCTAGGATAGAGGCTGGAACTGTCATGAGAGCTTGTTTAACTTAAGACAATTTATTCTCTCTTTTTTTTTTTTTTTTTTTTTTTTTTTTGACAAGGTTTTTTTTTTTTTTTTTTTTTTTTTGGAGACAGAGTTTCGCTCTTGTTACCCAGGCTGGAGTGCAATGGTGCGATCTTGGCTCACCGCAACCTCCGCCTCCTGGGTTCAGGCAATTCTCCTGCCTCAGCCTCCTGAGTAGCTGGGACTACAGGCACGCGCCACCATGCCCAGCTAATTTTTTGTAGTTTTGGTAGAGACGGGGTTTCACCATGTTGACCAGGATGGTCTCGATCTCTTGACCTCGTGATCCACCCGCCTCGGCCTCCCAAAGTGCTGGGATTACAGGCTTGAGCCACCGCGCCCGGCAAGACAATTTATTCTTAAGTGGGAGAGAAAAATGATGTTTCAGCAGAAGCAGCACTACCGAAAATGAAAACTTATAAAATGAGACTACCAAGAAAACTGCAGGTATAAAAATTTGGTTTTTCTTCCCCACCCCCACCCCCACTTTTTTTTTATTTTTTATTTCGAGAGATGGGATCTTGCTCTGTCAACCAGGCTGGAGTGCAGTGGCACAATCTTGGCTCACTGCAACCTCTGCCTCCTGGGTTCCAGCCATCGTCCCACCTCGGCATCCTAATTAGCTGGGAGGTTGGGCACATGCCACTGTGCCTGGCTAGTTTTTGTATTTTTTGTAGCGATGGGGTTTTGCCATGTTGCCCAAGCTGGTCTTGAACTCCTGACCTCAAGTGATCTGCTACACCTTCGCCTCCCAAAGAAAGCACTGGGATTACAGGTGCGAGCCACTGGAGGTCCCTTTTGCTCTTTTTTTTTTTTTTGAGATGGAGTTTTGCTTCGTCACCCAGGCTGTGGAGTGCAGTGGCACAATCTTGGCTCACCAAAACCTCTGGCTCCCTGGTTCAAGTGATTCTCCTGCCTCAGCCTCCCAAGTAGCTGGGATTATAGGCATGCGCCACCACACCCAGCTAATTTTTGTATTTTTAGTAGAGATGGGATTTCACCATGTTGGCCAGGGTGGTCTCAATCTCTTGACCTTGTGATCTGCCCAGTGTGGCCTCCCAAAGTTCTGGGATTACAGGTGTGAGCCACCATGCCCGGCCTTGTTCTTTATCTGTAAATTGTATACTTTATTTGTGGAAGACAAATTGGGATTATGTATCGCGTTAACAGTTTATTGGGTTCTTTTCCATTGAGTTTTGAAATCTGGAAGTGTGTCTTTAAAATTCAACTGCTTGTAACTCCTTTGACGCAAATAATAGTGCTACTTGTTTGTCCAGTATCTACCTTTGTAGGCTGAATGGATGTCTGTTTCTCATATACCAGTATGTTCATGGCTGCTGTATGCATCTCAACAAATTAGTGGATTAACTCAGTACAGGGCAGAAATAAGGCATTGCCAGTGCCCCATCTCAGGCCCCTGCTTATGGGTCAGTGGAGCATTATTGAGGCTTCTCTACTGATTCAGAAGACATAGTAACAGAATAAAATATGGTCATTGCCTTCTCTGTTTTCTTTGGGAGAGGGGGCCCTAGTCATTCTTGTAAGTTGATAAACTTCTGAGATAGGAGATAAAGGAAATCTGCCTCAGTGGCCCCTGTTTACATGTATTTTGATAGGACGTTGTCCTTACTCTGCATTTCTGCCTCTGAGGATTCTCTGGTGGCTGCTTGGGGCCACGCATAATGTTGGAGTGTGGAGGTGTGCTCTGGGTGCTGGAAGGGTCCTTGAGCCTGGCCACTGTTCATAGCTCTGCCTTCTTGGCTTCTTGGTGGCCCTGTCTCATAGGAGCTGTTGCTCCCTTCCTTGGTACCCAAGCACTGCTCCTCTTTGTTACCACCCAGAGGTCTCTGCACCAGTTCTGCAGAGCTGCCTTGATACAGGCAGTCCCTCACTGCTCTCTTCCTCCTGGGAAAGTTCCAGGTACAAGAATGATGTAGAGAAACTGAATTGTGTGAGTTCCAGCCTAGAGCTTATATAAATCCTATTTCTAGAGATGTGCAATTTGATATATCATTATGGGAGAATAGCTTAAGTATTATTTTTAATAATTCTGTAACAGAAAATATATTTATGAACAATTTGTATGATTCTGAAAAGTGGAAGGAAACATAACTGCTCTTATGAACCAAAATGTTGAAGCGTATTTCCAGCCTTTTTCCTTTGTGAAACTAAAGCACTTCCAATGAAGACTTGTGCATTGTGAGTCTGGTAATCAAAGGTGACAGTCCCTGCTCTGCTCCCCTTCGGACTTGCATCAAGGCAACCTCTGCCCTTTGAGGTGTTGCTGCCCTTTTTTTTTTTTTTTGGAGACAGGCTCTCACTCTGTCGCCAGGGCTGGAGTGTAGTGGTGTGATCTCAGTTCACTGCAATCTCCGCCTCCCTGGGCTCAGGTGATCCTCATGTCTCAGCCTCCTGTGTAGCTGGGATTGCAGATGCGAACCATCACGCCCAACTAATTTTTATATTTTTAGTAGAGATGAGGTTTCGCTGTGTTGGCCAGGGTGGTTCTTGAACTCCTGGCCTCAAGTGATCCACTCATCTTGGCCTCTGAAAGCTCTGGGATTACAGGCTTGAGCCACTGTGCCTGGCCTTTCAGCTGTTGCTTCTATTTATCTATACTTTAAAAAGTAACTTGCTTATTTTGCTAATTTTAGAACTCCCAAATTGGTGTATGTTCAGTTTTATCTGTGGAAGATGATGAAGATTTAGCTTTCTTTCTTGACTCCCTCTTACCTCCCATGTTACCTCCTGATTTCTTGCCAATATTCCCAATATTGTGGTGGTTTGATGATCTATTCTAGAACTTAGTGGCTGAGAAAATGACAACCTGTATTTGTTTACAGTTTTGTAAGTGGGACATGGTTGCCAAGGTTAGCTTGTTCCTCCATTCCATGTGATTCCAGCTTGTTGGTACTGGCTGTCAACTGTGGGAGCTCAGTAGGGACTCTTGGCCATGGGCCTCATTTCTCCCCAGTATGGTCTAACCCATGAGGCTGCTTGTGCTTCCTTGCAGCATGGTGGCTGGTTCCATGAGGAAGTGAGACCTGCTGGTCGTTTTAAAGGCTAGAGTGAGAACTGTCATCACTTTTGACATGTTCTTTTTTTTTTTTTTTTTTAAATCCCTTTTGCTCAGTTATAGCAAGTCCCCACTTTTGCCATGTTCTGTTGGTAAAAACAGAGGGCCTCAAGGGAGTGGAGAAATAGACCTTCATCTCTTGGTGGCAAGAATGACAAAGATTTGTTGGCCATCTTTATTTACCTTTTATTGCTGAGGTCTTGCTCCCTTGCTCAGGGTAGAGTACAGCGGCATGATCATAGCTCACTGTAGCCTCCAAGTCCTGGGCTCAAGCAGTCCTACTTCAGCCTCCCAAAGTGCTGAGATTACAGGTGTGAGTGTGAACCACTACACCTGGCTAATTTTTGTTGGCTGTCTTTACTATACTTTTATAGCAAATTTTGGTTTAAATGAATATAAATTGTTACATTGTTCAGCTAAACTATACACTGTAACGGATAATATTTACTTATATGACTTTTTGTTTTCCTGGTGGTAACAGTTTTTCTGTTGGCTTAATTTTCCATGCATCTGTTACTAATTCAGCCTAAGGTTTTTTAAATGAACTGTATAAAAAGCCTATGAGATGGTCAGTTACATTAGATTTGTCATTTCCTTTTTTTTTTTTTTTTTTTTTTTTTTTTTTTTTTTTTTTTTTTTTTTCCTGTGATGACCTTTCTCCCAGAGCTGTCTTCCTGCTCCAGTTTGGACTCCTCCCTATTCTGCTGCACAGCTGTTCACATCATCTTCTGAGATGGACCATCTGTTTTTTGGATTTCATGTCTTCCTTAGCTTACCTTCATGTTTGGTGATACGTGGTCTGGTAGTTAAAGTATGTTTGAGGCAACATTTTTTTTTTTTCTTTTTTTTTTTTTTGAGACTGAGTCTCGCTCTTGTGTCCCTGGCTGGAATGCAGTGGTGTGATCTAGGCTCACGGCAACCTCCACCTCCCGGGTTCAAGCAGTTCTCCTGCCTCAGCCTCCTGAGTAGCTGGGATTACAGGCATGTACCACCACGCCTGGCTAATTTTGTATTTTTTTTTTTTTTTTTTAGTAGAGATGGAGTTTCACCATGTTGGCCAGGTAGTGTCAAACTCCCAACCTCAGGTGATCCACCTGTCTCGGCCTCTCAAACTGCTGGGATTACAGGTGTGAGCCACCGTGCCCAGCTGTATATTAGTAGTTTTCGAGACAGGGTCTTGTTCTGCCACTCAGGCTGGAGTGCATCAGTGTAATTAAGGTTCACAGCCTCTACCTCTTGGGCTCAAGTGATCCTCCCACCTCAGTTTCCTGAGTAGCTGGGACTACAGGCATGTGCTAACCATACCCAGCTAATTTTTAAATTTTTTTGTGGAGTTGGGGTTCTTGCTATGTTGCTCAAGCTGGTCTCAAACTCCTGGGCTCAAGGGATCCTTCTGCCTGGGCCAACCAGAGTTCTGGGATTATGGGTGTGAGCCACTGTGCCCAGCCAAGATTTGATTTTTTTTTTTTTTTTTTTGGAGTTGGAGTTTTGCTCTTGTTGCCCAGGTTGGAGTGCAATGGCGCCATCTCAGCTCACTGCAACCTCTGCCTCCTGGGTTAGAGCCATTCTCCTGCCTTAGCCTCCCAATTAACCAGGATTACAGGCATGCACCACCATGCCTGGCTAATTTTGTATTTTTAATAGAGACAGGGTTTCACCATGTTGGTCAGGCTGGTCTTGAATTCCTGACCTCAGGTGATTCACTTGCCTGGGCCTCCCAACGTGTTGAGATTACAGGTATGAGCCACTGCCCCCGGCCAACCTTTTTTAAATTGAGATAAAATTCACATAACATTTGTTGTTAAACCATTTTAGAGTGTATAATTCTGTGGTGTTTTTGGTATGTTCAGTGTTGTACAATAGTTGCTGCTACCTAATTTCTAAACATTTCAACAACTCAGTAAAAAACTCTGCGCTGTTAAGCAGTCACTTTCCGTCCTCTCCTTTCTCAGCCCCTGGCAGTCATTCTACTTCTGTCTTTATGGATTTGCCTATTTTAGACATTTTACATAAATGGAATCATACAGCATGTGGCTTTTGTATCTATCTTCTTTCACTTAGCATAATGTTTATGTTGTAGCATAAATCAGGACATCATTTCTGTTTATGACCAAATATCCATTGCATGGATGGACCAGTTTGTTCAACCATTTATCAGTTGATAGACATTTGAGTTGCTTTCTGCTATTGTGAATATTGTTGCTATGAACATTCTTGTACAAGGTTTTGTGGGTTTTTTTTTTTTTTTTTTTTTTTTTTTTT
>NW_016107432.1:3779747-3787516 GCF_001604975.1 Cebus imitator
TTTATAAAAATATTTGCTGAAATATTTATTTTATATTGTATTTTTTTAGACAGTGTCTCGCTCTGTTGCCAGGCTGGAGTGCAGTGGCTCAGTTTCAGCTCACTGCAGCCTCCGACTCTCTGGTTCAAGCAGTTCTCTTGCCTCGGCCTCCCAAGTAGCTGGAATTACAGACATGCACATGCACATGCACCACCACGCCTAGCTAAATTTTTTGTATTTTTAGTGGGGGGGGGGTTACCCACAGAGACCAGCCCGGACAATATAGTGAGACCCGTCTCTACAAAAAAAGGATTAAAAAGTTAGCTGAGCATGGTGGTGTGTACCTGTAGTTTCAGCTATAGGTGGGAGGATTGCTTGAGCCCTGAAGGTAGAGGTTGCAGTAAGCTGATATTGTGCCATTGCCCTTCACTCCAGCTTGGGTGATAGTGAGATCCTGTCTCAAGGGGAAAAAAAAAATTGTTTGGCAGGGTACGGGGGCTCATGCTTGTAGTCCCAGCACTTTGGGATGCCGAGGTAGGATTGCTTAAAGCCAGGAGACTAGCCTGGTCAACATGACAAGTCTCCATCTCTACAAACAATTTTATTTTTATTTATTTATTTTTGAGATGGAGTCTCAGTCTGTCACCCAGGCTGGAGTGCAGTGGCACAGTGTTTGCTCACTGCAGCTTCTGCCTCCTGGGTTCAAGCAATTTTCCTGCCTTAGTGTCCTAAATAGCTGGGATTACAGGTGTGTGCCACCGTGCCTGGCTGATTTTTGTATTTTTAGTAGAGTTGGGGTTTCACCATGTTGGCCAGGCTGGTCTTGAACTCCTGACCTCAAGTGATCCACCTGCCTTGGTCTCCCAAAGTACTGGGATTACAGATATGAGCCACCTCACCCAGCAGCTGAACTCCTTGAATCTGTACATTTATGTCTTACCAAATTGAGGAACTTTTAGAGGGCCACTGTTTTCTCCAAATATTTTTTCTGCCTTTTTTCCGCCTTTTTTTCCCCTTTCCTTCTGGGAGGAACTCCAGACCCTTTAATATTGTTTTACAGATTGGTGAGGCTTTGTTTCTTTTTTTGTTTTCTCTGTATAGTCTTGCTCTGTAATCCAGGTTGTAGCACAGTGGTGCAATCGCAACTCACTACGGCCTTGATTTCTTGGACTCAAGTAATCTTCCCACCTCACCCTCTCAAGTAGCAGGGATTACAGGCACACACCACCACGCCTGGCTAATTTTTGTATGTTTTGTAGTGATGGGGTCTCACTGTGTTGCCCAGGCTGGTCTCAAACTCCTGGACTGAATGATCCTCCTGCCTCAGCCTCCGAAAACCTGGTCATATTCCCTTTAAGATGGCTTCATCTTTGTGCCATCTTTTTTTTTTTTTTTTTGTCCAGCAGCTGGAATCTGCTTTCAGTTATTTCATAAGCTGGGCTGCTTGGAATCAGCCTGGAATTTGGGCAGAGTTTATATGCAGAATTTGAGGCTCCCCTCTGGGATTCTCTCGATATACCCCCTTATTTTATAGCTGTTACAGTTGCTTCAGACTCTCTTCAGTCACATTTAAAAATGGAGTTCACCCAGTGCTGTTCCCTTTCTTTCAAGCTTTGGTTCCATCCATTTTCTCCCTGCTTTTGGTTGCTCTCAGTTCCTTCAGGAGGTGGTTTTTTATATTTTGTCCAGGGTTATAGTTTTTACCTGTGGGACAGTTGGTATGATATGATCTGGAAGAGGAACTGACTTTGATCTACCTTTTTAAGAAATTATGCGGGTTAGACAAAACACATTTGGGTGTGTTTTGGTGTTAAAGGTTGTCCAGGGTGATGAAGCCGAACTGGGACTTTTATGTTTTAAAGGTTTTATGTTTGCACTTTTCTTCCTGTCTCCTTCCTCAGCTGTCTGCTTTCTGCGGAGCCTGTAAGTTGTAGACACCAGCATCTCCCTGTTGCTGCACATCAAGTGTGTCTACATCTTGGGCCATATAGCCCTGCTGCCTGGGCATCCTGTGCATTGCAGGAGATAATGTAGCAGCATCCATGACCACGACCCAGCATAGGTCAGGGGCCACCCCCTAGTAGTAATGAAAAATGTCTCCAGATGAGGCTAAGTGTCCCTGGGGAACAAAACCCTCCCATTTGAGAACTGCTGCTCTAATCCACCGGCATCTGTAGTCCTTACTGTGCTCAGCTTTTTCCCAGTGTCTGATGCTGTTGGTTTCTGCCTTTTCAGAGGGCTCTTGGAGTTTGTGATGGTGTAAGCTTGAGAGATGCCTTCCCAGCTGCGGCACGCCTACCTGTTCCTTATTCCCAGCTGTGTTTTGGGGCTCTGGCCCTTTCAGGAGGTGTCTCAGGTTAGGGAATATAGCTTTGCAGTGAAGACCCCACACCACAACACTGCAGCCATAGTCGCCTTCCTGAACTGCTCTCTTCTGCACTTGGGCCTCGTTGGCCAGTGTGGCGCACTGGCAAAGTAACCTGTGTTGTGGCTCAGCAGTGTTGTCCTCAACTAGTTAATGTTCAGGTAGTAGCTAAAAAGTGTCATGTTACTGCTGTGTTCTTTCATGTTGAATTTGGGCCTGAACATGGAGGAGGGTAGTGGACTGAGACAAGAACACTGGCTTGAGCACAGCCAAACCTGACCAGGAATGCTTTCACCCTTGGTGACTCTTGGCTTTCTGCTTCTTATTTCCATCAACCTGGAGCTAATCCTGTGCTTGGAGTTGGAATATCTGGTTTTAAACTTTGCTGACTGTGTCATTTTGGGCACGTTCTGAGCCTTTGCCTGAGTCCACAGCTGTAACAGGAGGGACTGGGATGAGCTCTTTTCCTGTTAGTATTGATTTTGCTTTTATGCTGTTCCTTGTTGTCCTTTTGCATAGGCCTGGAATTATGCCAGCCACCTCACACATATTTTTATTCCACTGTGAACAAGTGGAAATCTGTGTTTTAGGGATGATTGATAAATTAAGTTATGTGTCCCTGGCCATGCTGTGATTTTTAGTGGTATGACTGGAGTTTGCTGTCTTGACTGACTTTTGTGTTCTTCCTTTAAAAAACGATTCCTTGTTCTTTTCTTTCAGCTTTATCATTTTGTGATTCTGTGTAATTTTTGTGATACTAAAACTGTCTCCTGTGATGTGAATTATTATAAAAATGTGATAAATTGCTTGTAGAGAAAACCAGACCCCACAAAGCTGTAGAGGTCCTCGCATACCTATCCTAGATTTTAAATGTAACATGTTGCTTTTTCTTTTTAAAATACCATAGTGTTCTAAGAACGGAAGCATCTGGGCTGGATGGAATTTAGCATCAAGCAGAGTCCCCTTTCTGTTCAGAGTGTTGTAAAGTGCATAAAGATGAAGCAGACACCAGAAATCCTCGGCAGTACCAACGGGAAGACTCCGAGCTGTGAGGTGAATCGCGAGTGTTCTGTGTTCCTCAGCAAAGCCCAGCTCTCCAGCAGCCTGCAGGAGGGGGTCATGCAGAAGTTTAACGGCCATGACGCCCTGCCCTTTATTCCAGCCGACAAGCTGAAAGATCTTACTTCCCGGGTGTTTAATGGAGAACCTGGTGCACATGATGCCAAATTGCGTTTTGAGTCCCCGGAAATGAAAGGGATTGGGACACCACCTAACACTACCCCTATCAAAAATGGCTCTCCAGAGATTAAGCTGAAAATCACCAAAACATACATGAATGGGAAGCCTCTCTTTGAATCTTCCATTTGTGGTGACAGTGCTGCTGATGTATCTCAGTCAGAAGAAAATGGACAAAAACCAGAAAACAAGACGAGAAGGAACAGGAAGAGGAGCATAAAATATGACTCCTTGCTGGAGCAGGGCCTTGTTGAAGCAGCTCTGGTGTCTAAGATCTCAAGTCCTTCAGATAAAAAGGTATTTAGGAGACATTCTGTCAAGGGTCACATGACCTTGAGCAGTGAGCATGGGCATCTCTTGAGGGTACCTGCATGAGTACTGGGGTGGGTGGAGGAGGGGAGGACAGGCCTTGTACTTCCAGCTGCTTGCCTGAGCCCTGGCTGTGGGTTGGAGCAGGACATCTAGGATGTTCTGGCACTGCTTCCTCAGTTCTCAGCTGGCTGCTGAGCCAGTTGAGAGGTCTAGAGAGGTGAACTAAGTTTTCAAGATTCAAATGGCTAACAAGAGGCAAACCTGTTTCTGAACGCAGGTCTGCCAGTTTCAGAGCCCTTGCTCGACAACGTCAGGCTACACTCTTTTCATGGATCTCATCTCCAAGGTGTTCTTTAGCCTGATGTGGTCAGTGGAGACATGCTGGGCTCTAGAGTATGACTTCTTAAGTCTGTACCATCTGATGAGTGGGAAGCAGGGCTGTGCAGAGGTGCTCCTACTGTCCTTCCCCTATGGTCTAGAGTCCACTTATTGTCTCCTCAGCCAGGTGGTCCAGCAGATGGCCTGCCTCCCGAGGCCTAGGGATGTGTTTTTTGCCTCCTGTTCTTGGTTCCCATTGCAGAGCCCCGAATGTTGAACACAAGTGAATGAGTGTTTCCTCATCCTAACTTGAGATGGAAAAAGGTGGTAGTGCTGCTCCATTCTGCCTGGTGGTTGGTGTTTCCATGCCTTCACGTGGCACTCAGGATGGCCCTAACACATATGAAACAACTGAGGGGCCATGGCTTTGGCAGAAGGAAGGAACTCTTGAAGGGACAGCAGTCTCTGTTCATCTGGTGGTTGACAGGGTATTTCTCTTTGGTTGCAGCTCCTTGAAATTGTTAAAATAATGAAGAGCTTTGAGGGATAAAAAAATTTTGAGTACTCAGGAGTTGTTTAATTCTTGCTCATGTAATTGTGGTGGCAGTTTTTATTTTTATTATTTTTTAGATAGGGTCTCTGTTGTCCAAGCTAGAGGGCAGTCGTGTGATCATGGCTCACAATAGACTTTACCTCTTAGGCTTGGGTGATCCTCCTACCTCAGCCTCCTGAGTAGCTGGGACCACAGGTGTGCACCCACTATGTGCCCAGCTAATTTTTCATTTTTTGTAGAGATGGGGTCTTGCTATGTTCCCCAGGCTGCTCTCAAACTCCTGGGCTCAAGAGATCCTCCCACCTCTGCCTCCTGAAGTGCTTGGGTTATAGGTGTGAGCTGCTGTGCCCAGCCTAGAAAGATTTTTTGAAGTGCCCATGGCTGTATTGAACCTCATGCTTTTGCATGGGAAGAGGCCTGTGCAAGTTGTCCGAGACCTAGCCGTTTTGTTTTCAGACAGGCTCTTGCTATATTGCATAGGCTGTTCTTGAACTCCTGGCCTCAAACAGTGTTCCTGCATCAGAGCTGGCTTTTTCTTTCTCTTGCAACTGAAAAAAAATAAACTAAACAAAAAAAGCTGGTTTTTATTCCTAGCTCTGTCCCTTGGTTTTGTTAAAACTTGGGTAACTCACCTGATTTTGACTCTACATCTGCAGAGTGGGGTCAATAAATGTAAACCTGGGTTGCTATGCAGTAATCTGGTAGCTATTCTGAAAGTATGTCAGGCCTGGTGCAGTGGCTCACTCCTGTAATCACAGCACTTCGGGAAGTAGGAGGATTGCTTGAGCCCAGGAGTTCAAGACCAGCCTGGGCAACATAGTGAGACCTTGTCCCTACAAAAAAAAATAAAATTAGCTGGGCATGGTGATACCATCTGTGGTCCCAGCCACTAGGGAGGCTGAGGTAGGAGGATCAAAAAAACATGGAAATGCGTCATGTGGCAGCTCATGCCAGCCGTCACCAGCATGCTTGTGGCAAGGTTTAGGGCCGTCATCCTCAGCTCACAGATGAGACAATTGAGGCCTGAGGCAGTGGAACAGTCTACTTATGTGCATAGTGCTCTGAGGAGCAAGGCCAGGGATTCACCCTTGGAGGACTGGGGCCATGCTGGCTGCACTCGTTCCCACTGGAGAGCAGAACTGTGAGTGGCTTGTGTGGAGGAGTTTGTTCTTGGTGGAATGTTCAGCCACAACCTATCCATGTTCTGGAGGTGGAGAAATTGAGGCTCAGAGAGCCCCAGAACTCAGATTCCATGTGATGGAACTGGGACTTGCTCCTACTCCTTCTGGTGTCCTTGCCCTCACCACACTAGGACAGTTCATGTTGGTGACACCTGGGCTGCTGAGAACCAATCGTCACACATGACTGAGGGCAGGGGTCAGTATGGATTTGGGATTCTGTGAGAATTCCTTTTTGACCAGTTGACTAAAGCACCATTAAAACCGTCTATTAATACTAGGCCAGGGGCCAGGCACGGTGGCTCATGCCTATGATCCCAGCACTTTGGGAGGCCAAGGCAGGTGGATTACCTGAGGTCAGGAGTTCGAAACCAGCCTGACCAACATGGAGAAACCCCATCTCTACTAAAAATACAAAATTAGCCGGGCATGGTGGTGCATGTCTGTCATCCTAGCTACTCAGGAGGCTGAGGCAGGAGAATCGCTTGAATCCAGGGGGCAGAGGTTGCGGTGAGCTGAGCTCGCACCATTGCACTCCAGCCTGGGCAACAAGAGTGAAACTCTGTCTCGAAAAAGAAAAATACTAGGCCAGGGAGATAGATTTATACAGAGATCTTTGTAATTTTTTTTTTTTTTTTTTTTTTGGGACAGAGTTTCGCTCTTGTTACCCAGGCTGGAGTGCAATGGCGCGATCTCAGCTCACCGCAACCTCCGCCTCCCGGGTTCAGGCAATTCTCCTGCCCCAGCCTCCTGAGTCGCTGGGATTACAGGCACGCGCCACCATGCCCAGCTAATTTTTTGTATTTTTAGTAGAGATGGGGTTTCACCATGTTGACCAGGATGGTCTCGATCTCTTGACCTCGTGATCCACCCGCCTCGGCCTCCCACAGTGCTGGGATTACAGGCTTGAGCCACCGCGCCCAGCCCTAGATCTTTGTAATGTTGAATGGCTTTTGTATGCTATGCACTGTCCTGATCCTTTAGCTGAGAGTGAGAGACAAAATTTTGATGAAGCGATATTGAGGCTATCATCTAAAACACAGCAAGGGAGCACACTCTATTTTTGGGAATCATGTGTATTTGGACATTTCAGCCTGATGAATCCTTGTCTTCTGGATATAGGGGTAGTGATTGGATGTGTTAGTGTTTGTTTTTTGTTGTTCATTTTCAGATTCCAGCTAAGAAAGAGTCTTGTCCAAACACTGGCAGAGACAAAGACCACCTGTTGAAATACAACGTCGGTGATTTGGTGTGGTCCAAAGTGTCGGGTTATCCTTGGTGGCCTTGCATGGTTTCTGCAGATCCACTCCTTCACAGCTATACCAAACTTAAAGGTACTGTGTTCTTTGGGCTGTTTTTCCAACTTTCTCTTCTGCTCTTAATCTTTCTCATCTCCAGGCTTCTTTCTTACTCTTTCTAAATAACCCTGCTGTGGTTCGTATTTGCAGCTTTACCTAAAGTTAGTGATTGATTCAAATGTGACATGTTGTCATTGCTTTTTATATTTAACTCAAATACGTACTTCATCTGATTGAATTAGTGATAAGGGAGACATGACTTTTGCCTTGTATAATTTCTGGTTTTATGATAAATAGTTCATGACTTAGTTATAATGATTGCTTATTTCAGCATGATTTGCAGAGTGTTTTGTGCTAAGTTTAAGTTGTAAAAATGTCCAAGTGAATTTTATTAGGCCTCTGGGAAGATGGAGAACACTGGAAATGATCATCTTTGTCTTATGAAGCTTGAGTAGATAAGTGGATTTTTTTTTTTTTTTTTTTGATAAGTCTTGCTGTCTCACCCATGCTGGAGTGCAGTGGCATGATCT
>NW_016107432.1:3787597-3794290 GCF_001604975.1 Cebus imitator
GTGTGTGTTCGTTTTTTTTAAATCTCTTTTTGAGATGAAGTCTTGCTGTGTAGCCCAGGCCAGAGTGCAGTGGCGTGATCTTGGCTCAGTGTAACCTCTGCCTCCTGGGTCCTGGTTCAAGCAATTCCTCTATCTCAACCTCCCAAGTAGCTGGGATTACAGGCACGAGCCACCATGCCCAGCTAATTTTTGTATTTTTTAGTAGAGACAGGGTTTCATCGTGTTGGCCAGTCTGGTCTTGAACTCCTGACCTTGTGATCCGCCTGCCTCAGCCTCCAAAAGCGCTGTGATTACAGGCATGAGCCACCACGCCTGGCCGATAAGTGGATTTTTACATGGAGCAGCTGACATAACATATTAAGAATGTAAGGCCTGGTGTGGTGGCTTATACCTGTAGCACTTTGGGAAGCTGAGGCAGGTGGATCACTTGACGTCAGGAGTTTGAGACTAGTCTGACCAACGTGGTGAAACTAAAAATACAAAATTAATACAAAATTAGCTGGATGTGGTGGCGCATGCCTATAATTTCAGCCACTCTGGAGGCTGAGGCAGGAGAATCACTAGAACCCAGGAGACGGAGGTTTCGGTGAGCTAAGATTGCACCATTGCACTC
Source organism: Cebus imitator (assembly GCF_001604975.1). Lineage (NCBI taxonomy): Eukaryota > Metazoa > Chordata > Mammalia > Primates > Cebidae > Cebus > Cebus imitator. The sequence goes on from NW_016107432.1 coordinate 3,788,211, forward strand.
CAGCCTGGACAAGAACAGCGAAACTCCATCTTAAAAAAAAAAAAAAAGAATGTAATATGTTCCTGATACAGAGCAAATAAAAACCCATAAATGTGTTTTTAGAGGAAAAGTAAAAGATAATGTGGCTTGAGGTTTTTCTGAAAGTTCTTCTAGAGTGAAGTTGGAATTTAGTTTGAGCAAGTTGCAATGTGACGAGTGCAGAGTTAGAGCTGAGCAAGTTAGTGTTACCCCATGATCTGATCTGCGTACCCTCTGGAAATGTGGTGGCTAAAGCCAGGCCAGACCAGGACACTGCTCCAGTCCAATATTGCCAACCAGTCAGTCTGGTATGGCCCCTTGGTGGTCCTTGTGTACATGTCCCCTCCTGGTCTCTGGCTGGAGGCCTGATCTCCTGTGGGGGCAGCATTGCTGCCCTTGCTATGAGCCTGTCTTTGTACTGCATGGCCACACAGGCTTGTCAGCTGGCTGCGGGAGCAAGTGGCTACTGGGAGTGGGATACAGTGTGCCTCTGGCAGATACAGATGTTACAGGGGCCAGGCTGAGGTTGAATAGACCTCTGTTGAGTCCTGGGTGCCCTTGCCTGAGTCCTGCCCTGGCATCTTGTCTTGTGAGGCACAGGAGTACATGTGTGCTCTGCAAGAGTTGTGGCAGAAGAGCCTATGGCCTGGCTTCAGCTCTGTCTTCATGGAAAACCTTTGGCATCCTTGGCTTGCCAAGGATTTGGGGACTCCTTTCCAAGGGGTTATAGGAACCCAAGGGTATACCCCAGAGCCTCTAGGCTTGGTCAGAATGTGGAAAAAAAAATGGAGGTTGAGACAGAAGCTGCCCCCCTCCTTTGTTTGGGGATGGACCTTCAAGCCTCTGCAGCCCGGATGCAGGCACACATGTGTGTGTGTGAAGGGTTGCTACTTCCTTCTCAGCTTTCTAAAACCAGGCACAGTCCCACAAACAGACCTTATGACTCCCATGTCATTTGTCTGTGTGGCACACAAGCAGCTCTTACTGATTTCCTTTTTAGTGTCTGGGGATATTTACTTGTTTATGTGATGCCGTCTTTAGCTTTTAGCCCCTCATACCTGTGAAACTGAAGTAGTCTTTTGAAAGTCTCCTTCTTCGTATTAGGCTTCATTACTTTTAATTTCTTCTTTTTTTGGGGACAGAGTCTTGCTCCATCACCCAGACTGAAGTGCAGTGGCACAATCTTGGCTCATTGCAACCTCTGCCTTCTAGGCTCAGGTGATTTTCCCATCTCAGCCTCCCGAGTAACTGGGACTACAGGTGTGTGCCACCACACCTGGCAAATTTTTGTATTTTTTTGTAGAGACAGGGTTTTGCTGTGTTGCCCAGCTGGTCTCAGACTCCTGGGCCGCCTGCCCAGTGATCTGCCTGCCTCAACCTCCCAGAGTGCTGGGATTACAGGCGTGAGCCACCTTGTCCTAGCCCAACTTTAATATCATTGCATCTTTCCCCTGCGTTGGAGTTAAGTAATTTCTGTAGTCTACAACAGCTTCTCTGACATTCAGTTATACTGCCATTTTTATTTCTCTCTCTCTCTCTCTCTCTCTCGCTCTCTCTTCTTCCTTTACTTTTTCCTTTCTCTCACCTCTGTCACCCAGGCTGGAGTGCAGTGGCACAATCTCATCTCACTGCAGCCTCTGCTTCCTGGGTTCAAGCAGTCCTTCTGCCTCAGTCTCCTGAGTAGCTAGGATTATGGGTGTGTGCCACCACGCCCGGCTAATTTTTTTATTTTTAGTAGAGGCGAGGTTTCACCATGTTGGCCAGGCTGGTCTTGAACTCCTGACCTCAAGTGATCAACCTGCTTTGGCCTCCCAGAGTGCTGAGATCAGAGGTGTGAGCCACCGTGCCTGGCCTCATGTCTCACTTTCTTTGCTTGACTCCTTGACTGTGCACTGTGGCTAAGTGCTTTCACTATTGTGCTTATGGCACTGTCTTGCAACTCTCTGCAGTTGAGGCTGGGACTCAGGAGTCAGCCTGCCAGGACTCAGCTCTAGTTCAGCTGGCTGATCTTGATAAAGAACTTAATCTCGCTAAGCCTCAGTTTTCCTGTGTATGAAAATGAGGAAGATGATACCATCACCTGAATGGAAAGGTCTTAATGCAGTTGTTAAGATCTTAAGGTCTTAATACAAGTTAATACCAAACACTTGTATTAGCAGTTGTTATATCGTCACTTTTAAAACCCAAGTTTTTGTTGTCTCAACCCTTATTCCCTTGGTTTTTTTCTATAGCTGCTTCCTGAAAACCTTCCTGTTTGACCAGTTATTAAACCTGCCACCACCTAATATTTGGTTATTTAATTTTAATAGTTTTGTACCTGTTTTAAAGTGTTTTCATGTCCTCAGGTATTCCCTCAGTTTTGAAAATATAATGCCAAATGGGTATACTTGGATTCTAGCTTTTGTGTGTGTATGTGAAATATTTGATCTATTTATTTATTTTTATTTATTTATTTTTTACAGGCATTTCATACAGGATATTTATTTTTAATTTATCTATTTAAAAAACTTTCAAGTCAAACAGTACAGAAGACACCCAACCCCCTCATCTACATTCTCCACCTTGAAACATCTTGTTCTACCTGTTCTATCTCTCTCTCTTTTTTTTGTTTTTTTTTTGAGATGGAGTCTCACTCTGTCACCAGGCTGTAGTGCATTGGCGCAATCTCAGCTCACTGCAACCTCCACCTCCTGGGTTCAAGCGATTCTCTTGTCTCAGCCTCCTGAGTAGCTGGGCGCCTACAGGTGCCCACCACCACACCCAGCTAATTTTTGTATTTTTTGTAGAGGCAGGGTTTTACCATTTTGGCCAGGATGGTCTCGATCTCTTGACCTTGTGATCTGCCTACTTCGGTCTCCCAAAGTGCTGGGAATACAGGGGTGAACCACTGTGCCTAACCTCCATCCCGTTTGTTACATGATAGCTGGTAGCTGTCATGGCACTTTACCCCCAAATACATCAGAACGAGGACAGTGTCCTTACTGATTCAGCACCCAGCCACATTTCAGGAAACATCACATTAGTAACAAGGTCTACTGTGCTAAAAGTAGGTATGGGGGCATGTCCCCAGCAGGCCCCATACCTACTTTTTTCTGCTGTTTGGGGTTGAGATACATGCTTTGCATCTGGTGGTTGTGCCTCATCAGGTTCCTCTAGTCTAGAACAGCACTCCCAACCCCCAATTCCTCATGACCGCTTTAGCTCTCTCATGATCAGACCTAGGTCAGAAAGGCCAGGTTGGATCTCAAAATTGGAACCATGAAAGGTAGCTTTGGCCCTTTACTAAAGATCTGTGTGCAGAAGAAGGGAGTGTGTTGCACCAGCCTAGGCTGGGCAGTGGCCTGGCTCATCTCACCAGTCTGCTTCTCTAGGAGTTATTGTGGGTTGTAGGGTAGGAGGTACAAGCAAGCCTACTTCAGAAGACTGATAATATACTTTTTTATTTCCATGAAAGCATTAGAGTGGAAAAGATATTATACATTTGAAAAGCAGTTCAGAAGGAGTTGAGCTTAGGTAGCTACCCTCCAACTGGAAGGAGATTCAGATAATCTTAAAAAGGAAAGAGATCAAAGGAAGTGAGCAGAACAAAGAGAAGTGAGGGAAGGACAGAGTGCTAGTCAGACCGCATCAGGAGGAACTTATGTGTCAGCTGACCTACCCTTGGTAGGTGACGGCCACTGGACCTCTCTGTGGAAAGGCACAGGTCCCTATTGTCACTAATGAGGGACCTGTGGGGCCATGCTTGGAGTCTGTCCCAACAGTGTAGCTTTCGTTCTTGTTGTTTTGAGATAGGATCTTGGGTCTGTTTCTCTGTCCAGGCTGGAGTACAGTGGCACAGTCATAGCTCACTCCAGGCTCAAACTTCTAGGCTCAAGTGATCTTCCTGCCTTGGCCTCCCAAAGTATTGGGATTACAAGTGTGAACCACCTTACCTGTCCCCAGCAGCCATGGCTTTAGTAGCCCTTGATGATTAATCATGGACTTGTTAAATGGTAATTGGCTATTACTATACTTTCTACCTTTTAGCTGTCATTTTTCTGAGCTCCCCCTGCAAAAAAAATAAGTTATGTATTTCAGCCACTAGTTTTTTAAATCTTCACATTGTCTCAAATTTGACCACGGGGAGTCCCATTAAGTTTCTTTAAGCTATATCTCTTTGACATCACTGTCAGCCTTTGAGCACTTCCTTATGTTCTGGTACTACAGGATGTTCCAGGCTCATCTTGTACTGTTGTTTTTTTTTTTTTTTTTCTCTCCAACTCTAGCATCAGTGATTTCTCAGAGAAGGCCTAAGTTCTTTTGAGTACAGAATGATATGTAGGAGCCCAGGTCTGGACACTGGTTGTATTCATTGCTCCTGGCAGACAGAGTTTGCAGGGGAGACTCTGTGTGCAGTAGGTCTCCAAGCAGTGCTGAGCCCTTGCTCCGAGTGGAGCTCTTGGGTCCATTTTTGATTCTCCAGCACTTGGCATGCAGCACCCCATGATGAGAGTTTGACAGAAAGTGGTGAATGTTGTTTTGGAAGGACAGAGACGTGAAGAAGAGATAGCTCCTGCAACGGAGTGGGCTGAGCATGGGAACTGTGAATCTGGTACTTTTATTTTTCTACGCTTTATTCCTATCCTTTTTCTCCCCCTGGAGTTGGAGCCTTGCTCTGTTACACAGGCTGGAGTCCAGTGGTGCGATCTCAGCTCACTGCAACCTCCGCTTCCCAGAGTCAAGTGATTCTCCTGTCTCAGCCTCCCAAGTAGCTGGGATTACAGGTGCACGCCACCATGCCCAGCTAATTTTTGTATTTTTAGTAGAGACGGGGTTTCACCATGTTGGCCAGGCTGGTCAATCAAAAGATTAAGCTCAATCTTGGAAACAGAAGATAACTGTATGTTTTAGGTATTACACTACGAAGAAAACTGGATTTTGTTGCATCTGGGAGCTTCACCATCTCCCTGGCATACCTGGCTCTCACTGGTCTTCTCTTTAGATAACTGTGGTCTAGTAATTTTCTGTTGTGGAGATTTTTGTTGTCACCTTTTCTGTGTTATGGAAAGGAATGTTAAGAACCCTTGTTGCTTTATATAGACAAAATGCTTCTAGCATTTTCTAAAAATATTGCAGGTAATCTGGCTTCCTCATGTCTTTTGCTATTTGATGGTATAACCTTACTGATTTGTTTCTTGCTTGTTCTATTAGCTGCTGAGAGGTGTGTGAAAATCTCCCATGGGACTGTGGATGTGCTGTTTTTCTACTTGTAGTTCTGGCAGTTTCTGCTTTACCTATTTTGGGGCTCTGGTGCCCTCCAGGGACTGAACTGGGAATCTCAGGCATGGTCATGCTTGTCCTTTGTTTCCCAGGGAGCTCTGTGGTCTCATGTCCTTGTGACTTTGCCCCTGTGCTCTATTCTTCTGCAGACACCTGGCCTTGTCTGCACGTTTATGGCTTCTCTTCCCTCCCTGGAGCTTTAGCTCTGAGATGGCCCTGTCTCTTGGTGGGGTTCATTCTGTGTGCCTGGAACTTAACAGGCTCCACAAAATCTGGAGGGAATGAGCCCAGAGAGTCACAGGCTACTTGTTGTCTAATGGGCTGTGATGAGGAAGAAAGGAACATAGTACAGACTTAGGTACCAGGACTGGTAGTAGAAACCAGGTTCTCTTAGAAGGGGATGTAGGTGGGGAGGTCAGCTGTATAATAATCACCATTTTTATAGAGATGGTGATTAATGCACATCAGAAATTACATAGGAAGGGGGCTGAGTGCAGTGGCTCATGCCTGTAATCCCAGAACTTTGGGAAGCCGAGGCAGGTGGATCACTTGAGATCAGGAGTTCAAGATCAGCCTGGCCAACACTGTAAAACCTTGTCTCTGCTACCAATACAAGAATTAGCTGGGTGTGGTGGCAGGCACATGTAATCCCAGCTACTCAGGAGGCTGAGGCATGAGAATCGTTAGAGCTCAGGAGGCAGAGGTTGCAGTGAGCCAGAATTGCATCACTGCACTTCAGCCTGGGTGACAGAGTAAGACTCCCATTTCCAAAAAAAGAAAAAAGAACCAGGAATGGCAGCCTC
>NW_016107432.1:3795176-3816767 GCF_001604975.1 Cebus imitator
TTTTTTTTTTTTTTTTTTTCTTCTATAACCCTGTGCTGGGAAGCCTTAATTCTTTCAAGTATTCTTCTCCGCATCCTTAAAACTCATCTTATTATGGATTTAGTTTCTCCTATTTATATATTTATGTAGTTATAATTCTCCTTAAAAAAAAAATAAAAAAGAAAAGAAAACCTGGATTTGAGTCCCATCTTCCCTTTCTTCTCCTTGGAACTCATCTTTTAACCCTCTTTCCTTACTACTCAGATTTTCTTTCTTTGTGAAAAAGTTCTTTTGTCTTTTCTTTCCTCTCCTAGAATCTTCCTTTTTCCTGCTTCAATCTGGTTTGCTGGCAGTCTTAACCTTTTGCACTGCAGTAAGCTTAGACTTTCTTTAAGCTGCTTTCCCTAGTTACTTACATTGTTTTCTGTAGTTCTATGCTGTGTGCTTTCTTAAGTTTTCTTTTTTTCTGGAAGCTATTTTTGGTATCTTAAGACAGTTTGTATGGAAAGTAAATTTGAGTCTGTGCAGTTCAGAGTATGCTACTTTTCTTTTTTTTTTTTTTTTTTTTGAGATGGAGCCTTACTTTGTTGCCCAGGCTGGAGTGCAGTGGCGGGATCTCAGCTTGCTGCAACCTGAGTTCAATTGATTATTGTCCCTCAGCCTCCTGAGTAGCTGGGACTACAGGCGTGTGCCACCCCACCCAGCTCATTTTTGTATTTTTAGTAAAGATGGAGTTTTGCATATTGGCCAGGCTGATCTAGAACTTCTGACCTCAAGTGATCCACCCACCTTGGCCTCCCAAAGCACTGGGATTACACACTTGAGCCACTGCTCCCAGCCCACAGTATGCTACTTTTCTGTCCTCACACATGATTGATGGTTTGACTGGGTATAGAATTTTATGTTAATAATTCCCCTAGGAATTTCGAAGATATTACTCCATTTCCTTCTAGCATCCAGAGTTTTGGGGCATTCTTTATCTAATTTGCTATTCTTCACATACCTTGCTATTCTATTTCTTGTTCCATTAACTTGAAGGCTGGCCTTTCCCCCAACTCCTGGCAGCTTGAATTTTACCAGTGTGGCGTGCTGTGGATGTTGCAGTGGGACACTTGGGGCTGTTTTAGTTGGAGACTTGATTTTGGGTTTATTCTTGGAGCTTCTCTGTTTTTCTCTTTAGAAGGCCTATTATTTGGGTATCAAACCTCCTAGATTAATCTTACAGGTTGCTATGGAAATAAGTATTTTTCATCTTAAGTTTTTTTTCTTCTTTCTGGGAGATTTCTTATCTTCCAAGCTTTCTTGCTGAATTTTATTTTCATAGTTGTATTTTGGAATTTCAAATACCTCTTTGTTTTTCTGTGTTCTCTTTTCATGGCATACCGGGTTTCTTTGTTGGGTATCTTCTCTCCCCTTGCCTTGTGTCTGTGGCCCTGCAGAGGGCCATTTGTTTCTGTGTGTTTTGGATTCATTCATACTGGATGCTTCCCTGAGTCCAGGGGTCCTTGATACTTGGCTTGTGTTTAAGAGCACAGCTCTTAGAGCTGCCTGCAGTCATGGGTGGGGGAGGCTTGGTTACCCAGCCTTCTTTGCATTAGAAGGTCTGATTGACCATTGGCCACTTAATTGGGGGAATCTCCAAAAGATGCACTGGAGAAGTTTTTCCTCTGGGCACTTCAGGAAGCATCCTTTGATTCCTCTGGGCCAATGTTCTGCATGAGGGGACAGGGAGTGGTAACTCCCCTAGGGAGATCCCCCTCCCTCCTCTCACCTGGCACAGAAATCTGACCTTTTAACCTGCCTACCTGTGTTCAGCTTGTCATTTAACTTCAGTGGAATCTAGTACCTCCTCTCTTGGGTTTTGGGCTTCTTTCCTCATCCAGTTCCTCCTGGCTGCATTGTGGGATATGGCTTCTTCCTCTCAGTCAAGAGTAAGAGTAGTGGACATCTCTGGGGTTACTCTGTAGTCTGATCTGTCCTCTGAGGCCATTGATGCTCCTGTCACTGTAGCACTGTGAGTGGGGGGTGGGTAGCTAGCTCGTAGGTAGCAGGACTGGGATTTGAACCCAGGTCATGTGATGCCAGTATACTGCCTCCTTCACTGCTGCTCTTACTCCTCTTTTGCAGATGTCCTCATCTTATTTATTTGATATCTTTTTAAAAGAGAGGAAATAAAGGAGTGCATTTAGTCAGCTAGCTAGCTTTTTTCTTTTTTTGTTGAGACAGGGTCTGGCTCTGTCACCCAGGCTGGAGTTCAGTGGTGCGATCTTGGCTTACTGTAATGTCTGCCTCCCAGGCTCACACCATCCTCCTTCACCTGGCACAGAGATCTGATTGATCTTACAGGTTACAGACTCCTGAGTAGCTGGGACTACAGGTGCACACCACCACACCCAGCTAATTTTTGCATTTTTGTAGAGACGGGGTTTTGCCATGTTGCCCAGGCTGGTCTCGAACTCCTAAAGTCAAACAGTCTGCCCGCCTTGGCCTCCCACAGTGCTGGGATTACAGGTGTGAGGCACTGTGCCTGGCCTGGTTGGCTTTCTTTCCCAGTCAATTTTGAACCGTACCTGAGTCTCTTTTAAGTTAGTTTCTCTCTTTGGCATGTGGCATGGTAGGGATAAGAAGTGTACGAGTTATTTTGAGGTTAACAGGCTCAGACAGCACCAAGGAAAACAACTGCAAAACATCAATAGAGTTGCCTAATTTCATCCCAGATTCTAACTTTCATGTTCTAACATTTTATTTTAAAAACTAGGTCAGAAAAAGAGTGCACGCCAGTATCACGTACAGTTCTTTGGTGACGCCCCAGAAAGAGCTTGGATATTTGAGAAGAGCCTTGTAGCTTTTGAAGGAGAAGGACAGTTTGAAAAATTATGCCAGGAAAGTGCCAAGCAGGCACCCACGAAAGCTGAGAAAATTAAGGTGATAGATGACCCTTCAGTCTAATTTTAGACCAGAAATTTAATTTTTATTCTTTAACTTATTTTTTGTTTTGAACTTATACTTGCTCAAAATATTGTAATGGCTTAACAGTCTCTTTCATTGTTGACTTTTGCCCAAGAATGCCATGTTACAATATTAAAGTTTCTTTAGAGACACAACTTATTTTTTTGCTCATTTGATGACTCCCAGAGATAATTTGTTTTAGAATTTTTATTTTTCTATATATACATATATGGAGAGATTATATTAATGTAACGTGATTGGAATTGGTTTCTGGTTTAAAGAAACAATAAAGGTATTATGTTGGGCTGAATTGTAAAATTGGTTCTTATAAGTTTTTTTATTTTCTATTTAAAAATTTTTAAAAAAATTTTTTTGAGATGGAGTTTCACTCTTGGTACTCAGGCTGGAGTGCAATGGTGCAATCTCAGCTCACTGCAACCTCCGCCCCACCCCCCGGGTTCAAGCGATTCTCCTGCCTCAGCCTCCCAAGTAGCTGGAATTACAGGTGCCCGCCACCACGCCTGGCTAATTTTTGTATTTTTAGTAGAGATGCGGTTTCACCACGTTGGCCAGACTGGTCTCAAACTCCTGACCTCAGGTGATCTGCCAGCCTCGGCCTCCCAAGGTGCTAGGAGAGCCACGCCGGCCAAGTTTTTTGTTTCTAAACTTATGTGAAAATGTGAAAGTGTTCTTTTTTTTTTTTTTTGAGACGGGGTCTTGCTCTGTCGTGCCAGGCTAGAGTGCAGTGGTGTGGTCTTGGCTTACTGCATCTGCTGCCTCCCGGTTCAAGTGATTCTCGTGCCTCAGTCTTCTGAGTAGCTGGGACCACAGTCATGCACTACTATCCCTGGCTAATCTTTTGTATTTTAATAGAGACAGGGCTTTGCCAGTTGGCCAAGCTGGTCTTAAACTCCTGGCCTTAAGTGATCTGTCTGCCTCGACCTCCCAAAATGCTGGGATTACAGGCATGAGTCACTGCGCCTGGCAAAAGTATGCTTCTGTAAAGTGAGTTAACTTTTATGTTTGTGTAATGAAACTTACGGTGTCTTTTTTTTTTTTTTTTTTTTTCTCCCAGCTATTGAAACCTATTTCAGGGAAATTGAGGGCCCAGTGGGAAATGGGTATTGTTCAGGCAGAAGAAGCTGCAAGCATGTCAGTGGAGGAGCGGAAAGCCAAGTTCACCTTTCTATATGTGGGAGACCAGCTTCATCTCAACCCTCAAGTAGCCAAGGAAGCTGGCATTGCTGTGGAATCTTCAGGAGAAATGGCAGAATCCTCAGGAGTTAGTGAAGAAGCTGCTGAAAACCCCAAGTCTTCAGCAATGCCCAAGAGAGAAGAGGGCATTCCCATGAAGAGAAGGCGGAGGGCCAAACTGTGTAGCTCTGCGGAGACCCTGGAGAGTGATCCCGACCTAGTGAAGAGTACTCCTCAAAAGACAGCAGAGGCTGACCCCAGAAGAGGTGTAGGGTCTCCTCCTGGGAGGAAGAAGGCCACAGTCTCCACACCACGAAGCAGGAAGGGAGATGCAGCATCCCAGTTTTTAGTCTTCTGTCAAAAACACAGGGATGAGGTCAGTACCCTGATGGGTTCTAAGTTATGTTTCATACTAACAAGTTTCTGAATTTGAGGAACATCCCTTCAGTGCAGAATCATCTGTTTCTCAGCATTATCAGGAAATCTATAGTGAGCCTTGCATAGATTTTAGATCTAATAAATAAGTATTATTAGGGAACAACCATTCTGACCCTTGAGGGAAAAAATACTTCACTTGCACTCTGGGTTCCTAAAATATCCTTCCTAATGTGGATAAGAAGATACTGGAAACAGGCCAGGCATGGGGGCTCATGCCTGTAGTCTCAGTACTTTGGGAGGCTGAGGCGGGAGGATTGCTTCAGCTCAGGAGTTTGAGACCCGTCTGGGCAACATGGTGAAAATCCATCTCTACAAAAATTAGCTGGGCATGGTGGTGCATGCCTGTAGTCCCAGCTATTAGGGAGACTGAGGCAGGAGGATCCCTTGAGCCCTGAAGGTGGGTTTTGCACTGGGCCATGATGGCACCACTGCACTCTAGCCTGGGTGACAACAGAGGGAGACTATGTCTCAAAAACAAAACTGGCATAGAGGGAAGTGGGTCTCATTAGGCTGTGATTTTCTGGAAGAGTGTCTATGTCCTTAATGTGTGACTCCAGGTTAGCATTTTCTCTAGCAGTCTGTTCTGAAGCTTTCAGTGCAGGAGGTATGCTCATCTATAAAGCTCATTGTGTCTGCTGGCACTGAGGATGGAGGATGTTGATTTATTTCTCTGATATTTAAAAGGACAACAATGTGATTAAGGCATTTAAATAATTTTCTTAATTTATTTCTAGTTGTTTGCATAAAATACACAGTCTGTTAGTACATAATAAAGGTGATAAAGAACTGAAGGAGTTGGTTCCCCACCGCCCCACTTTTGGTTGTGTTACTTGGAGTAGATCATAGTCTAGTGCTTAAAAGGCTTTAAGTGTTCATTTTAATTTTACTTCTGTCGGCATTTTCTGTCCAGTAGTCTTAAATCTATGTGGTGATTAAAGGTATCAGAAACAATAGTGTCTGTCTTCAAAAAATTTTCCATGAATCTTTAACCAGCATGTATTTTGTCAGGCAGCATGGCACAGCAAGGAACCATGAGGAGTTCAGGCAGAGATGCATAAATGAGTGGCTGTAGGTATTCTAAGAAATCTACTGGACATGATTTTTTTATTCCTATATAGGATCTGGAAATTCTGTCAGAAAAAGGCATTTGAGTGATATCTTGAAGAGTAACCCATGGCTGGGCACAGTGTCTCATGCCTGCAATTCTAGTACTTTGGGAGGCCAAGGTGGGTGGATCACCAGAGGTCAGGAGTTCGAGACCAGCTTGGCCAGTATGGTGAAACCCTGTCTCTACGAAAAATACAAAAATTAGCCCGGTCTGGCGGGCACCTATAATCCCAGCTACTCGGAGGCTGAGGCAGGAGAATCGCTTGAACTTGGGAGGCAGAGGCTGTAGTGAGCCAAGATCATGCCACCGCACTCCAGCCTGGGCAACCCACAGGGCTTTTCTCAGGAATGCAAGGGTGGTTTGATGTTAGAAAGCTTTTATTGTGACTTACTGTATAACATAAAATGCTCATCTCCATAGAGGGAGAAAAGACATTTGATAAAATTCATTGCTTTTTTTTTTTTAAATTAAGGAAACACCCCATATTTATGGGATGTATGTGATATTTTGGTACATGTATTCAAGTTCATTGCTTTTTCTTCTTGGGAGGCTGAGTTGGGGAGGATTGCTTGAGTCCAGGAGTTTTGAGGTTACAGTGAGCTGTGATTGTGCCATAGCTTTCCAGCTTGGGTGACAGATTGAGACTGTCTCAAAAAAAGAAGGGCCGAGTACAGTGGCTCACACCTGTAATCCCAGCACTTTGGGAGGCTGAGGCAGGATTGCTTGAGCCCAGGAGTTTGAGACCGGCTGGGGCAACACAAAACCCTGTCTCTAAAAAAAAAAAAGTTTAAAAATTAGCCAGGTATAGTGGCATGTACCTGTAGTCTCAGCTACTCAGGAGGTTGAGGTAAGAGGATTGCTTGAGTACAGATGTTTAAGGCTGCATTGAACTGTGTTCATGCCAGTGCACTCTAGTCTAGGCCACAGAGTGAGACCCTGTCTTAAAAAACAAAACAAGAAAAATTCCTGCTTATTGATAAAACGTTAGCAAACCAGGAATAAAAGGGAACTTCCTAAATCTGTTGAAGGTTGTGTATCAGAAGCTTTCATCAAGGCTATGACTTACTGATGAAACTTTAGAAGCATTCTCTGTAGGCAGGGCGTGGTGGCTTATGTCTGTAATCGCAGCACTTTGGGAGGCCGATGTGGGTAGATCACTTGAGGTTAGCAGTTCGAGACCAGCCTGGCCCAACATGGTGAGACCCCATCTCTACCAAAATTTAAAAAATTAGCTGGGTGTGGTGCTATGTGCTTGTAGTCCCAACTACTTGGGAGGCTGAGGCAGGAGGTTGCAGTAAGCCGAGATCATGCCACTGCACTCTAGCCTGAGCTACAGAGCAAGACTCTGTCTCCAAAAAAAAAAAAGCATTATCTTACAATGTCTGTAATACCAGCATTTTGGGAGGCCTAGAAGGGCAGATCACTGCAGGTAGGGAGTTCGAGACCAGCCTGGCCAACATGGTGAAACCCTGTCTCCATTAAAAATATGAAAGTTAGCTAGGTGCAGTAGTGAGCGCCTGTAATCCCAGCATTTTGGGAGGCTGAGACTGGTGGATCACTGAATGTTGGGAGTTCGAGACCAGCCTGGCCAACATGGTGAAAACCTATCTCTATTAAAAATAGAAAAATTAGCCAGGTGTGGTGGCTCATTCCTGTAATCCTAGCACCTTGGAAGGCTGAGGCAGGATCATGAGGTCAGGAGTTGAGACCAGCCTGGCTAACATGGTGAAACCCTGTCTCTACTAAAAATACAAAAATTAGCTAAGTGTGGTGGCACTTGCCTGTAATCCCAGCTACTCAGGAGGCTGAGGCAGGAAAATTGGTGGAGCCCAGGATGCAGAGGTTGCAATGAGCTGAGATCACGCCACTGTACTCCAGCGTGGACAATAGAACAAGACTTTGTCTCAAAGAAAATACTAGCCAATATTATATAGGAATAAATAAAGTCGTCATTGTTTGCAGAAGTCTATGTAGCAAACTCAAGAGAATGTACAGAAAATATTTTAGAATTAATAGAGTTCACAAAATTGGTGGATGTAAAATTAACATACAAGTGCAGCATCAAAGAGGAAATATGATGTTAAAAAAGATATCACTGCCGGGCGCGGTGGCTCAAGCCTGTAATCCCAGCACTTTGGGAGGCCGAGGCGGGTGGATCACGAGGTCAAGAGATCGAGACCATCCTGGTCAACATGGTGAAACCCCGTCTCTACTAAAACTACAAAAAATTAGCTGGGCATGGTGGCGCGTGCCTGTAGTCCCAGCTACTCAGGAGGCTGAGGCAGGAGAATTGCCTGAACCCAGGAGGCGGAGGTTGCGGTGAGCCGAGATCGCGCCATTGCACTCCAGCCTGGGTAACAAGAGCGAAACTCCGTCTCAAAAAAAAAAAAAAAAAAAAAGATATCACTGGCCAGGCACAGTGACTGACGCCTGTAATCCCAGCACTTCGGGAGGCCGAGGTGGGTGGATCATGAGATCAGGAGATTGAGACCAGCCCGACCAACGTGGGGAAATCTCATCTCTACTGAAAATATAAAAATTAGCTGGGTGTGGTAGCAGGCACCTGTAATCCTGGCTACTTGGGAGGCTGAGGCAGGAGAATCGCTTGAACCTGGGAGGCAGAGTTTGCTGTGAGCCGAGATCACGCCACTGTACTCCAGCCTAGTGACAGAGTGAAAACTGTCTCAAAAAAAAAAAAAAAAAAGATACCGCTGATAATATAAACAAAAATGTCAGGTACTGCAGAATCAACATTATGAATATGCACGTAACTTTAGACCAATAACTGACATTTTAGCAGACCCCAATAAAGATATATGTAGGAAAATTCAAGCTTCTGAAGTTGTTAATTCTCTCATTAATAACCTATAAATTCAGTATAACTCTAATAAAACTTGCAGCAGGAATTTCTTAGCCCTGTGTAAGTGGATGCTGATGTGGCCATGTTTGAAGAGAGGCTTGGCCTGAGGACTTGCTCTACCATAGGAAGTTCTGTTATTTAAAATAGCAGTATTCGGCCAGATGCGGTGGCTCAAGTCTGTAATCCCAGCACTTCGGGAGGCGGAGGCAGCGGATCACCCTAGGTCAAGAGTTGGAGACCAGCCTGACCAACATGATGAAACCCCATCTCTACTAAAAATATAAAAATTAGTTGGGCATGGTGGTAGGTGCCTGTAATCCCAGCTACTTGGGAGGCTTAGGCGGGAGAATTTCTTGAACTTGATAGGACCTAGGTTGCAGTGAGCTGAGATTGCGCTATTGCACTCCAGCCTGGGTGACAGAGTGAGACTCTGTCTCATAAAAAATAAAATAGCAGTATTCATGCAGGGCAGTGTTATGGTCTAAGACGGGTCCCAGAACAGACTCTTGAGCATATGGACATGGATGGGAAGGGGCTGCAGGCAAGTTGGGTGGGATGTCTGCCCTGTACATGGTGCTGGGACCACTGGTGATTTATGAACTTGGTCAGCATGAGAGAGGAGCTTTGTTACCATGAGAGAGGGAAGGATTTCTTAATTAAGCCAAACTGATCACAGGCTACAAAGGAACTATATATGTTAAGATGAAAATCTGGGCCAGGTATGGTGGCTCATACCTGTAATCCCAGTACTTTGGGAGGCTGAAGCGGGAGGATTGCTTGAGCCACTGTACTACTACAGCTTGGGTGACAGAGACCCTGGCTCAAAACAATACAAAAAAATTCTTACGTGCCAAGGACGCCATGAACACAGTGAAAGGACAAATTCTGTAAAGAGCCCAAACAATTCTGAAGAAGAGGCAATTACAGAAAAGCCTGGAGAGCCAGCAAGTACATGAAGAGATGCTGCTCAACCACGGCAATGCCCAGGAAGCTGGATGTTACAGTCCTGATGGGATGGTCCTTCACAGTCATCAGGTGAGCAGACACCAAACTCAGAACGGCCAGGGCTTGAGAAGATGAGCAAGAGTGGGGCTCCTCGTACAATGCTGGTGAAACCTGTTTTGAGAGAAATTTGGCAATATCTACTGAAATGGAAGATATGCTTTTTTTTTTCTTAGTTTCCCTCCTATTTACCCTAGAGTAATTTTGCCTTTGCACCCAAAGAGAGACCACAGTGTCTAAAACCAAAAAGGCATCAAGTGAGGGACAGACTGTGGTATATTCCTACAGTGTAACTACACATCAGTTAAAGTGAACTCATTAGATATCGAAGAAGAAACAAATTGCTGAATGATATGCAGATTCTATCACTTGCGTAAAGCTTGAAAAGGGCCACATACCCACAATTGAGTTTAACCTATCCTCTCTGCATCCATCCAAAAAGTGTAAGTGGGCAGTTGTGAAGGTATGTGCCTCTGTCCAGGAGCCAAGAAGTCTACCCAGGGAGAAGCCATTAACACCTGGTGGAGGAGCTATGGTCAGTGTTGGATATAAAATGATACAAAGCAGGCCAGGTACAAGGTGGGAGGATCACTTGAGGCCAGGAGTTTGAGACCAGCCTGGGTCAACATAGCAAGATCTTATCTCTACCAAAAATAAAAATAAAATGGTATAAAGTGCTCAGCAGTGTGTGGGCAGCCACTGTTTCAGGCATGTTGTGGGAGGGTGCAGTGGCAAGCTCTGAATGGACGCCCCAGTGTTTGACAGCTAGGCCTGCACAGGGTTGGGGAGGTGCTGTGTGCTCTTGGGCCCTGGAAGCAGGGTGAGGCTCTGTTAGGTGGGAACTGCCCAGGCAGCCACTCTGGCATATTGCTTGGCTGTGTCCCCACAGTCTGTTCACTAGTTAGGAATTATGAAAAAAAAAAAGTGGGTACCTGAGAATTAAAACCACTGTCCAAAGACCACCCTATTTGCTTTTTGGGACCCAAATTGGTCTCAGATGGTCCTTATAGTACTAAGAAATGAGACAAAAGCAAAAGTACTAAAAGTAATACAAAACCAAACTGAAGATGTACAATTAAAATTGAGATCTTGGCAGGATACGGTGGCTCACACCTGTAATCTTGGCACTTCGGGAGGCTGAGGTAGGCAGGCTGCTTGAGATTGGGAGTTCAAAAACAGCCTGAGCAACATAATGAGACCCCATCTCTATAAAAAATGAGAAAATTAGCTGGACATGATGGTGCCCACTTATAGTCTGGGCTACTCAGGACGCCAAGGCAGGAGGATCACTTGAGCCTGGAAGGTCGAGGCTGCAGTGAGCCATCATTGCACCACTGCACTCCAGTCTCCATGACAGAGCAAAAAACAAAACAAAACTACAAAAAAATTGAGTTCTGCGTCAGTGTCCAACACTCTGCCTTGCTCACCCCAGGTGACTGGTATAAGGCCCATGGGGCCTCTCTTCCCTCCACTGGACTCAGGGGCTGGTGGTTTTGAGGAATTTCATATTACCAGAAAAGCAGTGACTATTAGGATACTCTTTAACTGTTCTGTAATAAATTCAAAACTTGAGGAAGCTCCTCCCTGCTTACATCTATCCCCTAGGTCTTTTTAGGTTTTTTCTTTTTCAGGAGTGCTGGTGTACACAAGATGGTTTTTGTTTGGTTGTCAGTAAACCAGTGGCCAACCCTTGAGGGATAGTCAGGTGGAGCTTTCCTCCTGCTTCCTGGACCTTCCTTTTCTAGGGTCCCTAGATGGAAGGCTGACTCCAGGGTCTTTTGTTGCCATTTGCTGACTTTTAGTGGTCATTTTCTTTTTCTTTTTTTTTTTTTTGGAACGGAGTTTTGCTCTGTTGCCCAGGCTGGAGTGCAGTGACACCACCTCGGCCTACTGCATCCTCCTCCTCCTGGGTTCAAGCAGTTCTCCTGCCTCAGCCTCCTGAGTTGCTGGTGCCACAGGCACATGCCACCATGCCTGGCTAATTTTTGTATTTTTAGTAGAGATGGCATTTGGCCAGGCTGATCTTGATGATCTGACCTCAAGTCATCCATCTGCCTTGGCTTCCCAAAGTGCTGGGATTACAAGCGTGAGCCACCAGTCTAGAAGTCATTTTCTAGCTTGCTTTCTTCTTACTAGTGAAGAAATGTACTGTACATATATACATATACGTATACATATATACATATACATATATATATATAAATATGTAAGTATTTTTTGTTCTCACTCTGTCACCCAGGCTGGAGTGCAGTGATGCATTCATGGCTCGGTGCAGCCTTGACCTCCCTAGGCTCAAGAGATTCTCCCACCTCAGCCTCCCTACTAGCTGGGACTGCAGGCATGTGCCACCATGCCTGGCTAACTTTTCTTTTTTCTTTTTCTTTTTTCTGAGATGGAGTCTCGTTCTGTTGCCCAGGCTGGAGTGCAGTGGCATGATCTCGGCTCACTGCAACCTCTGCCTCCTGAGTTCAAGCAATTCCCCTGCCTCAGCCTCCCGAGTAGCTGGGACTACAGACAGGTGCCACTATGCCTGGCTAATTGTATTTTTAGTAGAGATGGGGTTTCACCATGCTGGCAAGGCTGGTCTTGAACTTCTGACCTCATGATCTGCCCGCCTCAGCCTCCCAAAGTGCTGGGATTACAGGCCTGAAACTTCTGTTTTTTATGGGGATAGGGTCTCGCTATGTTGCCCAATCTAGTCTCAAACTCCTGGCCTCAAGCGATCTCCTACCTCAGCCTCCCACAGTGCTGGGATCATAGACATGAGCCGCTGCACCCGGCTGGCTCCAGTATGAGCAGCATTTTCATTAACAGGCTTTTTTGGCCTGAGGTTTTTTTTTGTTTTTTAAAAAGACGTAGTAGTCTTGTACTGTTGCCTGGGGTGGAGTGCAGTGGCATGATCTCGGCTCAGTGCGACCACTGCCTCCCAAGTTAAAACGATTCTCCTGCTTTGCCTCCCAAATAGTTGGGATTACAGGCACCCGCCACCGCGCCTGGCTAATGTTTGTATTTATAGTAGAGACTGGGTTTACCATATTGACCAGGCTGGTCTTGAACTCCTGACCTCAGGTGGTCCGCCTGCCTTGGCCTCCCAAAATGCTGGGATTATAGGTGTGAGCCACCGTTCCTGGTTTGGCCTGAATTTTTCTTTTCTTTTTATTTTTTTTGAGACAGAGTCTTGCTGTGTTGTCCAGGTTGGAGTGCAGTGGCACATCTTGGCTCACTGCAACCTCTGCCTCCCAGGTTCAAGCGATTCTCCTGCCTCAGCCTCCTAAGTAGCTAGGATTAGAGGCACGCGCCACCACCTGAGTAGCTAGGATTATAGGCACGCACCACCACGCCCAGCTAATTTTTTTGTATTTGTAGTAGGGATGGGGTTTCACCATGTTGGTCAGGCTGGTCTCGAACTCTTGACCTCATGATCTGCCCGCCTCAGCCTCCCAAAGTGTTGGGATTGAATTTTTTATTTTTTTATTTTTTTTCGAGGCAGGGTCTCTTTCTGTTATCCAGGCTGGAGTGCAGTGGCACTATCTTAGCTCACTGCAACCTCTGCCTCCTGGGTTCAGGTGATCCTGCCTCCTGGGTTCAGGTGATCCTCCCTCCTGAGCCTCCCTAGTAGCTGGGACTACTGGCGTGCACCACCACACCCGGCTAATTTTTGTATTTTTAGTAGAGATGGGGTTTCGCCATGTTGGCCAGGCTGGTCTTAAACTCATGACCTCAGGTGATCTGCCCACCTTGGCCTTTCAAAGTGCTGGGTTACAGGCATGTGCCACCGTCCTGCCCTGAGTTTTTAATTTTTAAGTCTTTTCCATCTTTCCTGATTCTTTTTTTTTTTTTCTGAGACAGAGTCTTGCATTGCTAACCGGGCTGGAGTGCAGTGGTGCGATCTTGGCTCACTGCAGCCTCCGCCTCCTGGGTTCAGCTGATTCTCCTACCTCAGCTTCCTGAGTGGCTGTGATTACAGGTGCCCGCCACTGTGCCCAGCTAAATTTTTGTATTTTTAATAGAGACGGGATTTCACCTTATTGGTCAGGCTGGTCTCAAACTCCTGACCTCATGATTCACCCACCTCAGCCTCCCAAAGTTCTGGGATTACAGGCATGAGCCACCACGCTTAACCTGATCCTAATTTTTTTACATCCATTAGAGTGGGACCAGTGCTTTATGTCTCAGTTCTTTGTACATGCCTTGATATTAGTTATGTATTGTTGCATAACAACTTACCTCAAAATTTAGTGGCTTAAACCAACAACGTACATTTATTTTCTTACAGTTTCTGTGGGCCAGGAATTTGGGAGCAGCTTAGCTTAGTGGTTCTGCCTCAGGGTCTCTTAAAGTTGCATTTAAGATGTTACCTGGGTTACATCATCCTAAGGCTTGACTGGTGCTGAGGATCTGCTTCCAGGGTACCTCCCTTACTCATGCTGCTGGAAGGAGGCTTCGGTTCCTCACCATGCGGTCTTCTCCACAGGGGTGCTGGCATGTCCTCACAACATGATGGAGTCTGGCTTTCTCCAGAGCAAGTGCTGCAAGAGAGAGCAAGGTGGATATCTTTTATGCCCTAGACTTGGAGTCATATGCATTCATTTCTGCACTGCGATACTGGCTACCCCATAACCAATAGTGGGGGCTTGAGCTCCAGGAGGCAGGGCTCATGGAGGGGTGAGGGGCCATCTTGGAGGATGTTCTTCTCTAAAGTCTGAAAGCAAAAGGAAACTCTAAAAAGATGTTAGGGTTAGGGAGAGCATGGTGTGGTGGCTCACGCCTGTAATCCCAGCACTTTGGGAGGCCAAGGCAGGCAGATCACATGAGGTCAGGAGTTTGAGCCCAGCCTGGCCAACATGATGAAACCCCATCTCTACTAAAAATACAAAAATTAGCCAGGTGTGGTGGCAGACACCTGTAATCACAGCTACTCAGAAGGCTAAGGTGGGAGAATTGCTTGAACCCAGAAGGCAAAGTTTGCAGTGAGCTGAGACCACACCACTGCACTCCAGCCTGGGCCACAGTGAAACTCTGTCTCAAAAAAAAAAGAAAGAAAAAAAAAAAGGCTTGTAGGAAGCAGGTGGTATGGAGGAGGGGAATGTGATCTGAAGATGCCACAGTATAATTTGTAGAGTCTTCGATTGTATTGGCAATGTTTTAGTCAGCTGTGGGTATGTGGATATTTGGTTTTCCATGTTTTTTGGTATGTTTTAAATTTTTATTTAATTTTGAGACAGAGTCTTAACTTTGTTTCCCAGGCTGGAATGCAGTGGTGCAATCACGGCTCACTACAGCCTTGAACTCCAAGGCTCCCACCTCAGTTTCCCAAGTAGCTGTGACTACAGGCACATACCACCATGCCCAGCTAATTTAAAAAAATATATTTTTTAAAGAGATGGGATCTTGCTATGTTGCCTAGGCTGGTCTCAAACTCGTGGCCTCAAGTGATCCTCCCACAATGTTGGGATTATAGGCATGAGCCACTGCATCCAGCCTTTTTTTGATATGTTAAAAATAAAGAAGTGGTCACTATGGGGTGCTTATCACATGTCAGCTACTTTGCCAGTGTGTTATTGTACAAAAGTATATCTAGCACTCCTCAAGATGGCCTTAAAAGGTAGGTATAAATGATCTGTTTTATAGCTGGCTAACCTGAACTTAAAGTTGGAAGGTTTCAGTGAGATGATACAGTCAGGAGGTAGGAGAATTGGGACCTGACCCTAACTGTGTGCATGAGCTTGCACTTTTGTATATTTATTTATTTGAGGCAGAGTCTCCCTCTTTTGCCCAGACTAGAATGCAGTGGTATGATCTTGGCTCACTGCAACTTCTGCCTCCTAGGTTCAAGTGATTCTCCTGCCTTAGCCTCCTGAGCAGCTGAGACTACAGGCAAGTGCCACCACGCCCTGCTAAGTTTTTGTATTTAGTAGAGACGAGGTTTCACTGTGTTAGCCGGGATGGTCTCAATCTCCTGACGTTGTGATCCGCCCGCCTTGGCCTCCCAAAGTGTTGGGATTATAGGCGTGAGCCACTGTGCCCAGCTGCTTTTGTGTTTTTAGAAGTTGTAACCATCATACCATATGGTTTCACTGTAAAGCTGGGAGACTTTAATGAGGAGTCATTGCTCTGTTAACCTAATGTGATGATGACACTTTCCTGGCTTCCCCCGCAGAAGCCGTCTGTGGTGACTGTCTTGTGAGTTAGGGTTTGGGTTTAGGGGCAGAGGTTACCTGTATTGGCTGGGCAGGTGGTAGGTCCAGATGGTTGATGGTAACCAGCTAACATTAACCTGATGGTTTCTTACCACTGCCAAGTGGAACATAAAATATGAGAGACGAAACATGAGCAGGCAACCCCCAGCTCACTCCAGACAGCAAGCACCGTGTGGCAGAAATGGTGGCTCTGTCACTGCCTTATCTCCTGTCATTAGCACAGAGTGCTGTGTAAATACTTGTTGAATGAATTAACAAAAGTAACATCATCACTGAAACTTAAAGGAACAAAGTTGGCTGGTGGAGGAGAAGAATGTTTCAGGGAGAGTGTGTGTGGCCTGTGGTGGCATTAGGTGGTAGAACCTGATGTGTCCACAGCCTGCTGGGACCTGTGTCCTGTACAGCTTGAGTGTTGAGTTGTTAGATGAGAGAAGGTGGGGAGAAAGTTAATGCTGGATCACACAGGACCTTAGAAGTCTTTGCTAAACAGCTGCGATTTTATCCTAGGAGTAAGGAGTGGGAGCTATGATCCCTCTGGGTGTAGGAGTAGGGCTTTTTGGGTTGGGAGTGTCAGGAGGTAGATGGACAGGATTGAGAGCCAGGAGACTGGTTGCTGAAATTTCAGTCAAATTATGGTGGGCACATAAAGAGGGCTGAGGAGTGGAGCTGTCCAGCCCCGCATAGGATTTATTTATTTATTTATTTATTTAAAAGACAGGGTTTTACCATGTTGGTCAGGCTGGCCTTGAACTCCTGACCTCAGGTGATCCGCCCGCCTTGGCCTCCAAAGTGCTTGGATTATAGGCGTGAGCACCGTGCCCGGCCTCAGCACAGAATTTAGATGGAAAAGAAAGGGTGACTACAGGAAGCTTGGGACTCTGCTTTGATGAAGGAGCAGAGGACACTGTTATGATTCATCCTAACTGGGGGCTCTGGAGTCGTGGTGGGTGCTGGGGGCAGAGGTGGGTGGGAGGGCAGCAGGCCCGCGAAGGAATGTGCTGTGTTTGAGGAGATGAGAGGTAGGTGTGCTGTGGATCCAAAGCCCTGTGCAGAAACTTTTGCTGGATGAAGAGCTGCGGCCCTTGGAGATGAAGAGTTGGGAGTGGGTAGGCTCATGGAGTGGGTCAGGGCAGCAGACAGGACAGGGCCTGCTGGGTTGGGAGGGGTGTGGCAGGAGCAGGCATGTGCAGGGATGGGGATGGGGACCCCACAGGGAGCACTGGTGCAGTGCTGGAGGTCAGAGCCAGACCTGGAACTGCGGAAGGCGTCCTCGACGTGGGAGATCCCAGGTGGTTAGGCTGGGGGTGTCTGCAGGTTGCTGCTTACCCTGGTCTAGAGAGGTGGTGGGTGGGCATTGGTGGGTGTCGGTGTCCAGGCCAGGGTGAGGACCGGAGGGAGTGGAGCACATGATTTATCCAGGCAGCAGGAGGGCAGATGGTGGGGCCATGGGAGGCTATAAGAAGCCGTCTGTAGGAGGGGTTTGGGTTTGGGGGCAGAGGTTACCTGGTGGCTGGGCAGGTGATAGGTTCAGGTGGTAATGGTAACTGGCCAACATTAACCTGATGGTGCCTTACCACTGCCAGGTGGAGTGTTAACTGCCCTCATTTCAGAGACAGTGCCTTTACTTGCTCGAGTCCACCGAACTACCTAGTAGAGGAGCCAGCCTCAGAGCCAAGTCTGACTCTGGAGCATCCTGGTTGGTGCTGAGGCAGTCAGCAGATTGTTTCCAAAGGGCCTGGTGGGCAATGAGGGCTCTGTCCTGATTGCTCAGCTCTGCTGTTGTGGCAGGAAGACAGCCATGGACAGTGTGGGAACAGTGTGTGGGGCTGAGATCCAATAAAACTTTGTGGACACTTGTTTGAGTTTCCTGTAATTTTTGTGTCTGAAGTATTACTACATTTTCAGACATTGAACAGAAACGGGTGGTGGGTTACAACTGGCTGGCAGGCATTACTGTGTCACCCTGTGTCCTGCCCTTGAGATTGTGGCTCTTGGACTTGGGGACACATTAGCAACCCCTGGGAAACCTTTAAATCATGAGGCCAGACCCGCCATGTCAGGTTGGTCTTGGGTGGGACCTAAGCATGATGGCTTTTGAAACCCTCAGATTATTAGCAGGGGCAGCCAAGGCCCCAGGATCAGAATTCAGTGTGTCTGTGTATCACCTAGAGACCTTGTGAAAGTGCAGATTCCTGGTAGGCAGGTTCGGGTGGGGCCTGGGAGTCTGCATTTCTAGCATGCTCCAGGTGCTGTTGCCGGCAGCCTTGGTGTGGCTGGAGGGTAGGGAAGCCTCGTCTCATGGCTGTGCTGCAGGGTTGTCTCTGTGTGCTGGCCTGGGCTGTGACAGAAGCCAGCTCGCACTCCTTAGTGTGTGCCTTCACCCCTGCCCAGCCCCTGTACCTAAAAGATGAGAGTGGGTGCTGCCCAGTGAGGACACAGAGCAGAGCCCACCTCCATGCTCAGGGGCAGTGTTCCTGTGGCACTGGCTCTACAGCTAATTTTTCAAGGATGCCTAGAGGCTGGGTCTTAAGTGAGTTAGTGGTTTTGGAAGAGGGAGAGAGAGAGAGAGAGAGAGTGTGTGTGTGTATGTGTGTGTGTCATTTATCATTTCCAACATTTACAGAAGTAGAGTTGAATTTGTTTTCACCGGCACTATTCTCATTTATGAGTTTTCAGTGAGTCACAGCATCAGTTAAGCGCTACTTTTCTTTGAAGCTGTTATGGACATATTTCCTTGATGTGGGAATAAAAAAGCCATGCACCGAGTTCTAAAGGGTCATGCATTTGATTTCATGCAAAACAAAACCCAGTGAGTTTTATGGATTTAACTTCTTAGGGCATCTTCTCCCTTGCCCACAGGTGGTGGCTGAGCACCCAGATGCTTCAGGTGAGGAGATTGAAGAGCTGCTCAGGTCACAGTGGAGTCTGCTGAGTGAGAAGCAGAGAGCACGCTACAACACCAAGTTTGCCCTGGTGGCCCCTGTCCAGGCTGAAGAAGACTCTGGTAAACATAGTGCTATGCTGATGTCCTCCACTTACGTTGATGGGTGTAGTGTAGCAAGCTGAGCTCTGGTCTTGGAACTGTAGGGAAGTGTGTTCACTCTTCCCGTTTCTGACCTGTGGGGTTTGGGCCAGCAGTCCAATTGCGTGTGGTCACAGTAAAAACAGCCTCTGCTGTCTGCGTTTCCTGGCTCATGAGAGCTGTTCTGTGTGGTCCCGTCTGGCCTGTGGCTCCAAGCTTGGATTCCAGGCTTACATGATGTGGTAGGGTCAGCCTTCAGGCCTTTACTTCCAGGGAGGCCGCACTTCCCACGCTTCTGAGAGCAACCCTCCTGGTTTGGCTGTAGTCTGCACCTCAAGGGGCCTGAGTATGGGCAGCTCCTGGCCTGTTTGCCTGAGTGCTCATAGGGCAAGAAGAGTGACTGGACTGACCTTGAATTCAAGCATCCTTTGGTTGTTCCTAGGCCTTTGGCTTAAAAAACAAAAAGTGCAGGCTGGGCGCGGTGGCTCAAGCCTGTAATCCCAGCACTGTCGGAGGCCGAGGCAGGTGGATCACGAGGTCAAGAGATCGAGACCATCCTGGTCAACATGGTGAAACCCCGTCTCTACTAAAAATACAAAAACTTAGCTGGGCATGGTGGCGCGTGCCTGTAATCCCAGCGACTCAGGAGGCTGGGGCAGGAGAATTGCCTGAACCCGGGAGGCGGAGGTTGCGGTGAGCCGAGATCGCGCCATTGCACTCCAGCCTGGGTAACAAGAGCGAAACTCCGTCTCAAAAAAAAAAAAAATAAAAACCCAAAAAACAAAAACTGCTACTTTCCTTTGAGCAGTGGCAAGAGGAGGGAAGAGTTGACACTGTTAAGATTTAGAGATGTGTAACAATGGTTAGATTCATGATATGTGTGTGCTTGGACACGAATTGTAGAAAACTGACATATGAATGTAAAAATAACTGTGACATATTTGGGTATCAATTTAAAATACAAAAAAAGTGCTGTATCTCCGAAGGTTCGTTATTGAGGCGCTTTGGAGAGGCCAAACATGAAGTGTTTCAAGATTCACCTAAAAAGAGATCAGGGCCCAGAAGTGACGGGGTCTGGCCACATGCACCTGCTGTCACCTTTCTCTTTCTCTGCTGTTTTCGTCTTGATTTAGGTGTTTCTAGATCTCTTCATCACCTATCTCATTAATCTTGAATTGTGTTCAATTTGCTCAGTGTTTGTTGCAAATACTATAGTTTAGAATAGCAAGGATATTGAGGACTTACATATTTTCTTTAAAAGAAAATACACCTTATTCTATCAATACTCTAAATTTAGAGACATGTTTCTTTTAAATGACTGGCTTATTTAAAAATCAGCTGACTCTTCCTGAAGCCAGATTCAGCTTACCCTTGAAGTGTAAGCATGAATTTGATTGTGTTATATTTTGCTGAGTGTTTAGTGGATACAAGTGACAGGTGAGTTTCTGCCCACTGTGTGTGTCAGGTGTGTGCAGGTTCCTGGGTGCCCTTAAATCCTGACTTTGAGCTGACCCTGGTGCTAACAACTAGGAGTGGCGCACCACATCTGTGTCATGTGCCCATGGCCTCAGTGTTCGAAGTCTACACAGGTGTCTGGGCACATTGGCTCACGCCTGCAATCCCAACACTTTAAGAGGCCGAGGTGGGTGGATCACTTGAGGCCGGGAATTCAAGACCAGCCTGGCCAACATGGTGAAACCCCATCTCTGTTTAAAATGCAAAAAAATTAGCCAGGCCTGGTGGTAAATGCCTGTAATCCCAGCTACTCAGGAGGCTGAGGCATGAGAATCTCTTGAACCTGGGAGTCAGAGGCTGCAGTGAGCCAAGATCGTGCCACTGCACTCCAGCCTGGGTGACAGAGCAAGACTCCATCTCAAAAAGAAAAAGAAAAAAATCCATACAGATGCCTCTGTTGCTTGTTTCTATAAGTAACAGCTGCTGCCTCATTCTGGATGAATGGAGAGGTGCTTAGGAGGTGCTGTGTTGAGGATAAGCTGTGTCAAGGACCTTGCCTGTGGGAAACTGAGGCACCAGGCTGGCATTGTGCTCATAAACAGATGTTCTGAGGGTAGACCTGCTGAGGGTGTCCTCGAGAGTTTCGTTGGCTGTGCCATGTGGTTCCTATGATTGCCAGTGTGGCTAAGTGAGTCCTGCTGCCGACCATTCCATGGGCCTCTTCCCTAGGCTGCCTTTGCACCAGACTGCAGTGGTGTGGCCAGGAGTGGAGCTTTATGAGGGCTGCTTGCCTGGCCCCCATCACACCAGGCCAGAGTTGCAGCTGGTGAGGGCCCCACACTCTGGCTGCTGACTCTTCTTTAGCATTGGCCTCAGGCCTAGACCCGAGGTGAGGCTCTGTAAACGCATTGGTACCAGGGCATTGATGCTTACTTGTACCTCTGCCTGAGGCCTTGCTGGACACTGTGGAACTTAGCACTCTTTTGCTGGTGTCTTCTGTCCCAACAGTAGTGAGGCTTGTATCCTTCTGCAAGATGTTTTATGAACAGTCCATTAATAAAAACCCTGAGCCTCTGTAAAGCAGTCATGCAAATGAAGATACTAGATTTGTATTTAAAATAAACATTGGCATGTTGAAATTAATCATCTATCTAGAATTTTCACTCTTATTTCACACCTTACCATCTTAGGTCAGTATTGTTTGGATGCCTTAGGTCTTGGATTAGCTGCTATTCCTGTGAACACCTAACCCAATGGCCTAGCTGAGCAAACATCAAGGAAGCCCTTAGTTTGCAGTTATAAATGTTGTGTTACTACCTAACATGGTTCTTTAAGGAAATGTTTAAGAAGTAGCAAGTTTTTTTTTTTTCTTTTTTTTTTTTTT